>NC_065904.1:11282857-11603571 GCF_905147045.1 Nymphalis io
TTATAATTTGATCACTGCTATAACATATTGAAAAATCAACCTTATCACGTATTTGATAAGAGTGATTATCGTATATCATTATGTCAGGTGTATTGTGAACGCATTTGCAAATGATATGGGACAATACTAAGGGGTTCTTTTTTAACGAGTAAGTGGCGCAGTAGTTCGTATGTTTGTATGTATGTCACTAGCCTATATAGCCTAAACATTGATGTATGTTGTTCAGAAAGGTTCGTTAGTCACAAGCAATAGCCTGTTGAACGCCCTCGTAGACAGAAGTAATTAATTTTAATAATTTATTGCATATAAAATGTGTTGATCAAATAGTCTGATAAAATTATATGATGAAGAGACTACGGTGAGATGGTTCAGTCAGCTCAGAGGATCTGAAGAATAGAACCGGGAGAATTGGCGCACAGTGAGGAGGCCAATGTCCAGCAGTGGATCAATATGCCAATAGTTGGTGACCACTTACCATCAGGTGGCCCATTTGCTTGTCCACTTACATATAATATAAAAAAAAGAAAAAAAAGAAATGATGACGAAAGAAAAACTGCATTGGAGGAGCATCGAATACACTCCAAGTCTTATTGAGAGATGTGAAATCTCATAGATATTTCAAAAATAGAAAATAGAAATATATATTTAATGATTTTGCTTAAACAATTATTTGAAACAACTAGCGCCATCTATATTCCGTTGACGGTACTATGGCTGAAATTTGTAGTAAATTAACTGAAGCAAATCATCAACATAAGCAAGTATTAATTTTTGTAAATATATATTTATATTGAAATCGGAAGCTGATCTGGCCCAGTGGATAGAACAAGTGAATCTTAACCGATGGTAACGGGTTCAAACTCATAATTTTAGTTCAATTGTGTTTATAATTTATCTCGTGGTCTCACAGACCAATAACAAATTATAAAGACACGAGAAAACATGCGTGTCGGATGAAAATCTGCCACATTTGTATACACCGACCCGCATTGAAGCAGCGTCGTGGAATAAGCACCAAATCTTCTTCTCACTTATACATATATATATATAGTTATATATAAAATTTGCGCAAAAATATTCGCTAATAATAAAAATATTAACAAATTAAATTTCAAAGGTAGTATATCTATGTAACACTCGGCCCTTGGGTAGCTAATATTTGCGTAAACAGGAAGTCAGTTAAGATGAGGAAGTGATACGGAATCAGGACAGCATCCGCTCCTTAGAAATCTAAGAGCCACTTTGGATTATGTTGGATAAAACATACATATAGTATATACATAGAGTATATGTATGTTTTTTCTTACATATATACTTGAAATGTCGCCCGACCATTTAATTAAATGTAACTTTAACTTAACATTTAACATTATTATTTGACGAGCCGGTTTTCGTGGTTGGTAGATACTTGCCTTACACGCTGAAGGTTGTGGGTTCGATTCCTACCCAGGACAGACATTTGTGTGCATGAACATGTCTGTTTGTCCTGAGTCTGGGTGTAATTATCTATATATGTATGTATTTACAAAAGAAAAGAAGTATATGTAGTATATCAGTTGTCTGTTTTCCATTGCACAGGCTCTGCTTAATGTGGGATCAGATGGCCGTGTGTGATTAATATCCCAGGATATCCCAGGATATTATAAATTATTCAAATTAAATAATTATGGAAAATGGTTACATAGGTTATATTATAATTAATTATATACATAAATGTAGATATCTATGTGTGCCGTGATTTATATTTAAAGTTATTATAATTATATTGTAATGTATTTATATGTTATGTTTTTTATGCTATGTACATCACCACCTTTTTTCTGTTTCTTTCCTCTACCTTAACGTTGCCTGAAAGAGATCGCTGTTTCATGTATATATTTATGTATGTAATTTATGTCTATCAGCCTGTGAATGCACCACAAGCTGAAGCCTCATCTCCCTTTGAGAAGGTTTGGCGCCTAATCCACCAAGCTGCTCCAATGCGTTTTGTTTGGTTACACATGCTGCAGAATTTCACTGAATTTATACACATACTGATAAGTGGCCTCATTTGCCCATAGACTATATTATGTCGTTGTGCCTTCAATTAGTAACTACTCGTATTGATATAGGCTAGAAGTCCTAACTCTTACAGCCCCGACACCCGGGGCTTAAAAGATAGGGCGTGAAGATGGGGCTGTGGATGCATTAGGTGGGGGCCTCATTTCATACGACCCTAAGGAGGACGGCAGCCGGGATGGCCTCGTGCTGCCTTACGTACTAGCGAGGAATGTGGGGGTGAGATTACCTTCACCCCAGCGCTCGCCGAGCCACGAGCAGGGCACAGCACGGGAGGGGCCGAGGATGCGTTATATCAACACGATCCTGCAGCCTCTCCGATCAGTGCCGAGGACTGCCATCGCAGTGGTTTTAGTGGGTAAGAATCCCACATAATCACTAACATCCATCAATGAGAATAACATTTTAAAGATGCGTCATGTTAGTTCATAACATTATCAGCATCTTCAGCATTAACGTTTATATATAACAAAATAGTAAATATGCAACGTTTTGTATTTATTATATACAGTGTGCAAATAAGAATTTATTTACTTTAAAATTTATAAAATAATGGTCGAAATATATTTTGAGTTTTCCTGAACTGTTGCAATAAAACTACAAATATTAATTCAGATTATATTTTCAATTTAAAACAAATATGTTCATCAAAATTCAATTACAACTGTAAACGATTTTATACATAGAGTTAAATATTCAATGAAATAAATAATAAAGCACGCGGTTATCGAAATATTTCACTTTAAAACTCAAAGTTAAATTTCCGATGAAAGAATTTCTCTCTGTTTTGAACAGGACTTCCACTGGATACGAACTTTATAGCGCGCATCTTTGCGTTTTTAGTATATAATCAAGTTTAAAGTAAAAATGCAAATTTCTTAATGAATATAGAAGCATTACACTTATTTATTTAGTAAAAGAAGTTACACAGACCTGAGATGACGCACCGGCGAACGATAGTCGTGGTTTCTTTCGTCAATTAACGCAATCACCAAAATTAAATAGTAAAACTCAAAAGCTCTTTTCACACTTAAAACAATGATAGCATATATTATTTATATTATAAGCAGATCAGTACAATGTTGTATACAATTAATATATACTTTATTTAAGTAATCATTATACAAGAATAAATTATGCTTAAATCAACCGAATGTTTTACAGAGAGTATCGGCATGAAATTCGGTACACTTTTTCGACAATCAAGTTACACAGATAATTAAATTATTATTTATCCTGCATAGAAATCAACGTGTAATAATTCAACTAAATATTTGACATTGACAACTTTTGACATTTCAATTGACACAAATACATTCAAACTTACAAGCATAGCAAAACTATTCTCGTGGAACTTCACCATCGCGAGGGATGTAATAAAAATAAATCGGAACCAGTAAAATAAAATTCCTCATAATTACTGAATCGGAGATCGCCTTTTGAAAAAGAAATCCATTTCAAACGTTATCCGTGATTGAACGCTCGTATGGGTTCGTGAAAGGATCATGGAGAAATGATTGATTATTTTAATTTATGGAGGATAAATGTGTAATGATTATATAAGGGGATTTATTTGTGAGTATTAATAAAAAATATAAAAATTAACATTATGTAAATGTTTCAGTGAGCAAATATCCTCTTGAAGACAAAATTCACATGCAGGTTTCCTTACGATGTTTTCCTTCATTGTGGAGCAATAAATTATAAATAGGAAAACTATTTGGTACTTTAAACTCGCAATCGTCGGTTAAAGTTCACTGGTAATCACTGAGCAATCGCGGCTATCAGAGGCTCGATGTGTACTAATATTGAACAATAATAAATTTTGAGTTAAATGATTAGCCAATGATAAGTTAAAATGTTTACTTATGACTTTGCAAATTGCTTTCGGTTGCTAATAAGCAATTTAACCATCCGCACAAAGAGCAGTATTTTTTATATTAAACTCAAAATAACAATCAAAATAAATTGGTGCCAACTTTTTGCCAATATTTGCATAGTTGGTCACGTATCTTTTTTTTAAGTCTACTTTCGCTCTTAATAATCATCGTATTCTTCAACGCTTGTGTGTGTGTAAGGATAACAGTCACAGAGGATGTCATTTGTAATCTAAATGTTTCCGTGATATGCAATAACAAGTTTTCTTTTTGAAGTTAATAGGCGATTCGATAATCGATAAGGTGGACGAGAAATGAGAATAACATTTTAAAAATGCGTCACGTGTAGGCACATTTCGTTACAGAAGAGAGAAGTAAAATTGAACGTAGAATGAATAAAAAAGAGAGCTGTATAGTCTTAGGTGTTTCACTTCTATGACGTAATTTACATCGAATATAGTTTTGAAATTATTACATTAACATTATTTCTTCTTCGTCGTGACACTCTTGTCAGAGTGGTCGTTGTCGCCATGAAGAGGGCATAGCAAGGATAATTCAAAGATATTTCTTTCCTGATTTAGAGAAATTAAAAGCATAGAATGATTATTTAGAGGCAACAGAGAATAAAGACTATACGAGGCTAAGAGAAATAGCGTGAAAATACTGTGGAAATAGACCACCCACAGAACCATATAATACACCGGCAACATTTGACACTCCAACTGTGGGCACTCCCTACTCGCCATCCAATGTAGAATCCCCAGCTATTTCAGCAAAGTCCACTCATGGTAATACAGAAAAACCAAAGGATATACTAGAAAAATATACATTAACATTATAGGCTATTCATATTTTCAACTGTAACCAGTGAGAGAAGCAAAATTAACAATTTAGTATTTCGTCATAATGGTTTACTTGGAATTAATTATTTATAAATCAAAAAGGAACATTTAATGACAATTCAATCGAGCTGGCATTGCGTGATATAGGAACAGCTGACTGGAGTCGTTAGAAAAACACAAATAGATTTTATTTATAAATAACTAACATGAACTGTAAGCCAGTTAAAAGTCCAGCTTTCGTTTATTGCTGATTGTAATATATGAATAAAAGTCATCGCTGATGTGTCCTATCCAAATACAGGAAGTCAAATCGATTCGTCATAAAATGCCTGAATCACCAACATGCAAAGCTTACTTCGCGTTTTGAACACGTGAACTAATAACATCATTATACATCAATAGATCACGTCGTCTGTTTATTTAAACATTTTCATTATTTACTTGGTTATATTAACACAATTTAACATTTAAAGTTCTCACTTGAAATGGCTATGCAATTCTTTTATTAGTTATTTTGTGGTCGTTTGTTGGTACGGAATAAAAATGTGTTTACAAAAACTTCAAATGTCAAGCGAAGACTGATAAATAAGGTCCTCTAGACCGATTTCAGCCACGGCGGCCAATTATCTCAAGAGAGATAAGCCAACTGCGCAGGATATATTATAGTGCACGAATGTGTACGCAAACACAGGTGCACTCTCTATTCCTTAGCTCTCATAATCCAATGGGATGGCAATCCGACAAGACCAGAAAGAGTTCAAGCACAAGACCAACGGCTTTTCGTGCTTTTCGAGGCACGGGAGTGTATAAACTTCCAACTTCCAGACCCAGGGCTGCTGCTGAATTTTCTGACAGTAAAACCCAATAACCCGAAGGTCCTGGGTCAATACCCGACCTGGGAATTATTACCTTCGGGTCAGCGTCCTTATATCTAGCCACTAGACCAACGAGGCAGTCTTATAAATACAGTAATAATAATAATAATACAAACTGAGAAAAAGAAGACACAAGATTTGTATTGTATTGATTTTTATTTATATTATATCATCAATTTTATTCTATTTAGTTAATTATGGAAAAAAGTTATTACCAAAAAAATTTATTTGATAGTAGGGCCGTGTGCTATGAGCATTTGGGAAGGTGCCCACCCATTTATCAGATATACTACTGACAAACGGCAATACTTATTATAATAGGTTTGTTGTGTTCCGGTTTGAAGGGTGAGTGAGCCAGTGTAAATACCGGCACAAGGGAGATGACATCTTAATTACCAAGTTTGGTGGCGCATTGGCGATGTACAGCGCCAAAGTTTATGTGTGGCCTATTTGCCCATCCACCTATCTATTTAATAGAAAAAAATATATGCTCATTCTGAATCGGCGGGAGCAGGGACACTGGCTTATTTTCCTATCACATTGAAACTTATGTCGTTATGTCAAGTACATCTGACGATGAAGACGATTTCGAAGGTGGAATTATTGATAAGTGTTCTACATGGTCTTAATAAAGATTTCCCGATAAGTAAGGAGATTTAATTAAGGAGGCTTCCATTGCGATTGAATCTTCCACAAAAAAAATATTTCAAGTCACAAGTTAATTAATTATTAATTCGCTTTTTAGGCTCGACAAGTTTTGACATGTCTCAACCTGCGCTCGAACTGTGACATACACACCTATATTTATTTATTCACAAGCCATTCAGAGTAAATAATCGTTTATATATTTTATATTTTTTATTATTAAGCGTTCTATTTTTGAAACTGCTTAAACTATGATCCTTTGTAATGACTTGGAGAAAGGCTGAAATACAGGGACCAATTTGAGAAGTCGCTTTACAGGCTGTTACATTTTTTACTTTCACTTTTATGACATTTACCGTTCTTATAGATTTACGATCTTACTAAACGTTGCTTAGCAGCTGTTTAGTTAAAATATAAATCGATTTGGCACTCGAAAGAAGAAGCCACGGAGTTGTTTATCCAATCACTCGCAACACAACGTTCTTTATTACTATAATTTATTATAATATATATATTTTTAATTACATACTTAAATCATCGGGAAAAACTGGGTGGGACGCTTTGTTAATAAAATTTACGAACGGAGCATATTGTGAGGTTTCATATGACATGATGTCACCCTTGACCTGGTGACTCAAAACCGTGATTTTTGTTGTTAAGATATTCGATACCCTAATCATGTTATATATACTACTTTATGTACATAAAGTATATATCTAATATTTGTATGTTTTGTTATTTTATCCGATTTAATAATATATAAGAAACTGAATAACTGTCACCGATTTAGTGTAAATTTGATTTTTTGGTTAATTCGATTTATATAGATCTCAGAATTGTAAGGATATAAAAAATAAACAAATAGTAAAATTTATTTCGTGTACTGTTGAATATGTTAATCAATATGTTATGTTCGTTTGAATAGAAAAAAACGGACGACAATAAATTTTTTTTTTTAAATTTATGTATCCTCTCCCACAGACCATAATGTTTACATTTTTTTATAATTTATATAAATACAGTTATATGTGGGAGACAGGAACCCAAACTAGGTTGCCCTGTGCTAACGGCAACAATATTTGGATTATGAATATCATATCTTGTAAACTAAGCGAAAATAATTCGAGATATTAAGCATAGGCTATAAACGAATTTGATCATCAAAAATTTTAAGTTGTCATGGCAACAAAAAATAAACAAACGCTGAATTTATTTAGTGATGCTTCTCAGATTTAAAGTATTATTTTTTCGAATTTCTATTTGATTTTTGACAATCCATTAATGAGTGAGTGAGTCAGAGTTGCTACAGGCACAAGGGATCTTTGGGCGATGGTGATCATTTATCATCAGGTGGGTCATGTAACCATCCGCCTTCCTATTTCATAAAAAAAATTATGAATTTAATTATATAGCATTCAAATAGATTCTACCCTCGCCTATGCCGTCTTAGATACCGTCACATTGGTTCATGATTTTTGGTATATAAATGGTTTAATGACGGGACAGATACGTTATGAATATGTTTATATAACCGCACTATTATATTAAATCAACATATTTAAGGATCGTACTTATAAGCATAAACGTGTTTATAATAATATGTCAAACGATCCCTGAGTAAATAAAAGAATTAAAGTTATTTAGAATAATAAAAGAGCGCAAGAAGAAAATATATAGATTAAAAAACCAAGGAAGTATCATATTTAGGAGTACCCAACGAAAGACCATTGTCTTCGAAAGTGTATCCAGTTTTGAAGTATTTCTAGACGCAGGTTTCCAAACAGCTTAAGCTTGAACTCTGAAATAATAAACACATTATAGATGAAGATGAGAATCTAACAATAATTTTAGAAACAAAAAATGGCATACGTTTATAGAATACGTCCCGCTACGAAAATGCTGATAGAATCAAATTGACCATCCGATGTCAGCATACCCAGTATCTACCCTGTAATTCATTGCTGGAAAACCTTAAATCCACAAGCAATACATTTAAATATCAACTTTAAATCATCAAATGAAAAGTCAAAATTGCGTGGCAACATCAAACGCAGAATTCAACAAGCAATATTAGATATTTTATCTCGTTCACTGCAAGCGCGTTTGTGTTGTGGTCCCTGTCGAGCTTCGATTGTCTATCTCTTTCAGGCTAAGCTCAATTTATTGCCCTCTCACTTCCACACCTAACCGGTACTTTCGGAGCACGTTCTAGTGGTACAAGAAAGTGGAAGCTGGTAAGATTAGAGGTGTTATGACTTTTTTCTAACTCAAATTTGTAGATTTGTCAATAGAAGTTTTGTGAGTCATAAAATAAGTCATAACAAATATTAAATATTTCAATGTGACGACGTAATATGATATAGTAGGTCGATAAATTGTGTTTTATTTCATTAGTAATAACAATTGTTGTTACCGAGTCGCCTAACTGAAGTGTTACGAGCGTAATTATGATTTGATAATAATTACTAACAACAAATATGTATTATACCAAATGCTATATATACATTCAATTGGTATATAATATAAGACAGTAATCGTGCAGTTTTATTTCAAACTTATAATAATGAGTGAATGTTATTTTATTAAGAGTTAAGTTATCCTTTAAAATTAAAATAATAGAGCCTTGATGATTATGTAAAATAAGTTAAGTAAAAGCTCGTGTGAGACATTCAGAGGCTTTTTACTGACCTTATTTATATATTTATTAATCCTTTATTGCACACAATTTACAATTTACAAAAATATAATAGAATAAGAAGTACATATAGTATGAAAAGGCGGCCTTATCACTTACAGTGATCTCTTCCAAACAACCTCTGTAAAGTTTTTTTTTGCTAGGAATATTAATCGGGAATTCTCACCCATTTTCTAGAGAACCTTTGTAATCTATTCCATCATGTTACTCCAATGCGGGTTGGTGGATACCGATATGGCTGTATTTCAATGAAATTAGGAAAATTAAATGGTCCTTGCCTGACGCGCGATCGGTTAAGAGTTACGCGGTCTAACCACTGCGCCATCTCGGCTCTTATGAATAAGACATCTTGTGTATATTTTCTATGTAAACAAAAATATCTATAGTGCTACATAGCTTAAATATATAAAATATCTTGTATCTATACAAAATATACATAAATTACTTCTTAATATCCGACAGATGATTTAAGCGTTGGTTTTAACTAAATAAATCTATTGACTTCAATTATTTTGCCTATGTCGGTTATATCCGGTGGAATCTACCCCGAACCGGTTGTGACGCTTATTAATTTTAAAATGTGGATTCAAAAGTGCTACATAGATAATCATCTTTATAGATTTCTCAGGATTGTACACCTAGCCGATTACCTCGAATGGACATTTTGTCATGACAATTTGTATAAAGAGTGTGAGGTAATATCCTGGGACATTATTCACAACGGCCATCTGATCTCAAACTAAGCAGAGCTTATACTTTTTACTATGGAAACCAGACAACTGATATACTACATATACTACTTTTCTTTTATAAAAACATACTTATACATATAGATAATTACACCCAGATTAAGGACAAACAGACATATTCGTGCACACAAATGTTTTTTCAACATCAACCTTTGGCATGAAAGGCAAGTTAACCAATCACGCTAACCGGCCCGTCATCAACAGAAAGAGTGATACTGATTTTTTTGCCCATTCTTCTCAGTAAAGTAAATATTAAATAACAGTACCTAAAACGTTCAATTTAATTCTGTAACTATTCAGAGCTTGTAAAAGTCAACTTGAATGAAGAATATAAAGAATGCATTTGACATGGACATTTGGTTGTCGATTTGGTGTAGCAAGTCGCACTTGATCGATACATATTTTGTATTACATCAAACAATCAAATCGATTTGCGTGAACGACTAGACAATCGTACCCGCTTGATTTGATGCAAAAGCACCTTTATATATTACAGTTACCACTCACCTACAGTTTTTGAAACGTTGTTCAGTGTCAATTTAATCGTTCTAAACATTAAACGCTCATTGGTCGCTCGTTGCGTCATCCGTTGCTAACAGCCAATTACAAAAGAGAGAAAAATGAGAAATTTAGAAGACAATTTATACTTTTATATTGTATCTAAAAATATATATCCTGATTTACAATTTATTTTAGTAAAGAAACCAAACGGACAAATTATTATATATAGATAAAAGATAAATTGATAGGATAACTTATCTATATTCAAAGATTGAGTCCATTCCTTAACCTTTTGAACTATTCATATATCTTCAGATTTAAGATAACTAGAAAGTTGTGAAGACATGATCAGTCACGTCGCAAATGCGTCAGTCAGTCAAATAAATATAAATTTATAAAGAAAAATACGAATAGAATTGCTATTTTTTATTTATTTTCTAAGCATATGCAAATGGGCCACCCGATGGGGCAGATGGTAAATGATCACCATCGTCCATAGAAATTAGTACCGTACGTTGGTATGGTGGCAATGTTGTATTATGTTTACCATCGAATTAATTATTGGGTGCTTGTTAATTTTTAAATGTTTTGTTGTTGTGCTCCATAAATAATGGTAAGTTAAAAACAGCCTTTAAATATTACACTGGTAGGCTAAGGACTTCTCTTTTGAAGAGGTTTTTGGACATTAGTCCACCAAGGTTGGGTGTAGAATTTCCTCCGACGGCCATCACGGCCTCTCCCTTCTGTGCTAATATGAAATCCAGTGATACACACGTGCAGTTTCACGACTTCTAGCCAATGGAAACGAATTTAGTGGGCGCCCTCTTTTAAATGTAAGTAATCAAAGTTTCCAACGTCACGACATTAGATCATCATGAGATAAAATTATGGGTTCAGATCTCGTATTACCTTGACATATACTAAAGAATGGCTGTTATTCCGAGTACAATTAACGCATGATGTGGAATTATTTTTATCTTATAACGATATAATTTTAAAATGATTTCATGAGAAAATTTTAATTTTATATCGTTTGTCGTGGGTTTGACATATCGCTGCTTATTTCTAAAAGATCGTATGTTTCTTTTTTTAATATGTTGGCAGCCTGGACAATCAGCTTCCCTATGTTAAATATAATAACATATTAATACTAAGTATTGCTGCTTCTCGGTACAATATATTGTGATGAATGATTTTACCATTTACATCGTCAATGTCTATGGGCTGTGGTGACCACTTAATCAGGTGGTCCATTTGTAAGTTCGCTTACCGATAACATAAAAAAAACCACCAAGTTAATTTAAGTTAAAATTATATCTTCTAACAATCATACTAAAATCGAATAAAATTTTAAGATCGCTCGATCATCTAAGTTTACCCAGAGCCATATGATAGTTAAAGTCTATGAATAATTAAAACTAAATAAATGTAATAAGTATATATTTTTAAACTATAAGATACGATACTAGATATATAAACATTTTAAGACACAATAAGCTCCAAACCTTCTCCTCAAAAAAAAAGGGCCTTCGCCCAGCAGTGGGACATTCACAGGCTTTCACTGTAAGCAATAAGCTGTAAGCATACAATAATCTAATGATGACTATGTATATACTATATATAAAGATATAAGGCTACAGATCCCAAAGATTAAGGTTCAAGCCCCAGGTCAGTCCAATAAAAAGTTATTAGGGTTTTTCAGTGGAAGAATCTTAGTAGCAGCTTGGAGTTTGGAAGTTGGAATTGAGTACATCTTGGAAAGATGGTGAAGCCCTTGGACCTGCGCCTAAACTCTTCCTTGTAAGATTGCTGTCCCATCGGATTATGAGAGCGAGGGGATAGAGAGTGCAGCTGTGTTTGCACAGACACTTATGTATTATAATATGTCTTGTGCAGACTTATTTCTCTTCGTCAGAGCGTCAAGGTAGCATGCGAAAGCGACCCCGTAGCGCTCCTTGTTAAGACGGAAAGGGTACCGCTGGTTTTTAGTGGTTATTCCGATGTTCGGGGCGCACTCGGTGCTTTGGACACTGGCTAGTCCCACATACTCCGCCACTGTTCCCGTGGGGCAAACGCGTAACGCGTTCTTCCAGCGTTAAAAAAAGGCTTAATTCTCTTAAAGATGGCCGCCATGGCCGAAATCGATCAGGTCGGCGTCATCATGTTCATTTGTTAATAAATAATAATTTGACTGAATACTACACAGTTTTAACGTTCGCTCCAATTATCTGCTATGATTTTATCTAATGTGGGTAACGTATCAAGAGCACATATTGGCAAAGCCCAGTTATTGTTATCTTTTGTAAATGATTGTCTGTTAGTGGGAACGCTGTCCAAGTTTGACCAATTGGGTTAGATAAAGAGCAAGGATGTTGTATTACAAACACTTGTTCCAGTTTTGTAATATAATTGATGAGTTTTACATCAACATCGAATTTGTAATTAATTCGCTTGTATTTCTTTGTTTGTTTTAATTGGTTGTAGATGCTGTCCATGATGTGCTTGAAAGTTAGTTTTATTACGATATATAAATAAAATGCATTTTCGTACATTGTTATTCTTTATTTTTTTTGGGGTTTCTACTGACATTTGTACTGCTTTATTTTATGTATAGATACATATAAGACCAATTTATAATTATCTTCATCATCGAATTTCAATGAAACATAAATGTTGCTCCAAGATGAGCTTAACCTACCTGTATAAATAGCGAGAAAATCCGTTCCATAGTTACGAAGATTAGTGTGTATATACAAAAAGTTGCAATTAAAATTTAAAATGCATTACTTACACTGATGGCTTTTACTCCTTTATTATAGGTATAGATTTAAATTTTATTTCTTATGAATAAGGAATTATTGTTATTTATATTATTTATTTATTTATTTTATTTATGTACCAACAGAGTATACAGAAAATTATATAAATGAAAAATGTGTACAAAGGGATAACTTATCTCTAACAAGAGATCTCTTCCAGAAACCCTGAATCTAGTGGAGATTATTTGTAATACATATTTATGGTGTAGGTACAATATCAATTAGTTTTATATTATAAAATTCAAATAGACTTAACGATAAATAAATATATTACACACTAAATACAAATAAATATATTAATATATACCATTATCTATAATATATATATACATTCAACTTACATAGATACAAAAAATATATATATACATACATATAAAATAAATTAAACTTAAGTGGAAAGAAAGTGTTGCTTAACTCTGATTTTAAACGATCTTATTGTAACATTATTATGGAAAATATTATCTGGAAGAGAGTTCCATAGGCGAGCGGCAACAACGGAAAACGAGTTACCAAAGGAAGTAGTATTAAAAAATGGTACCTCAAGAGTTTTCGACGCCACACATGCGCGTACTGGTCTTTCACGAGCAGGACAAAACAGAAAACGCTCATGTAGGTAATCAGGGCTACCATGGTTAAATATATTAAAAATAAGCGATAATATGTGCAAGCTCCGGCGAAGTCGGATAGGAAGCCACTTTAACTGACGTCGATATTGAGAAATGTGATCAAATTTGCGCAGACCGTAAATGAAACGAATGCACAAATTTTGAAGTCTATCTAGTTTGTCAAGTAGCTCTTCATTCGCATCAAGATAGCAAACATCAGCGTAGTCCAGGAAAGGAAGAAGAAGCGATTGTGCAAGTAAAATTTTTGTTTTGAAAGGAAGGAAATTCTGCAAACGTTTTAGAGAATGCAAAGAGAAATGGACACGTTTACTGACTTCGTTAACCTGAGCTCTCCATGATAAATTGCAATCTATGACTAACCCCAGATTACTAGCTTGGTCACTATATGCAATTTGAGTTCCATCATAGACTATTGATGGTACAATATCCCAATTAATCTTGCTACGTAACTGTCTGGTACCTATTATCAATGCCTTCAACTTCAAGGGATTAACAAGAGGCCCAAAGGATGCAGCCCAGTTCTTAATTTTTACAAGATCATAATTGATATCATGTATGGTCGAACACAGATTTGATAAGGTGACGTGTCTATAAAGTTGTAAATCGTCTGCATAGAGATGGTAGTGAGAAGAAATAACTTTGGTAATTTCATTAATGAAGATTGAAAACAGAAGAGGAGAAAGTACGCCGCCTTGCGGAACGCCAGCAGAGAGATCAGCCCACTCCGAGGAAGCCTCATCAGACTTTACCATCTGCCGACGACCACGAAGATAAGATTGGAACCAATCAATCACAGGCTGAGCAAAGTTAAGTGTTTGTTATGTTCAGTTAGTTACAGTTACAGTTAACAGCCTGTGAATGTCCTCTCTCCTCCTCTCCCTTTTTGAGGAGAAGGTTTGGAGCTTATTACACCACGCTGCTCTAATGCGGGTTAGTGGAATACACACGTGGCAGAATTTCAGTGAAATTAGACACATGCAGGTTCCTCAGGAAGTTTTCCTTCACCGTCAAGCACGAGATGAATTATAATCATAAATTAAGCATATGAAAATTCAGAGGTGCTTGCCCGGGTTTGAACCCACGATTATCGGTTAGGATTCACGCGTTCTTACCACAGGGCCATTTTGGCTTTTTTAAGTGTGTCCAGCTCTCCTCGGTAAGACGTAATGCGTCATGAGATGAAATCGTTGATGAGTTTAGACCAAATCAAGAAAAAATAGTTTGGGAATAGTAAAAGTGAGGGATATTATGTTCATAACAATTTAATTTATTTTAATTTAAATTTGTATAGTAATTAGCTTTATTTAATTATCGGTTTGCAATGATTTGCATCGATACACCGAACCAACTTAATGTGGTAATAATTAGAACATTATTATTTAATTTTCTATACTACTTATATATAAATATGTTTGAAAAAAAATAAGTAATGTATCTAAGAAATATTAACCATCCTTTAACATCGCTAATGCGCCACCAATCTTGAGTACTGAGATGTTTCGTCCCTTGTGCCTGTTACACTGGCTGACCTTTCAAACTGGAATACGACGATATAAGTATTGCTGCTTGGTGGTAGAATAATAATAGTGAGTGGTACGTACCAAGACGGGTTTGCACCGAATCCTACCATCAATTAGATGAATTATAAAAAAATCAAGCAAATAACTCACAAGATTTGAACACGCAAACTTCGGTATAATTTCCCGAGTTATATCCACTACGCGATCTCGATTCGGCAATAAATTAATTATAATTAAGTTTGATGTTGAATTTTACTGATATTTTATTTACGGCGTCTAATTTTGTTTGACTTACGAACTCGTTACCAGTACTATCACGCCTACATCAGTTTACAGAACAAATTGACATTATCATCAATTCACGCAACGACTGACTTACTTAGAATCCCGATAATTGTTGCTCCAAAACGCGTAGTAACATTTGATTTATCACCCACCGTGGCAATATCTTCTCTAATTCATGTATGAATAAGGCTTATTTCACTATGACGATGTCAAATAGATCTGGGTAAATCAGAAGCGTGTGAAGATCAAATGGATCTACGTTCGTTTGTTTTATTGATTTAAACTTCGTTATTATTGGCATAGTAATGATATTAGTTTGTAAGGCAAATGTTTGCTGAATATGAAACTTGGTGCAAAGTAGAATGGTTTTAAAAGTACAAAAATTTGAGCCGAGTTCTTTACAAGATACCGTCTTTGTGCTAAAGGGATCATCAGAGCCATTTACATTTTTGAAAAGTGCTTTATATTTTAAATTTTTAAATATAGGAAGGTGGACGGGCAAATGGGCTACCTGATGATAAGTGGCCACCGTTGCCCATATATATTGGTGGTGTAAGAAATAACAACTGATGGGTGTGTAAGAACGGAGTGGGTGATACCGACGGTCTTGTAGAAGGCTCTACCACCAACTAAATACAAAGATACTGACTACACACAGTTAAGTGGCAAGTAATTGTCGACCTTAAAAAGAACCGAAATAATAATAATAGTGATATTATATTTTATAACTATGGCAATACAGTAGTTAGTCTCTATTGGATCTAAAACGAGTTTTATTGTATAAAATAAATTGTATTTCAAAAGATTATTTAAAATAATAAATCAAGTTAATATTCAATCATTGTTATATTTACAATCATTGTTAATATACATACATACTATATGTATAAACAAAACGTATAAATCAATCAACATATCGTAACTTCTGGCGCACTTGAGGTCCTTCAATTTACAACTACTCAACCTGAAAATACATACTAAAAGCAACATGGGAAATGGAGCTCTATTTTACTTCAATAAAGATTAAAATTGCTTGTTCAAATTTAGCATTTGTTAGAACAAGCGCTTAGTGTATAGTTTCGGGTTACAAAGTAAATTTATAGTAACAATGGAAAGAGTTATACAATATAAACACTTATATAACTCGTTGAATAGAGAAGCTTGTATTTATATTGAATTTATTTTTATATTATGAATAGGACGCGAGAAATACGGTCTTCGATTGTGAGTTTATTGACCCTTAAGATGACAGGATCTTACAACGTTTGTATATAATGTAAATGACCATTTATGTAATGGTATAATGTTACGAGTTATTATTCAATAATAGCTCACAAGTTCGATTTTCCTTTTTGATGACTGCCTCGTTCGTTTAGTGGTTAGATATAAGGCCGCAGATCCCGAGGTCGTGTATAAGCCCGAGGTCGGGCCAATAAATATTTGTCAAAAAATACTCAGTAGCTGCCCGGATTCTGGGTGTTGGAAGTACATCGTGGCTCGGAAAGCACGTAAAGTCTTTAGTCCTGTGCCGGAATTATTTCCGGTCGTGTCGGATTGTGCATCGGATTATGAGAATGAGGGAATAGAGAGAGCAGATGCTCATGCAAACACAGATGAGTTTTTACATTATAATATGTCCTGCGCTGTTGGCTGGCTGTTAGAAGGCGGAAGAGCATATGGGCCACTTGATGGTTAGTGGTCACCAACGCCTATAGACATTAACCTACACCATAGCCTACATCGCCAATGCACCACCAACTGGGAACTAAGATGCTATGTCCCTTGTGGCTGTAATTACACTGGCTCGCTCACCATTTAACCGGAAAACAACAATACCATATAGTGCTGTCAGACGAGCTTGCACAAAGCCCTACCACCAATATAACTCACATCACTAGTTACATTGTTTGTTTCTAAGAAAATATAACTTTCGCCCGTAAAATATTGCAACGATATTAATATAAGGTAAATCTTCATAATATTACTAATTAAGATACTAGAAATGCCATAAGACGTTATATTTAGAACATTACCCAAAGTCTCTGTTATTTCTCCTGTAAACATAATGATTTAGTACGAATTATTTGTAATTAGATAACGGTAGCAGAACAAACACTCACATATGTTACCATTTATGGTCCTTCATAGTTTCGATATGATCTCATTTTATGTTACTTGTAATATTGATAATCGTTTGTTTTATTAATACCTAGTTATAAGAGCCCGTAAGTGTCCCACTGTTGGGAAATTAATAAGCCACCATCGCGGGTTCGGGGATGCTATGTTGCAATTACACTTGCAGGTTTCCTTGTGTTCCTACTAATATCACAAATGTGAAAGTGAGTTTGTTTGTTACGCTTTCAATGTTAATTATTTAACCAAACATCATGAAATGCCGACATGACGTCAAGGGTAGGTAAAGGTCATAAGATACCTAGGGTACCGAGATAAGGGGTATCTGGTTATATTAGGATATACAAACGTATATTACTTTTATACGTATATTTTTTCTTCTTAGAATCTTTTATTGACTTGCATTAATATAATGACGAATAATATTTAAAAGAAAAAAAAAACTGTATACAAAGATATATAAAAAATAATTCACTTAAAAAAAAAACATGTAGTTAATCTGTTTGTCTGTAAATCATTACGAATAGCTATTTTTTTTTTTTTTATAAAAAAACTTCCATGATTTAAAATATAAATAAAAGCCAAGTCCAAGAGTCGAGTTTATTATTTACTATAGAGCTCAGTGGATACGTGGATCTGACCTGAAGATAATGGGTTGAAATCCAGCACGTACTAGTTTCAAGCGTTTTATTTACGTTAATAATTCATTTCGAGTAAAAAAACGTCGTCTGTACCTGCATGTAAAGGATGATATTCTCCCATACATGATGGAATAAGTACCACAACTCTTAGAGGAGGGGAGGCAAAAAATACATTGACGAATATATCTTTCGTATTTTCCTTTGACATACTTATATTATATTTAGAAAGGTATTTACATATTTTTACAATATTATGATTGCTAATATTATAAAAAAAATAAACATATTTTATAAATTTTTAAATGTATCCATAATCTTGCTCGCCTTACTGGTGGTAGAGCTTTGGGCAAGTTCATCTGGGTAGTACCCACTCATCAGATATTCTACCGCAAAACAGCAGTTGGTATTATTGTATTCCAGTTTGAAAGGTGAGTGAGCCAGTGTAATTACAGAAACAAGGGATATAACATCTTAGTTCCCAAGGTTGGTGGCGCATTTGCGATGTAAGCGATGGTTAACATTTCTTATAATAATGTCCATGGCCGTTGCTGACCACTTACCATCAGGTGGCCCATATGCTCGTCCGCCTACCTATTCTATAAAAAATATTTTTAATGTACCCTGATTTCATTACGTAATTACCTTTATCAATCTCACTTGATTTTATAATGTTTTAGCAATGCGACTTTATGTATCCTTCGGTTTGTTAGATTCTAGCGATTGTGTGTTTAGATTCTAGCGATTATCTGTAAAAACTTAGATGTATTTATTATTTTATATGTGTTATGTGTCATAACATTGTATGTTTGCCTAAAAAAATCCTTTCTAAGAATATGTTTCTAGACTTTCAAATGACATAATGGATTTCTTCGAAACTACAGCGTGATTAAGAGCGACAATGATTTAGTATTTGCATATGAAATATTTTAGATAAGTAACTAGTATCTGTTAGAATTCCTCACATCTCAAAGTATCATTTCATTGGCGATCACAACCACTTTTATCAGATGATTATCTTAGGCTGTTTACAAGCTTGCTTTCAAAGATCGTTTCAGTGTCGTCACTGTATTGACGCTTAAAAATTGAACCATATTGGTATATAGTCGATTTATAAATAAGAACGTTTATTTAATTTTTGTTAACTTTGTTAAAATGAAGAGCCGAAATGGTCCAGTGGTTAGAACGCGTGAATTTTAACCGATCGTGATTCAAGCCCGGGCATGTACCATTGAATTTTCATGTGTTTAATTTGTGCTTATAATTCATCTCGAGCTTGACGGTGAAGGAATACATCGTGAGCAAACCTGCATGTGTCAAATTTTACTGAAATTTTGCCACATGTGTATTCCACCAACCCGCATTATAGCAGCGTGTTGGAATAACCTCCAAACCTTCTCAAAAAGGGAGAGGAGGCCTTAGCCCAGTAGTGGGACATTAAAAGGCTATTAATGTTACTGTACTGTTAAAATAACTGTAAAGTTACGATAATTTAATGTTATCTATAATAGCTTAATTTTAAAACATAGTTGGTATTTGGTATAGTATATGGTATGGTAGGTGGTATATGGTGGTGATGAAAAATTTTTGGTACAATGAAGGTTAATAAGAAATACATAAAGGTGGTACTGAAAATATAAATATAAATAATGTAATGAATTTCAAGTTAAGTATAAAAATGTGGGTGTGTGTAAATCTTTTTACAAAACAATATGTTATCATTGAACGAGTAACAGAGACAGCTGTATAAGGTCAGAGCAAGATGTCCATATAACATAATAAAAAGTTAAGTAGCCTGTAAATGTCCCCGTGTGCTATGGAGCTCATTCCACCACTCTGCTCTAATGCGGGTTAGTGAACATGCAGAATTTCAATGAAATTAGACACATGTAGGGTTCCTCGCGAACACGAGATAAATAATTAATTATTTATAAACAAAAATTAAGCATATGATCTAACCACTCTGCTCGAATATATTAATTGAAAGTTTTTTTTTATCTTTTCTGTCTTTCTTTGGGATTACAACTAACTTCTACACACAGTTATAGTTCTACTACAGTTATCAAGACTATAACGCATAATACAAACATCTAATTGTATATCAAAACGTTAGTATCTGACGCAAGAAGTTTCACCTCTCTAACGTGTACGCTTTTATAAAAAAAAGGTTACGACAAAATAATCGTAGTACAACCGGTTGCCCTATAACCACGCACGCACACCGTGGCTCTCAGTGATTCAAATTAGGTTTCTGTTGAGCTACATCACGTAGCGAATTTTCCAAGAAATTAGTTCGTATGGAAAAATGCGTGAAGCGTTGCGGTACCGAGGGATAGTTCACACGGTGTCGCTTACGAATTTAATTATTAATAATATGCAAACGAGTTAGTGTAAGGTTTGAGACATTTATTTCCTAAAAAGGAACAAAGTCTATTTAAACTTAGGAACTACCATTAAATATAAAGTACTATATCATAACTTAGAAGTCTACATTTTGTGCCAGTAAATAATTTTTTAATCTTTTTTCTTGAATATCTTAATTGAATTATTAATTAAGTATTTATTTTATTAAATTGTATCATATACATATATATATATATAAAGTTTTCGTTATTTTCTGTACCCCTGACTGATTGTTTGAGTTACTAGAGACACTACATGTTTTATTTTACTCAAATTAATAAAATGTTTTACGTACGTGACATATGTACATAATGAGTTATCGGTTTATCGGTTGGTACAAAGCTCAAAGCCTCAGGTGCGAAACGCCTTATCGGCAACAGTGGTTTATTCCAGGCAACCTTCGGGCAGAGGACCAATTGAATGTGTTGGAAATGTCCTTCTAATTAATTTAAATTTACATAACAGCCCGTTAGGGTATTTGTTTTCAGAACAATTAAAATTATAACATATACAAATAACGACTTTAATAGCTTCGATATGTTTTCATTTTGGTAAAATTTGCGGTATTGCGTCAATTATTTAACCAGTAATCTATACTAGTATAATAAACGCGAAAGTATCTTGCTCGCTATTGTCGCTTTCACGGCTATATCACTAAACATTTCTTTATTAAACTTACTTTGGTTCACAGCAAGCTTTAATTTCAAGGTCGGACAAAGGCTATATTTTTAGACATAAAACCTGCGGGTGAAAACCAATAAAAGTACAATAGAGTAATAGCCTGTGAATGTCCCACTACTGGGCTAAGGCCTCTTCTCGCTTTTCGAGGAGAAGGTTTGGAGATTATTGAACCACGCTACTACAATGCGGCTTGGTGGAATACACGCGGTGGAGTAGCGAAATTTCAGTGAAATTCGACACATGCAGGTTTCCTCACGATGTTTTTCTTCAGCGTCAAGCACGAAATGAATTATAATAATAAATTAAGCACATGAAAATTCAGTGGTGCTTGCTTGGGTTTGAAACCACGATCATCGGTTCAGATGGACGCGTTCTTACCACTAGGCCTTCTCGGCTTTTTTGGAAACCAATAATATATAATGTAAATAATAATATTGGAATATTTTGAATTACTTAAGTATGTCAAATTAATGAATAACAAAAATATCAATAAATAAAAAATAAAAAAATACGAATAACAATGATTTTCGTTACAATAAGATTTCGGTACGATTAGAGATGAATAGAAATTTAGTAATATTTTTTAATTGGTTTAAGTTATGTATTTATAAATATAAAATATGTTTCAAATGAATAAATTTCGAAACTGTTTGATCACCATGTTGGCCCATACATGTATTTATGCGTTGATTTCTTTAACGTACATTTTGTTATAATACGTCGCTTGATAGTATTGCAGTACACCCAATTTTATTTTGTTCAAGCGATCGCCATTACAATTGGTATATAAGCAAGACGATATCAAATTTTGCTAGTACAATATAAATTATAATCGGTATAGAAGTTGGTTAGAAAGTGATAAGTTCAACAATTCTGTCTTTTTCTTTCGAATGACAAATCAATAATGCAAGAAAGAGAGACATTAGAGTTAACCTAACCAGCTGCTATGCAACGTTATAGGCTATTAGTAAGGCCTATTTAATTGTTTTACATGCGCGTACGTCATGGAGAACCTAACTTCTTATTTTAACATTCAACTTGCATTGGCGGTGTAAGGTGTGTTTAATATTTCTTAAGTGTTTATGTCTATGGGCGGTGTACTTACCATCAGGTGGTCCATTTGTCAGTGAAAACTGCCTATGAAATAAAAATAAGGAGACAAAAGTATATTTCAATTAAATAAGTTTAATAAAAGTTTATTATTGGTCGGGTAGTCGTAATCGTAAAATACGACAGAATAGCTGATGTAAATTAAAATGTCATGCGATTTTTTTCTTTGACACCGTTGTATAATTTTATATTCAAATATCAATGTAACCTTTTATAACTCAGTATTTTTTTTTAATTAAACCTCTATTTTATTTCTCGATTACGGAGCCAAGAAACGTGTATATACAGCCTAAAAACCGTAATAAATGCAGTTCATAATTGGGTAGATCACTACCACGTTCAAATTCGGATAAGGAAGTTTTATGTAGTTAATAATGATGATGATATTATGTATATATGGTACCATTGACTTATGGTTAGGTTATAATATCTTAGGTTGAAAACCCAGGGTTAAACGTACCATAATTATAGGGTTATATTGTCAAGAAATTCATAGAAGTAGACGGATCCATTATATAGGGTAATAGATAGTGCACATTTATTTTATGTGTTCTTCTTCTCTTCTTCTTCTGCGGAGTTCGTTATTGTTGGCGCATCAAAAATTGTCAATCACTGTTCTCTTCTGACAGCTATACAGACTTTGTAAGTTTGATTTATAATATATGTTCTATATTTAAATTAAAATTGTATTAGGTTGGAATTCTGTCAAGTAAATCACTTGATAGTAAGTGGTAACCAACGTCCCCAGACATTGGCGATGCAAGAAATATGAATAATTCCTGACATCGCCAATGCGCCACTAACCTTGGGAACTAAGATACTATGTCCCTTGTGCCACTTGTGCACATGTAATGTACTGTGTTACGCTGGCTCACTCACCCTTCAAACCGGAACGCCACGACACTAAGTTTTAAAGTTGTAATATTGGATGACGTAATAATTATTTTGAGGATTATATACCTAGGAAGGAGTAGCTATGTGCATGATGCATAAAATGTTGCCAACAGTAGATGGAAAGAAACTGCACCAGTTCCACACTTCTTTTATTGCGTTTAGACGGAATTATTATTCATTCTTATTTTTATTAATTTTGGTTTATGTGTAACGTGTGTTTTATTTATCTATGTAGATATACACTCCTTACTATTTTTATTTAATTTACTGACAATCCAATATGATATTAAAAATATGTATTATATATTTATAAAGATGTTTTAAGTTAATAATAATGAAGTAAGGTTATGTATTTATGTTTCTTAATTCTAAAGTGATATCCGCCAACCTACAAAGGGCGAGAGTAAAGGCTTAATGTCCAAATCCTATCTAACCTAAGACAATTTTTAATGTGATATTGTTATAATCTGTTACTTTTTTAAAAATTTAAAGAAATAATACGCCGAATAAGTGTATTTAGTCCCGCTATAAGCGCAATGGGTTTCAGTAAACTACATTCAAAATTATTTCTCATACATTATACAAGCAATAACGCAATTCAAACAATTATGAACTCTATGTGAAGCCTTTAAAGTTTATTCTTGTAAATTATATAATTTCAAAAAAAGGTAAGTTTGTTTTGTAACGTCCATTTTTCTTTCAGGCATTTGATAGTTTGACGGTATATGAGGGTGGATTATTTTTTGGAATTTCGCCTCGTAATGTATCGAGAATGTATGATTATAAGCAATGTTTGTTATTAGGAAAATATAATTTGTCTCGGATTTGTAATAATATTGCACTATTTCTTAATACATTACAGTAACAACCTTTAAATGTATCAATGCTAGGCTGATTTCCGCTTCCACTGCACTGGTCCAATAGGTATGTATGTAATATATACACATGTGGTAGATTTTCAATCGACACATTGACATAACACGAGCACGAGATGACTTATGAACACAAATTAAGTTTATCAAAATGAAGCGATGCATCTCCGAGTTTGAACCCGCAATCATTATTTAAGATGTGACTAACCACTAGTTCCTTAGGTGTTTTTAATTGAGCAATTTGAATGCGTCAGATACTTCTTAGTAAAGTGAGAAACCTTTGCCCAACTCGGAGAATTTTAAGTGCTATTTCGTAATATTACAGAAATTAAGAAAAAAGTAATATGTCTTCAACAATAAGTATATAAGCCAATATTTAACCCACCATTCTTTTTATAGAATACTAGAAATCACATCCAATATATGTATGTATTTGTATGATTATTTTTTCCAACACCAAATACGAGAAGAAGAAGTAGAAAACAGTTAGCTAGTGGTAGTAAGAAGTAAACTCTTAATGCTAAAGTTTAAAACAGCTAAAAATTCGTAATGATCATTTGAAAACGAACCTGCGACCCGTTCAGGCGTACTCATCTCACCAAGTGTATACACATAATTATATATATATAAGCCTCTGCATCTTTGACAGATGATTTAAGCAGCATCGCGAAGGCACTTGCGTTCATGACTGAAGAGACCAATGCGAGAGAGGATCCTTCGGCTGCACTCCCGACAAGTGTACGCGCCCCCAGATGGGCGGGGGTTTGAAGCCCGCTCATGAAGCCTAGTGCGTTTTTCTTTTAGTAATTCAAATCAGACATCGTCATTCTTTGATTGACCTTCGTGAATAAGGCGTCGCCACTTGGCACGGTCCCCAGCCAGTTCCTCCCATTGATTGCTAGGGATGTTAAACGCAACCATATCACGCTTAGCGCAATCTTTGAAACGGAGCATAGGCCGCCCAACAGACCTTTTCGCATCCGCAACCTCTCCCGTTTTTTTTTAGAATGGCCGTGATGCTAGGCAGCTGTGCCTCGCCTAGAACAGACTCGTTTGTCACGCGATCCTGCCATGTGATGCCCAGAATGTTGCGAAGACAGTGCAAGTGAAATGTGTTTAGTCAGCGTTCTTGTTTTGCGTACGTTGTCCACGTTTCTGCTCCATACAAGAGTGTGCTTAGGACACATGATTGGTAAACAAGCATTTTCGTTTTTACCGTAAGGTGTCTGTTATCCCAAGCCCTTGTACAGAGCCTCCCGAACGTAGAGGCCGCTTTGCCGATGCGGAAGTCGATCTTTGCATCAAGCGAGAGATTGCTCGACAAATGCGACCCAAGGTAGCAAAATTTGTTAACCACCTGTAAAGGTGCGCCTTTAAGCAAGATGACTGGTTGCTCCAAATATCCTTGCGCTAAAATAACGGTCTTCTTGCAGTTTATGGACATTGAAAAGAGGTCGCACGCTCTGGCAAATTTGTCCATTATACTTTGGAGTTGAGCTTGGTCATGAGCAACGAAGGCAGCGTCGTCAGCGAAGAGGAGACTATCTACAAATAGGTCCTCCCTGTGGCGTTTGGACTTGAGCATTGAGATGTTGTACAGCATACCATCGGTTCGCGTGTGTAAGTGGACGCGTTGCTGTTCATCTCCAAAAGCAACCTTCAGAAGCACCGAGAAGAATATTCCCAGCAAGGTGGAAGCCAGTGCACAACCTTGACGAACACCACGGCGTAACCTTAAATTTTCATACACGATGTCAGTGATACAGAAATGGATACAGGTAACTAAAACCTCACCCCTCACGCGGGCGAAACCGCGAGCGGAAACTAGTTTTAACAAACAGCTTTACATTCAATTTAAATACAATAACGATAAGCCCAAAAACAACGATCTGGCTTATTAGATAAGTTTATCCAACGAAATAATTATACGACCGAAACATTAGTACAGTCAACAAAAAAACACTACATTAATATCAAACAGAAACTTTCGTACAAGAAACAAAACGATAAATAATTAACTCAGAAAAACGAAGCCAAACAATTCTCTAAGCCGGTACAGTTGGTAAAAAAAACAATTCATCCCACTAATCCGTTATCAAAATGGTTGTTTTATGCGAGAATTGAATTCCCCCAGCAAAAACTTTCAACATAAATTACTGGAATCTCTCAGGGGAAGCGATTTATGAAGAACACTTTTATTGTTTAAAGGTAAATGCTTATAAACTTTAATTTTAAATAAGGATGGCTTTGGTATCTTTATAATTTAGCTTCTTTATAGCCATCAAATAAAAAAACCCGATGAATGAGTATTAAGTGAAATTGAACAATTTAAATTTTATTATGATTATAACGAAAGATTTCACTTTAGATTTACGTAATAACCACTCGTATACCATAATAAAAAGTAAAGTACACCATGTAAATATCCCACGGCTGGGCTAAGGGCTCCTCTACCTTTGAGAAGAAGGTTTTGGTGGAATAAGTTGGGCTGGTGGATATACATACGGTTTGTTTACACATGGATACACATGGCTGATTTTCATCCATCTCATGCAGGTTTCCTTCGCCGAGCACGAGATGAATTATAAAGACAAATTAAGCACATGAAAATTCAGTGGTCTAGTACCACTGAATTTTCATGTGGGTTAAATTCGGAATCATTCGGAAGAATCTTATTCTCCTAATCACAGAGCGTACATTAAAATGACTATACTTTAATATTCTTCGTTGTTTACGAACGTTTAAAAGGGTCTCCTGATGGTAAGTCAGTGAGATGTCAGTTTCCGTCATGTTTTTAAGTACTCTAAAATGTATAAACCTTCTTTATATCGTCAATTAAATCGGGTTCTGAGATGTTATGTCCCTATTGCCTGTAAATACACTAGGTTTCTTACTATCCAACTAGAACATACTTTTTTATTACTGTTTAGTTACTACCGCTTAACAAAAAGATCGAACTACCTTTACCCTTCTGAAGAAAGTGCCATTAGTAAAATAAATAGTTTTATGTTGATTTTTTATTCTTTAGGTATTATAAAAATTTTGTATTTTTATCACTAAAATGTAGTTATATAATTCATCAATAGCAAGAAGATTGCAAAATTAAATAATGAATACTAAATGTTGATAAAATCAAATACAGCCATGTATTACGGAACTTACATTAATATTCTGTGACTTATTACAAGATAAATACGATGTTTGCATAACTAATAACGTTTTAAAATATCAGCTATATTAGAGGTACGTACCGAAATGCTCTCGTTAATATTTATTTAAAATTGTGTTGCAAAGTTATTAGTTTAATTTAATTACTCGACCCGTTGGCCCTTTTACTTCATGAAAGGCTCAAATTCTATTTTATCCGGGATAGGTTTTCCAATTAAAGTCCCAACAATATTTGTACTTAGAATTAATAAAACAAATAATTACTATAAAGTTTTGGATTTAATTAAACGAGTACTTAATTTTCGATTATTATAACATTTTCTTATTTATTGGTTGAGTGCTTTCTTAAACGCATTGTCAATTTTATGTTTCTTTTACTCTGTAACCATTAAATGATTAATAAAATACTAACAACATGAATAGACAATTGAAATTTATAACTGTTAATATTAAATTTAATAAATTTAAGATTCGTTGATTGTTAATAAAACCAAAAAAATCGGAATACAAACTGTGATCAAAGACAAGTATAGTTAAATATTAAAAGAGAAATCACATAAGAAAATACAGAAAGACAGCAGGTAAGTGAGTTAAAAGGAAAAAAGAAGTTAGCTAATTAAAGAGAATGGCAGGACTCGGAGATAAATTTATTATTATCAGCTTAGTTCCCTACTAGAGAATTCCGGTTACAACAAGATTTTTCCAGTAGGCATCTTACTCGCCGCAATTACAACGATCTAAGGATTTCATTGCCAAATATTTTCTTTTATCCGGATCTAAGTGGTCCAAGTAAGAAAGTTTTTGTAATTTAAAAAGGTCAATTAGATAACTTTAATATAAAAACAGAACCTAGAGAAAGATTTATGGATTCAAGAGATGTTAGGAAATAAATAGTCAAAAAAGTTCAGATCGAATAATAATCTCATATATAATTATCTTAAAATTGTATGTGTGCTTAAGACATCCGACGTCTTTTTGGATAAGGATTAAGGAACCGCTATGGCTCAATTATTAGAAGATGCGAATCTTAAAATCTTAATTCCGATTCCGAGTTCAAGCCCGGGGAAAACACCACTGAATTTTCACGTGCTTAATTTATGCTTATAATTCATCTCGTGCTTCGCAATCACGGAAAACATTGTGATGAAACCTGTATGATGCGGATGAAATTCTGCAACCTGTATCCACCTATCGGCAACGGAGCTGCGTCTCGGAGGGGGCTCCAAACTTTGCGTAAATATAACAAGAGATCCGCTTCATCCTTTATCTCGAACAGCATCCCCGAATTTCCCCCAGTCTTCATTATTGAAAGGTCGCAATATTCCGCTCCCTCCCACAACGCGTCCCCTTAATTAGTACATCTGCTCCGATATTACGCCGAAAAGGTGTGCGCGTTACGACTGACAAGAAAATTCTACTAGATACATTTAGGAACAGTGATATCGTAATTAAGGTATAAAATAGCCTTTTCTTAGTCACAAATGTCTTCCAGCTTAGTAAAAGTGTTAAAATTGTTTATTTGTTGTCAAAAATCTGTCATCAGTTTTGATAAGAAGTACATCGAATAATTGTCGAAAGAAACTGATGAACGCATTTTTTTTTTCACCATTCAGTCTGAATTTGATCATTTATTAGCGGTATCATCTAAATGTTGCTGAAAACAAACAATAATTCTGTTGTATCATAAAAGCATATTTATTATTCCACTAAAGAATCACTAATCCTGTAATCACTAATTCCATGAAAATCTGTTTTTTTTTTTTTTATAGAATAGGAAGGCGGACGAGCATATGGGCCACCTGATGGTAAGTGGTCACCAACGCTCTTAGACATTGGCATTGTAAGAAATGTCAACCATCGCTTACATATCCAATGCGCCACCAACCTTGGGAACTAAGATTTTATGTCCCTTGTGCCTGTAATTACACTGGCTCACTCACCCTTCAAACCGGAACACAACAATATCAAGTATTGCTGTTTTGCGGTAGAATATCTGATGAGTGGGTGGTACCTACCCAGACGAGCTTGCACAAAGCCCTACCACCAGTAAAGTTTTGCCTTTGATTTGAAGCACAGCTGACAACGCTGTTCAATTAGTTTGCAGATTTATTTTAAAAGGCATTAAAGTAATTCCTATTATGATGTGGCTAATCGTAGGGCGTAAGATAATATTCTGTTTAAGCAGATTTTCCTTAAAGTAGAATTTATTAATTGACAAAAAATGAGAGCTGGACGGCTCATTCTATAAATGACGAAATGCGATATTGTATTGTACGTATGATGTTGTCTTACAACAGGCAACAATATTTTCAAAATAAAATAAAAAGCGATTCCGAACAATCAATAAGAGAATATTTTGTTTTGAAATGAACTTCAACCGTATGTCGCCAAAGCTGAATCTGAAATCTTTTTGGCTTTGAGTCAGCTTTGAACTGCAGACGAAAGGCAAGTGCTGATATTTTGTCAATGCCTGCGATACGTTCAAATGATATACTTGAATTATATATATTTTTTCTTATTTTAACAAATCTCTGCAGATGTGTTCTCCGTATCTTTTGTATTGTTTTAATTACGTAATTTTTAGTTGTCTGCAAGTTTTTATTACTAGGCACCATACTAATTTAAATTAGTTCTATATATATCTATAGTCTGGAGTTATTTTCGTTATTTTGACGTCTTCATTATTCTGAAATGAATCTAGTTATTTTCCCTGAAGGGATGTTATTGTACTTCGTTATGTTTAGCTTAACTGTTTCTTGAGTCTAATGGCTAGCTTAAAAGGCAGCATATCCCGAGGTCCTGGACAAACCGTGACTCAGGCCATTAAAAAGTTATCTGGTCATGTCAGATTTACTATCCCTAGATCAGATCAGACATCTTATCGGATTATGACAATGAAAAAATAGAGAGCGCACTCGTATCTGCATACACACTTGTGCCAATATAAGGGAACAGACTAGATACTCGACACAGAAATCATAATATAAAGATTGTCATAAGTCAGTTTTAAACACTACGTTCGATTCGAACTTTGAATTATAAGTATTGTTTCTTATACAAGTTATATAATTAAATTTATTATTGTCATTAAAAAGAAATATAATATTATTGAATTAAATAATGTAAGAGAATTTTAAGATAAAAAAATATAAGAACGCGAAAAAAAAAATAAGAGCCAGTAGCCAGTCTTAAAACCGATATAAATATTTAAAATTCCCAAATCTCTAGTTCAAGAATGTTTCGTTCCAATAAATTTAGGTCCAGAAACGTTTTCTCAACATTTGCATTAAAGTTGAAATTCGTCTGTTGCAGATTTTTATAATTCGCATCAGCAGCAGGGATGCTATTGAAACTATCGATATATCTCAACATGCAAGCTGTCGATAAACTTGTATAATAAATTCAACTGCCAGGTAGGACTAAGGTTTCCGTCCAGAAATTATCAGTATCCCGGATTTTGAGACTTGGCAGTGTTAATATTTTCGTGCCTCGAAAAGCACGTAAAGGCACGTTAGTCTTAGCGCCCAACCTCTGTCCGGTTCTTTTCAGATTGAATTGATTTATAGGTTGGCTCAGATAATTATAAGTGAAGGAATAGAGAGTGTTTTTGCGCACACAGTTTTGCACTATAATATAGGATATATTATAGTATATTGGATTACTGTATAGATAAATTGCTAGATTCCCCTGTAACCTCGGCCTCGTGGCCGAAATCGGTCAATGGAACATCGAATATTATCATAATTATATAATTAATATTCATAATTGTTTTTTGACGTGATTTTAATTTTGTAATTGTTTTAACTAAAAGTGGATTAATATTTTATCACAAATTAAAATAAGATGCTTAAATAATAATCAAACTACTATAAAAAAATATTAACTTAATACATTAATTGATTGAGACATTAACAATGTTACATAATATATTTCAATTTATACTATTTTTTCATAAACCTCCTTGGAGTATCGTAAAATGTCATAATATTTACTTATTATTTATTATTCTTATGAATTAAGCTATAAGAAAGAAATTACGCTCACATTGTAATCATTTTGGTAGATATTTAATATTATTTTTTATAAAAATGCAATGTATTTTGTATCGATTAAATCTAAGCGGAAAAATTATAATTATTTTATATCGATAAAACTTATTTGCATCTCTACTTCCAAGGAATGAGGTGAACTCGCCAAATATTGACACAAGACTTAGGGAGACGACACAGAAATGTATCCAAACACGAGGTGTTGGTGTTTATTTGTGTAGCAATAGAAATCGCAATAATGTGCCGGGGCTTGTGACACTGTGTACAGTTGTTGGAAACGGCGGTGAGGTTACCTGGAGTGGGTTTCGAATGTTTAACCATCGGTATCCGAGCGTGATTTTCAACAACGATGTTCGATATTTTATTTACATTTTTTTAAAATATGTAGTAACAATAGTTTTGCTTAAATTGTGTTTTTTAAGAAGTCTTTAAATAAGTTTTTTTTAATATGTCTATTGACAGACAGCCGTGGGTAACATTAATGAACGTCAACGTTATAAGGCTTTATAAGGATTCAAATTTGGTGATAAAGCACCTTTTTCAAGTATTATGGTTTACAATTTATCCTGAACTCTATATAGTAATAAATAAATAATTATATCGTTTTGGTAAAATTACATTAATAATACAACAAAAATATTATTAAAATAAAATACCAATGTAGCGAAAGATAGACTTGTGGGAAATATTTTGATTAAATACAAAGTGACGGTAGCAAAAAAGTCATTATATTTTAAAACAACGAAAACTTTGTACTTAATATTACAATCTTAATTAAAACCAAAAGCAATTTAACCATAAATCATCTAAAAGAAACCTTGAAGCCCATCTAACCACTTTACGATATCGCTGAAGATTCACCTTTAAAATATTATTTATTCGAAAATCCTTAATTATTAGAACGATTCAAGCAGTTCTATTCGCGTTTCTTGATGGTTAAAATAATTAGCGTGGGCCGTTTGAAAGAGAATCTGTAATTTCGGATTTTGATAATTCGTAAAGTGATGTTTTGAAGATATTTCGAGTTTTGTTGAAGGCAAATGGTTTTATCGTTTGATTTATAGTCAACCCGCGCTCCCTTGCAATTACGATGATTATTCTCGTTTACATTAATTTTGTGTTCAATGTAATGTCATATTGTATGGATATATAATAATTGTTTCGTTTTAAAAATATAAATGTGATCTCTTTAAATAATTATGTGATTTTGTTACGTTCTTGAAATAACTTAAGAATAATTGCATATTTTCTTAATATCTCACTTTGGTTATCACCGCTATTACTCTATAAGGACCTTAATCTTTGAAATAATAATATATGCTCTTATATTTAATTATATGCTATTGACTGCCTCGTTGGTCTAGTGGCTTGATGTAAGGCCGCAGACCCGGAGGTCCTGGGTTCAATTCCCAGGTCGGGCCAATATAAAGTTATTGGGTTATACACTCCCGTGCGTCGGAAAGCACCGTTGGTCCTACGGCTGAACTCTTTCCGGTCGTGTCGGATTGCCGTCACATCGGATAATGAGAGTTAGGGAATAGAGAGTGCACCTGTTTGCGCACACACTTGTGCACTATAATAGCTCCTGCGTAGTTGGCTAATCTCTCTTGAGATTGACCGCCGTGGCCGAAATCGGTCTGGAGGATCATATTATTATTAGATGCTCTTAAAGTTTGCCAGTATTCAATTTCTATATCATATTATCATCTAAACTGTCATCTTGCTGTGGTCTCCTTTAATTGAACGAGCACACATATTTTAAAACATTATTCCATGATGTACTCGTAAGTGTGTATTATTTGTTGGAGATCCTTAATAAATAAATAAATAGACCACTTTTCAAAAACCAAATAAATCTATAATATAGGCGAATCTTGCAGTAAGCCCTTTGAAGTTTTACAGAAAGTTCTTCTTTACCGCCAACTTTCACATGATAAAATTGTCATTGTTTAATTTATATTAAACAACCGAGATTTCCCAGTGGATAAAAAACATATGCGTCTTAGCTGAAGATAGCTGATTCAATTCTAGGCGAGCGCCTCTAAGTTTTCAAGTTAGCATATGTTTATAATTCATCTCATGTCTGCTGAGAAGAAAAACATCGTAAAACTTACTTATCTTGAGAAAATTTTAAGAGAACTTGCAGTAGAGAATATGGAGAGAATTTCTTTTAAGCTCGCTTAACATATATTGCATATATGTTGAAAATATTTCACGTTATTTTGAGAAGGATTTGAAACCTTTTATAAAACGCTGTCCCACTATGCGTTGATATATGTGTATATATGTGTAGTCTATTTTAACCACAAGAGGAGAAACGACCAATGAATAACTTTGACCTTAAATTGACGCGATATCATTGGTCGAGATTTCTTTATCGATTCGCGAATAAATTGAATTATGAATTTAATAAAATTGAACTTTAGTATTAAATTTAGAGTGGATATAAGTAGTTAAGTGGAATAGTGTTGTATTACTCGTATAAATAAAGGTAACAGTTTATTATTCCATGCCATTAAATACAAATCGCATGGAATATGAAAACTGAGATATATTTGTTTCTATTCTTTCTTCGGCGGAGATGGCCCAGTGGTAAGAACGCGTGAATCTTAACCGATGATCGTGGGCTCAAACCTGACCACTGAATTTTCATGTGCTTAATTTGTGATTATAATTCATCTCGTGCTCTACGGTGAAGGAAAACATCGTGAGGAAACCTGCATGTGTCTAATTTCACTGAAATTCTGCCACATGTGTATTCCACCAACCCGCATTGGATCAGCGTGGTGGAATAAGCTCCAAAATCTTCTCCTCAAAAAAGAGGAGAGGAGGCCTTTAGCCCAGCAGTGGGACATTCACAGGCTGTTACGGATTCTTTCTTCGAATAGGCTATAAATGTATCAGAGTTATAAAGGCATTTAATTCTCTCTCTCTTATGATGTTCGTATTTGAACCCGCAAACTTCGCTTACAATGTGTCTCCTCTGAAATAATTATTCATTAATATTCATACATAATACGTAAATTGTATATAACAGTTAAATGTAATATACATTCTTGATTGACGTGAGTGAGTTTCTTGCTCTTTCATAATTATAGTAGTTCATATTAAACTACAAAATTGAATGTAAGGTTCCGCTTCGGTGATGTATATTTAAATTTAGTTTTTCAGTTCCAAAAAGCTTATAACAAGTAATAACGAGTTAGTATGTATAATAGAGTAATGGGTGTCGTACGATGACATTACAACCGAGCCCCACAAACGGAAGCAAGATTCGATCTAAACTCGAATAATAGGCGAATAATTACATTATAACACGTGGACTAACTGTTTTCGAACTAAAAACAGTAAAATAGAAACACAATAATGGCAATAGTAACGTTATGATATTTCAAGATGGTATCATTAATATGTTAAATGGGAATTTCGTCACATGTAAAATTGCTTTAATTCTATTTCCAGTAATTTTTATTAACTTATTATAATAATTTATGAGCTCATGAATTTATTAATTTGCTTTACAATAAAAAAATAACTGTACTATTTTCTACATAATATTCATATAAAATATAATGTAACATTTAATAAATTGAGTATTAATTTGTTTATTATTAATATGAATAATTTAAACTGTAAATGGGGAGTTTTTACGAAAAGCGAATGAGAAAAAAAACAAAACTTCTAAGAAACACCTGCTTTAAACCCTAAATCACTTGTTAATCATTGACAATCGAGGTAAAAATTCTTGTTGTATCCTATCTAAAATTTTTATCTAAATCATTGCGCAACCGTTACTGATTTTGAATGAAATAAAAAATCACTTGCCATACAAAATCTTCAATGAATTAAGACAAAGTACGAAGTTACCTTGGAACATAGGTACTGCGAAAGACAGAATTAAAATATCCTTACATCCTTACAATTGATTTACTGAATATTCGTTGTCATACATTACAGGTTTAGTATCATGTGAAGAATAGCTCAAGGATTTCAATACGCAATGGATAATGCACCATGATGAATTTTCGCCAGAAAGCTGGTGTCACAAAAGACATTATTAAAGGGCGATACACCTTATCTCCCCCTTTTTCCTTTTTAAATGAGATTTGATTAGGTACGGATTGAAAGGTCTTTTGTGTCTTAGTCACGTCTGGAATTAAGCCTACAATGGGCCTTTAGGGATGTATTATTAATTTACTGAGTATTGTATTCATTTTAAATAACTATTCATTGGAATTTGGTGCTATTTAAGGTTCTGCTATTATATATTTTATTCTTAATTTGAAAACTTTATAAGTTGCTTAATGTTTTTCGATATGACTGTATGTTCTGTTTTTGTTTAACGCCCAGTCGAAAGGCGAAATCTAACCGAAGATGCAAATATGTATCAAGTCATTAGACTAAATTGTCTTATTGAAATTTAAACCCTACACCTGGGTAGGGGTTTGTGCCAGCTCGTCTGTGTAGGTACCACCCACTCATCAGACATTCTACCACAAAACAGCAGTACTTGGTATTGTTGTGTTCCGGTTTGAAAGGTGAGAGTGTAATTAAAGTCCCGTAAATAATATCTTCGTTCCCAAGGTTTGTGGCGCATTCACGATGTAAGTGATGCTTAACATTTCCTTGGCAATAGTATGGGCGGTGGTGAGCACTTACCATCTGGTAGCCCGTTCGCTCGTCTCCTACCTATTATTTAAAAATAATACGCCATAAATAAGAATTAAACATATGAATTGCTAAAAATTATACACTTTGACAACGCGTTTATTCTAATAATCGAATATAAGGTAATCACTGCAATCATTCACACCCCCTAGTATTTAACAGTCACACCCAATTAAATATAAATTTTAGATTACATATTAACAAATTAGAAAAACAGTATTAAAATAACCCCAAAAACGCAAGACCACACTCGCGTGGCTGGAACAATTAATACCAAAACTCGAGGCAATTGTGGGACTTTTATCTGAATTGTAAATAAGGCGAACGACGTGTTAAAATGTGCAGCGCCGTAGAAAATAGTATGTGTGTAATAATAATTAAATCACTTGTTTGTTTCGTCACGCTATGGACCTCTTTGAATTTCCGCTATTAAATTATTTTCCAGAGATTGAGTGTAATATGTTAATTGAAATTAATACGATGTGATGCCTTTCATAGGTCTGAAAATTTTATTTTTAATTCATATAGAACTAATTTAGATTCTAGAACCTTTGGGTTATATTCATTAACACCGAACTACCAACACCGATAGTGTTGGTAGTTTCATATCATTTGGGTGGTTGGTGACACACTAGTCAATTATAGTTAAAATTATTTAATTTATAGTTAACTCTTTGCTGTACACCTCATTACATAATTTTATAATAAGCCAAAAAAAGAAGTACAAAATATATGCGCTGTTCAAAAGGCTGCTGTATTACTTAGTAGCGATTTCTTTCATGTTAGGATATTTAAAAATTGAGATCAGAGCGGATGATGTTTTTATTTATATGCACATACATATATAATATATACATAATAACTATAACATAACAGTTACGTAAAAACTACACATATGTCTATGTGGTATATATATAGTAATAATACGGAAAATAAATACGGTATACTTATAAATATTATATAAATATATACTTTTATACATACGTACACACATCATCACATTAAAGGAAAAAGCCTGTAAATGCCCAACTACTGGGCCTCGTCACCTTTTTAGATTTGTCCTCCTACATAATAAACCACTGAGTTCTCTGTCACCATCGTGGTTTCCTGTAAACAAGTATAACTTTCTATTTAGTCCACCCCTCGTTTAATTAAACTAAGCTTTTAACTATCTAACTACTCTTAGTTAACGCTGCTTTAACTCATAAATTTCTCATTCATAATGATAGTGTCAGGTTATAATATAAATTTCACAGCGAAATCACTATGTGTATTGTTTTGTAAAATGAAAAGTCCATTTTGATACACGCTTGACACAATATTGCTAACGAAACGCCCGCCAGTCTCGCGTGATGATGAACGACGGTTGAAAGAAAATAGCGATTAATTTGATGGCTTTGAAGAGCCGTAAACTCTAATTAAAATAATAAACACAACGCCTCACCTCTGATTACGGGCCCCGTACTTGTTTTTAGCTAATGAATTCAAATAAGACTTTAAGGGGAAGAACGTTTACCAAAAATTTAATAATGCTGTTTTTTGACAGCAAGTGATCTGATGATGAACTGCCGCGTTGGTCTAGTAACTACATGTAAGGTCGCAGACCCGATGGTCCTGGGTTCAAATCCTAGGTCGGGCCAATAAAAAGTTATTGAATTGAGAAAATTCTCAGTAGCAGCCCGGAGTCTGGAAGTGTGTACACTTCCTTGCCTCGGAAAGTCGTAAAGCCGTTGGTCCTGCGCCTGAATTCTTTCCGGTCGTGTCGGATTACTGTCCCATCAAATTATGAGAGTTAATGAATAGAGAGTGCACCTGTGTTTGCTCACACACTAGTGCACCATAATACATCCTGCGTAGTTGGTTAATCTCTCTTGATTGTCCGCCGTGGCTGAAATTGGTCTGGAGGACCTTATTTTTATTATTATTGTAAATAATTGTGAATTATAATTTTATGATGTTATCTAGTTCATATGACGAAGTTTTGAAATGGTGTGAAAGAATGGCAACAAATAGCTTTGTTTAATGCATATATTAGGACAAAATAATATAATTATCTTCAAAGATTTTGTATTAATCTATATTATAGGTTAATAGTTAAATTCATTATTATAAACATAAATACACACGTTAACTATGATACAATGAAACTTCAAATTTAGAGACGATAGTTTGTAATGTGGTGACTGATAAATGGTTTGGTAACAGCCTGTGAATGTCCCACTGTTGGGCTAAGGTTTGGAGCTTATTCCGCTACGCTGCTCCAATGCGGGTTGGTAGAATACACATGTGACAGAATTTCAGTGAAATTAGAGACATGCAGGCTTATAAATAATTTAGCAAAATTTGACTTTTCAGACTTAAGACACGCCACAGTGGCTCGAGATAGTAGGATTGTATATAAAATCAAAAGCAAAAATCAATTGCTTGAAATATATATATATATATATATATATATATATATATATATATATATATATATATATATATATATATTATTATCATTATAAAAATAAAAAAACTCTTTTTGTGTTAGGAGTGGTATTTCTATGGGCGGTGGTCCACTCGCCACCCAGTCATTTGGTTAACAACCTTTCTACAACATTTTAAAATAAATACATTTACAATGTTTGTAAATAATTTTCGATATTAATTAAATACAATGAAAGCAATAAAAATACTTTAAATTGTTCCAATGAAAACTGAATAATATAAATATTTATAAAAATTTAATAACCGTCTTACCCTTAACGTAAAAAAATTACTCCCATCGCGAACTATTTAATTATTCGCCGACAAAGTGAATACATAACATCAATCAGCGTGCCGACAATTCACTACGGAACCTTTGTTATGTTTATTAATATACTATTTCGAAACAACAATGTATTTACTCACTTAAGTGAAAAGTTGATAAAGTGACGTTACTTGGATACATCTCGAGGAGGGGGAAGAACTAGGACTACAAAAATGGGGGTAGTTACATATTGTTACTAATTACTTTTTTTAATTGAGGTTTACTTCCTAGGCAAGTAATAAGTAGTTTAAATATATCTCATGAAGTATTCAAATAGTGAGTGGCTCTCATTGAAACAACGTGATGGAATAGAAAAGGCTGTTTCTATGTATTTTTGACTTAACATATAAAAAGTATTCGAGAAGTGATCATCAACTAAGTGGAGTGGTATGCACGAAATGGTTAGTGCTGGTTGGCAAATAGAAGGTGTAGATTGAGCTCTATGCCATGAGGAGAGGCCTAGGGCTCTCGAGCTAATAAGCAGGTGAGCTTTTTTCTATTCTAACAATTTTCATAATCTTTGTATTGATTCTATAGTTATTCATAACGATAATATAAATTGACTTCTAGACAAGTTTCCCTTTTTTTTCGTTCTGCCCAACGGACCTTAATAAAATGGCTTTATCTACTGTAACAGCTTAAAAGCTGTTACAGCTTATTTAGATGTGTAAATAATCTGGTGGTAAGTGGTGAACATCGCAAGAAATTGGTACTTTAAGATTACCATCAATTCACGAGCAATCAAAAAATAAATAATGGTATTTTCATTGCCTTTGTAATTGCATACATCATCCTCTTCGAGGCAGAATATAGCAATACAAAGTATTGATATATGGCAGTGGAATAAATGTTGATTGGATGGTACCACGCCCGGCTTGCAAAAAGCCCTTAGCAATTATCTTATCTTAATGTTCGCACAAATGAAAATCATTTATTATGATGTATTTTTAAACCTATTTTAATTTTTTTCTATTAAAATTAAAACCAAACAAGGAGCTTGCTCATTTATTGTAATAATAAAATGTGTCACCCGGGAACCGAACCTGGTGGAACCGAATTACAACCCTAAAGCAACAAGAGCGTTAAAAAGCCATTTCATTTGAAATTAATTACATTGAAAAAATACATTATACTTCCTTACTACGGTCAACTTGAATAATAAAAGTTATTTGTATCAAAGTATTATCACCCTTACAGCTAGACAATAAGGAATAAAATAGTGTGAAAATAATCGTGTATAATCTGGATACATTTTCTCATGATACAAACCACCTGCGTATTTCAAAAGTTGGTCGTTTGCATACATTAAGTATTTCAAGGTACCTTAGAATATAATTAAAAGCCGTTGAAATAGCATTTTAAATTGTTAAATGTTTTAATGAATATTTAATGAGTATCAATTAAATTAAATAAATATTCAGCCATATCGAAACGTTAGGTCCATTATCAAAAAAAAAACTGACTCTTCTTGTCGGTGCTTATTTAGCTCGAAAACTGAGCCTAAAAGATCAAAGAGGTAATACCGCCTGCTTGCTGAGGTTTTTTTTCTATAATTTGTATATCATGTTCTGTTTTATTTTCTCAATGTATAATCTTTAAATGAGTTATTTTTATATTTAATAAATTATTCAATTCATAAGCAATTTATTAAATACCATTAAACAATTCTGAAACTTAACAATAAACTAAACATAAATGTGCAACTATTATGAAATATAGATTTAACCAAGAAATTCTGTAATGTCTTCTATATATATGAAATACTTTACTAACAATTTACTATTTAATGCAACGAAAAGTAAATTTTTAACAAGTGCAATGACCTATCTCATAAACGGTTATGTTTATTATACGGAACCATTTCCAACTTTAATCTAAATCAAGCTTATCGTTCATTTAATAGGCCCGTATTATGGCTAGTCAATTAATGACTTAAAGCGAAAGGGTTGTTTGTAAATAGACTAACCTATTAAGGGTGAAACATCCCTATTGCTAGTCCCTAGGTGATACGGTTATCAATGTCAGATAGGTATCTTTTTGGGGAAAACCTGTAACATATTGAGTCAGCGGGAAGCCGAAATTAACACTATAATTTGTAACTGATTTTGAAACTTAAGTACTACGTCATAATTACAGATAACAAACATTACGTTTCACCAAATTAAACTTATGTTTGTTACTTAATTACTTTTCATTTAATTACTTTTAAGTGTACAATTATAATATTAAACTTATCAAGGAATTAATGTATTAATTCGATTATTATATTTTACAGAAATGAGTATATAACGAGTAATAAGTCAGTTGAAGTTACGATTTAGGATTAAAATTAATTGTATCATTTAACAATTTAACATTAAATAATAATGCTTAACCAATTTTAATAACACTCACTCAAGGACATGTTTGGTAACACATGTTATGAAATGAGATCGATTTTAATTGATCAAAAATTATTTGTAACAATTTTTTATTATCAGTTGAACATATTTTAATTGAACTTTTACCATAAGGTGAAATGCGAAAAAGAGATGGCTATTTGGAAACACTGTGATATCACATGCTTAATTTGTATTTATAATTCATCTAGTGTGCGACGTGTGGTGTGTGTTTGTGTACGATGTATCAGTCGAAATCCTTTCAAATGTATATTTAACTAGAGTGGAGGCCTTTTCCTAGCAATGGGACAGTAACGTATGTTATTGCTCGGTAAAGCCGAGATGACCCGCAGAAATCACAGCTGCATTTGCTTTTGTGTTTATAATTCATTTTCATCGTAAGGAAACCTGTATGTTTCGGGTGATATCGGTACATGGTTAGTCCGCCAGCTCACAATGAAGCAGCGTGGCGTAAAAGGCTCCAAAGGTTATCTTAAGAGTAAAGGTGACCATTGCTCATTGGTGGAACATTTACTGACGTCAGCTGTGAGCTTATTTTTTTGTATTACATAATCAGGAGTACCTTTGTGCTATATCCGTCCCAATGTTAACCTTTATAAGCGTTCAAGCGTGAAAGCAGGACAGACTCACTTTCACATTTAAAATAGGAATATATTCTATATGTAAAAAGTAATCAGCTCAAATAATAAAAGTAATTTAATGCAAAGCATTATCACCCTTATTCCTAAAATTTAAAGATTAAAATAATGTGAAGTAAGTAGTGTATATAGTGCACGCTGGATACGATGGAGTGAAACGACATCTATAATACAGCTTTTACAATAATGGTCAGCCATTTTAGATTATCAGTGACGTCATAAAGTATGAATTTAAAACATAACGATAAATAACAAACCTTGTACGTTTTTTTAAATTTGAAGGGGATCGAGAATTTTTAGTTAATTAATAGTAATTAATTAAAAAAAAAATAGTATTTAAATTTCTTAAGATTTTTATATTACGATAGTTTATTTTTTCGTTGTTTTGTAGTTATCTAAGTTATTTAGAACCGGCGGCTTTGCGTGCATTGCGATTGTCAGGTGTTAGGTATAAAAAAGTGTTCTATATTCCTATATATTGTTCTTCCTTGGGCTTCAAGTTTCATACCAAATTTCATCAAAATCAATTCAATGGTTTAGCCGTGATAGCGTAACAGACAGTCGGATCTACTTTATTACTTATAATATTACTATACATATGTTTACATTATTTAATTCGTGGTGTCTATTTTGTTTTCCACTATATATTTTTTAAATTAATTTGTTTTGTTATATAAATAACCCATTACCAAACAATGCGTTATATAAATAATAATAACCGAACTGTATTCATATATATTACTTTAAAATATTAACCTATATAATAGTATGAAGAATTTTATCGAAACTATACCAACTTTGTCATATAAATTAAAAGATAAAAATATAACAAACGACTTCAACTTATCAATATTTTTGACTCCTGTTTTAGTGAACAATAAAAATACTTATACATCTGTAATACATATTTCACTTAACTCTCCATTATGACTTTAATATTAATTTGAATTGTAACACAATGTCATAGGAGTCAAAATCGCGTGACAATCTAGAACAGAAAACAGAGTAACTTTCAAATAAAATAGGTTAATAGGTATTTTAACGCCGAAACTTAATGTTTGTTTTAAATATACCTCTTAAGGAGAGATTAAAATATCAGAAGCGAAAATTGTTATAATCTTTAAATGGTAAATCATATATGAAGTGGGACAGCACGAAGTCTGTACAGGAAATTTCGGAATATTTATTTGTTGTCAATCGCTTCTGATACTGATGATACAAATATTTTTAATTTTATTTTTTATTTATTTATTTATTTATTTTTTTTATTTATTTTAAGGACCACTACATGTTTTAATGACAAATGTAAAACAATTTAGTGAAAATAGCTAACATGTGAAGCTTTTTAAAGTAGCCACAACAATTACAATATCTGTTTTAAAAATACATTAACACATAATTATAGCAACATGAGTAGAAAGATTAAAAAAAAAAAAAAGTCCAAATTGGTACAAATTAAAGATCATAAAAAAATAAACATGCACTGAACATTACTTGAACATTAATGAAGACATTTTGTCGTTTTTTTTCTAAGTGTTGCCGTTTAACCAAATCATCATAGCAAGAATATATGGAGTCTGTAAGTACTCGAAACTAACGGCAGATTACCATCGTGAAATGTCAGAAAACCCGACAGATAATAATGATAACATTTCAAGTTATATACGTGTGACCGTAATAGTGCATTATCGTAAGTCGATTTTTCAACATCATGAATTCGCTCAAGTAGATATTTTAGTAGTATTTATTGTAGGTGGTAGAGCTTTGTGCAAACTCGTCTTGGTAGGTACCACCCACTCATCGTATATTCTACCGCAAAACAGCAGTACTTGGTATTGTTGTGTTCCGATTTGAAGGGTGAGTGAGCCAGTGTAATTACAGGCACAAGGACCATAACATATTAGTTCCCAAGGTTGGTTGCGCATTGGTGATGTAAGCGATAGTTAACATTTCTTACAATGCCAATGTCTGTGGGCGTTGGTGACCACTTACCATCAGGTGGCCCATGTGTTCGTTCGCCTTCCTATATTATAAAAAAAATGATTTTATAACAAAAAAACTCTTCAAAATATTCTAAAAATATTCTAAATCTCTGCACATTTTTGTCTTCATCATAATTGGTTCAGCAATCAACCAGCAAACGATTTTATTACGCATACACACAGAAATATTTTTAAAAATATTAGATAAGTAAATTATAAGTAAGAATTGGTCAATAAAAAATACGTACATACATAAATATGTTTAATATAATATTAAGTACGTATTGAAACGGACATCAAATATATTTCCAAAAAAACAAAATTTAGACATTAATTGGAATACCACATCTTAATTCCTAATCTTTGACAAAAACGCAGAAGCTATCGAAAGTATCTGACCGTTTATAGTCTGTTATCTATACAGAAGCTCATAGCTGAGCTTTTCGATGACAAATTGATAATTTATATCGGCTTTCACGGCTCTCAGATATTACCTAATATTCATAGGGCTGGCGCCTACTATACGTCTTGTTGGGCAATATTAGGGTCAATATACACTCGATGTCTGTCACTAGGGTTGCCATAACCAAAAAATAAAATAAAATTGATACGTTTTTAAGTTGAAATATATTCATTTGATTGAATAGTTACTTGACTTATATTATTCTCGGCTAATAAAAGGTATAATACTGGATATGAAATACAGGAAACGTTGAAAATAATTTATTATGAGGACAACATATAAAATTTAAAATATGTATATTTTACAAGAATCCTTAGAAAAATTCCGATATAAGAAATAATTAAAACAAATATAAAAATGCACCATCTAACGAAGATTAATAAAATGTACTTCAAAAATAATTAATTAATTATGATCAGTATCACTTTGTATGTACTATGAATTAAATTATATATTATATATTTCTTAATGTTGGCAACCCTATTAAAACGATAACTTAAGTTTCATTGCGAGAGATATCACCGTGCTTTAAAACACCATAAGTATGTTGAAGTGACAACATATCCATGACGTTTTTGATTAAAATCATACCATAAACAATAAATAATTGTTTTGTTTTAAACGTATGATGTTTCTTTATTTATGAAAGTTGTTTTTAATCTTTGAGTTCAAACCTGTCAATATTCAAATATTTTGTTTTAATTTTTATTGAATATTTTTTCAAACGATACTTTGAATAATATTAATAGGAATAAAATATATTTCATAGTTTTTAAATTATTCAATAAAATAGAAAATAGAGCGAAGCTAATTAAAATAAGAATATTATGTTGAACGATTGCATATATTTCTGATTCTGGATAAACGTATAATAAGAGAACTGTTCTATTCTGTAAGAACACACTTCATTACACACTTGTGAAATGTGGACAAACGACTTATAGTGATATACTAATTGACGCATGGACTCTTAATATGTTATAATTATTATGATCAAAAATCATCGTGTGTCCGTAACAGCCTATGAACGTCCCACTGCTGGGCTAAAGGCCTCCTCTCCCTTTTTGAGGAGAAGGTTATTCCACCACGCTGCTCCAGAGCGGGTTGGTGGAATACACATATGGCGGAGTTTCAGTGAAATTAGACACATGCACCTCACGATATTTTTCCTTCACTGTAAAGCGTGAGATGAATTATAATCATAAATTAAGCACATGAAAATTCAGTGGTGCTTGCCCGGGTTGAACACACGATCATCGGTTAAGATTCACGCATTCTTACCACTTTTTTCACTTTCACTTTTGGTGAAGGAAAACATCGTGAGGAAACCTGAAATTCTGCCACATGTGTATTCCACCAACCCGCATTGGAGCAGCGTGGTGGAATAAGCTCCAAAACCTTCTCCTCAAAAAGGGAGAGGAGGCCTTAGCCCAGCAGTGGGACATTTACAGGCTTTTATTGTTATAATTTATATTGCGTAATGAAAAGCAAATACAACTCTTGCTGATATCGTAAAATCTTAATTCTGAAACGCACGAAACGAAACGCACTCGCGTTTGATTGCCAAACAACGATTTAAAAACGCTTTCAAGAGCCTGTTTGGATTAGGATTTTGTATCAAAATTTTATGTCTGTAATCGCGCTATAAAAACTACCTCATCAAATAACGAAAACATATCAACCTTAAAGCCACAAGCTAACATTAACACATGACGCAATGGTATCAATATTAACATTGGCCACACATAAGAAACACCAAATTATTCTAATAAAAATGATTTACGATACGTAAACAAACATTTGTTTGGCGAATTAAATTTTTAAGTATGCAGTGTTTTATTTATATATTGATTTCATGTAGCGCTTTTTTATTATTGTCATTCTATCTGTTTGCCGGGGCAATTTAAACTTTATCTTTATTGCATTAAAATTGATTTAATCTACTTAAATATATATTGTTGAATTTGTAACAATATTTTCAGGGACGGTATGAAAAGCGTTTTCTTCCATTTATGTTTTAGAGTTTTTTTTAACATTCTATGTTGTAAAAACGCTGGTAAAATAGCGGGCTCACATATACGGGCTTGCTGGTGTGGTGGTTGCTATAGCTCTCACATGATGTGTACTTTGTCAGCTTCCTCAATAAATATTGATGCTTTGAGCAACTGATCTCATCCGAATGTGATAAAATTTCACATATTGATTTGACGGATACATATTTTTATTATTATCACCATTACAAGTATTTTCCAAGGTTGGTGGCGCGTTGGAAATTCTCACGGCACCAATGTCTTTGGGCCTAGGTGACTTACCATCAGGTGGCAAATTTGCCCAACGCCTCTTCTTCTCTTCTTCTGAAAGAAAGGAGAAAAAGAGCCTCCTTAACTTAGTAGTGAGATTTACAGGATATTAGGTATTTTTTCACAATACGATTAAATCAAAACGAAATATTAAAACCGTATAGTTTCTGGAATTTTCGCGTTCCAAACTCAAACTTTATAACATAAATATAAAGAGTACCAATAGATTTCTCGACAAAGATTTATATTCAAATATGTACCGCGATTGCTGTTGATCTTATCACTCATAAAAATAACTCAGATATTAATATATATTTTTTTATTTCTTGAACTAAGTTCGAATCTAATAATGCCATAAAGGTATGATTCATGGCGTAATAAAATCGAGGGTTGCAACTTTATTGTGTAGCTCAGACGATGAGTGTAGTGTCATAAAATTGCTTCATATACAAATTTAAAAAATATATGTATCTGTATTTATAGTAATATCATATGTAATTTGATGACTAATTTGAATGATGTTTCGAATGATCATGCGTTTTATTTTGAAAGTTGCTTGTGTAATTTTAAACAAAATTACATTTATAATCTTCACGAAATTATTACGTTGTGTAGTAATATTATGAGTCATGCTAAGCGAAATAATAGTCTTGAATTTTTAAATTTATTTCTTGTGATTATATTACATAAATAAGGATAAGCTATTTAATATGGCTAAAAACCATCATGTATAATACAAAGTACAAGCTTAATACAAGTTACAAGTTTACAAACTTGAGAGGCTTGCACAAAGCCCTACCTAGTAAATCTTCTATATTAAGTGCTTCTATTTTAAGATTTTGTCTTTGAAATGTTACTAGCAAAACAAGAAGAAATAACTTTTAAAGTTAAGATCATATAAAATTACTATGATTTTGATATAATTAAAATTAATGCATTCAAGTTTAGAAATATATCATGGTCGTAACTGGTGCGAACAAGATCGAACATGCGGTAAAGGAACGAGGCGTTAGAACAAGTTGCTCGCTCACTTACTGTTTCCGACTAGCAACTTGTCGCTAACTTGCTTATTTTTTGCTTTTTGCCGATCGATTTTACTGTTCGAGACGTGTGTATGTTTTTTTGAATAACGAATTGTAAAAACAGTGGTCTGATATTGAATCTGAGTTTATTGAATCTAAAATTAAATCTTTAAATAGTAAAATAATAATAATATCCTGGGACATTTTTTTTTTCACACACGGCCATCTGATCCCAAATTAAGCTTGTACAGAGCTTGTGCTATGGAAACCAGACAACTGATATACTACATATACTACTTTTCTTTTGTAAATACATACTTATATAAATAATTACATCCAGAGTCAGGACAAACAGACATGTTCATGCACACAAATGTCTGTTCTGGGTGGGAATCGAACCCACAACCTTCGGCGTGAAAAGGCAAGTATCTACCGATCACGCCAACCGGCTCGTCAAACTATAATATACGTATAATATATAATAATCATATACTTCATGTATTTTCTTATAAGATATTTTTGTTTTAAAAAAAACTTTTAATATTTATTTTCTTGTTTTTATTGGCTTTTATTATTATATGTTCGCAATAAAAAAAATTAGGCTAGTGATGACTTCCGTTTCCTGCAGTTTTAGCGTTGAATGGTTGAGAAATTGTGTGAATATATTATTTTATTGACAAATAAGTGATGGACACTAATGCTGGTAACTATATTAAGATTCTGGCAACGACTTAGAGAGGAGAGAAATTGGGGTTATAAAAAAAATTTATTAATAATTTTTCGTTTTTTTCATCAACAATACAAAGATGAAAAGAATTATGAAGATGAGTGAGAGAGAGAATATTTGCCTATTATTTTGATAACTATGGTATAAAATCATAAACAATAATTATCCCTTTTTTAAAGCATATAAATCCCATCACTATAAGAGACAAATGTGAGGTAGCTAAGTAAAAGTTATATATAACGGCAGAAACATTTCATAAAGAATATGTAATAAAAAAACTATTTAGTTTCCAATAATACGATTAATAAATCGAACTACATTTCCATATATAGTCGCGAAAAGCTAAACTTTGTTATTTACTCAGAGCAAATGTAAATTGAAAAAAATACCTTACAATATTTTAATTATGACAAAAATAAACAGATTCAAAAGACACTAAACGCAATCCAGCGATCGCGAAAAAATAAAACACACAAAACATTACTAACCCATTTACATAAAGCCGATTAATGTTACGATGATATAGCAAAATAATTTAATTCACGAAACGTCTGGTTTCGAAGGCGACAGCGTACAAAGTACGCTCCCGTCAAAACAGACAAGTCCTTTGTACGCTCGCCTCAGGGTACGCAATAATAATGCATATCAGTTTACACGTTGAGAGCACCATCAATAATTGGAAACTCATGTACAGAATGCTAGCCAACGGCTATACAGCTCGGAGCTGGGATGTACGCTGTACAATTCCTTTTACTATCCTGATTGACGAAATTCGGTACGGCACGTTTTTATTCATAGGTATTTAACAACAAAAATCGGACGTTAGTTTTTCCTAACACTCGAATGAATCAATTGTTTTGTAGTAACCTTATAAATCATCCGCTAAACCTTAGTGATAATAGTCTCGAGTAAAGATATATATATATAAAAATATTATATATGAAAAAATATATAATTATATCATATAATCGTATAAATATTTTTAAAATAAATTAGCATTTTATTTGCTAAGTTATTTGAAAAGATAAGTTTCTTTAAATTGTTGTATTGAATTAATAACATGATTAGGAAATCCCCGAATCAGCTTAATTACGATTTGTACCGTAACAAATTAAACTTCCTGTATAAAAATTAGCAAAGGAAATAGAACGGTCATTAGAATCTGTTGAACTTTGCTGTACCGGTTTTGAACCAGTTTCAACGCAGGTATAACCTCGATCTGCTTACCTTAGATTTACATATACAATGTTTTAACATAATAATTAATGAATACATTATTTCTTATAGACTATTGCACTGAGAATTAAATTACTTATTCTCTATATATACATAATTTTTTTCTATGTAATAACTAATAGAATATATTTTTTCAAGTAAGCACCTATGATTTTTTATAATATTCATTATAGAACATAAATAAAATTAAACGCGTCCATCGATATCCTAGTTTATATATAATTGAATGTAAAAAAAATTATATATGTAAAAAATATATTTAATAATTAAATTTTGCATTGGCTCGTGTTTTTGTCTAGTTATGTAGTTTTGTAATAGCCATGTTCTTTAGAGGGTCAGAGATATATTCAATCGGATATTACAAAAATCTTATTTAATTTAATCATATAAATATACTTTATTGAATTGCATGTATCCGTTAAGTTATTAAGTTTTTTTAAATTACCCAAAACAGTCAGATTGGTAACTTAATGCCTGTATTATAGATAACAGCCTTCAGCTATGAATACTAAGTCGAAGTCTGATTAGAATAACTTAATTCTGGAGGCGAAAATGTATAACAGAATATTCAAAATACAATAATTGTTTTATTTTAATATGAAATAATAATAAATGTTGAATATTCACTTGGAAAAATTCAACTGAATGTTGAGATCGATCGCGGGTTCCGATCTGGTTTCACTGATATCTCATATTGTTTCTCTTTTATAATATTGGTAAGCGGACGAGCATATGGGCCACTTGATGGTAAGTGGTCACCAACGCTTATAGACATTGGCATTGTAAGAAATATTAACCATCGCTTACATTGCCAATACGCTACAAACCTTAGGAACTAAGATATTATGATCCTTTGTGCCTGTAATCACTTTGGCTCACTCACCCTTCAAACCAGAACACAAAAATACCAACAGCTGTTTTGCGGTGGAATATCTGATGAGTGGGTGGCACCTATCCAGACGAGCTTGCACGAGCCCTACCACCAGTAAATTGCGTTATAAATTAAAAATAAGTTATCATTGCGTTCTTACCACGATGATCGTGGGTTCAAACCCGGGCAAGCACCACTGAATTTTTATGTGCTTAATTTGTGATTATAATTCATCTCGTGCTTTACGGTGAAGGAAAACATCGTGAGGAAACCTGCATGTGTCTAATTTCACTGAAATTCTGCCACATGTGTATTCCACCAACCCGCATTGGAGCAGCGTGGTGGAATAAGCTCCAAACCTTCTCCTCAAAAAGAGGAGAGGAGGCCTTTAGCCCAGCAGTGGGACATTCACAGGCTGTTACGGTATCATTGTGTTAAGCGCTTAAGTTTTTTATTATATGCAACAGAATAAGATTACAAAATTTCACTTCTAACGTTCACATTGATATACAGTCAAAAATATCTGTAGTGACCGTTAAAATTGTACAAATTAAAAACATCCTACGAATTTACATTTCCAATTAACATAACATACAATAAAAAACAATGTAATTCAAATCAAATGAAGACAAAGGCATAATAATATACAGGCAAACAAATCGAAATGAAAAAGTTCTATTTAGAAATCGATTAATCATTTCTATATATTTGAAAGAGATTACTAACAGTAAAACAATAATTTCCGCAGCACCAGTCGAATAGATTGAGTCCTACATTATCTGTGTAGTGTGATATCGATATTGCATCCGTGATTATAATCGATTCTTAGATATTTCCCGGTTCACGACGTGATGATGGATTTACATCCGATGTGAGCCGAGTTCTTAATTACAGTTTTAGTGCATCACTTTTTTATCTATTCTAGCTGTTACTTAATTATAGCAACATTGTAGATGCATTGAAAATGAAACGAAATTTGTTAAACGTAACACTAATGGCTAATAAATACAGAGCATTAAAAAAAAATTATTAATGTCCACCAGACCGATTTCGGCCATGGCGGCCAATCTCAAGAGAGATCAGCCAACTACACAGGACATATTATAGTGCACATGTGTGTGCGCAAACACAGGTGCACTCTCTATTCCCTAACTCTCATAATCAGATGGGATGGTAATACGAAAACGACAAGAGAGTTCAGGCACAGCACGAACGGCTTTACATGCTTTCCGAGGCACGGGAGTGAACACACTTCCAACTTCTAGACGCCGGGGTGCTACTGTTTTTCTGACAGAAAAACCCAATAACATTTTAATGGCCCGAGCTGGGAATTGAACCCAGGACCACCAAGCCACTAGACCAATGAGGCAGTCAAAAAAAATCTTATAAAGTATATAAATGATAAATGCGTGACCTATTCATTGAGACTATTTACATGACTCGAAACACGATACCTCTACTGCAAGCTGGTAAGAAATTGTATATCCAGCTGATTCTAGATGATGCCAAAACCATGATATTAAAATATCGTTAAAGTCACAGGATACTCAATCAGATATTAAGTAATTGTTTGAAGCACTCGAGCTGTGAATGGAGTAAATTACTAATAGTAATTTCATAAATAAATTTCATTTACTAGTTCGCAATAATATTATATATTCGTAATAAAAATTGTTAATATATGTTTAATCTATTTACTTTTTGTTAAAATGATAACTAAATAAATCTAGTGCACTACGATTCACTCATAAGGTTTACTGGTGTAAAGTATAAAAAAAGTAGCCTATATCTTGGGTTTTAAGCTTGCTTTATAACAAATTTTATCTAAATCGGTGCAGTGGTTTAACCTTGAAAGCCTAACAGAGTAACTTTTATACTTACATTTATAATATTAATATAAAAACAATATTGAACAGATCCAGTATTTTTTTCTAAAATGAAAAAGAATTAATAATAACTCTTCGTTCAACATTAATATTTCAATATCAACGTTTATAAAAATTTCACGCGTCAAATACGAGCTCACTATATATTCCTCTACAACATCGCGCGTAATACGGTAGTAGTTCAAACGCTCCTACCAAACTGGTTACCAACATCCAACTCGAGATATTGCAGATTCATTGTACCGTAATCGGACGTAATAAAGACGATTTTTGGATGCGCTAATGTAAATGATGTTCGTCCATCATCTCGAAAGGGCGAGAGGACGTAGGTGCTTGTTCTGTTGATTTATTTGATGATACAGCTCGTTGCCCGTGACTCTGTTTTCTTAGAACTTCGTTAATATTCAAAATATTAGGACAACTTTGATATATTATATCGTAATGTAGTTAATATTTACAACTATATTGTATGTTATGTAGTACTATTATAGTAACTTCAACAGTGCTATTTTGTGTGTTTTCTCTAAAAAAAGTTGTATCACATATATAATTTTCGTCTTTGTTAAATCAATTAAATCCTTCTGAGGGACAGTATTCGTTTCTATAATAAGCATTCACTTATTTTTAACTGCCTGTATGTAAACAAATTTAAAGCTCATATAGAAAAAACTTTGATAAATAAAACGTATTACTCAACGCAAGATTATATAAATGATAAAAAGTCTTGGAGTAGTGTTTGTTTCCTAGGCATAAATTTAATTGTATTTGCTTGATTGTAATTAAAAGAGTGAAACTAAGTACTACTCAGTTTATTGCGATTCTTCTCGGTATCAACATTCCGAACCGGTAGTAACTTAACATTTATTTCAATACTGGAGACCAATTCTACTAATCTATAATAATTACGATACGTTTCCATTCAATTCCAATCCAACTTTGACTATTATATATTTATTCGGATCGGTACCGAACCGATATACCATACCATAACAGCCTGTGAATGTCCCACTGCTGGGCTAAAGACCTCCTCTCCCTTTTTTTAGGAGAAGGTTTGGAGCTTATTCCACCACGCTGCTCTAGTGCGGGTTGGTGGAATACATATGTGGCAGAATTTCAGTGAAATTAGACACATGCAGGTTTCCTCACAATGTTTTCCTTTACCGTAGAGGATGAGATGAATAATAATCACAAATTAAGCATATGAAACTTCAGTGGTGCTTGCCCGGGTTTGAACCCACGATCATCGGTTAAGATTCACGCTTTCTTACCACAGGGCCATTTCGGAGAACCGACATGATGTTAATATATACCGTTACGCCAAAACCAAACTTACTTGTGAAATTTTATACCAATAGTCGATAATTAAATTAAAAAATAGGAAAACGGATGATTCGCAACGATTACGCTTCGATTCGATTGCGATAAAATGACAATTTCTTAATAGATTGGACCACTGTAATATGTCGATTCAAAAGCGTTATGAATACTTGAATAAATAATTGTTTGATTTAAATATCATAACTATAATCAATGTCACATACTATTTTCTAACATATCACGACCGTATTTTATAGTGAGTATCAGCTGTATTGATTTATTTGTTATTAGAGTGTTGTAACATGACATTTCACAAGATCTTATAAGACCCTACTGCAATAAATAATATGTAAATTTTGAATGAATAAAGCATTTTATATAATAGTAAGATTATTCTAGATTATTAAGTATTATTATTAAACATACACAACATGATATATATCTACTGTTTTCATGCGATATAGATTGTTATGTTTCCAGGTTGTAAAATATCACCAAAAATTGACCTTATTTTCAGAAATTAGGAATTGCTTCTGAAAATACAATTTAATATAATTTACTGGTGGTAGGGCTTTGTGCAAGCTCGTCTGGGTAGGTACCACCCACTCATCAGATATTCTACCGCACAACAGCAATACTTGATATTGTTGTGTTCCGGTTTGAAGGGTGAGTGAGCCAGTGTAATTACAGGCACAAGGGATATAAAATCTTAGTTCCCAAGGTTGGTGGCGCATTGGCTATAAGCGATGGTTGACATTTCTTACAATGCCAATGTCTAAGGGCGTTTGGTGACCACTTACTATCAGGTGGCCCATATGCTCGTCCACCTTCCTATTCTATAAAAAAAATATATAATACACATATAGGAAGAGTGACGAACAAATTGCCTTGATTGTGGTTATTTGTCCATAGACACTAACACAGCTAGAAATATAAATGCACCACCACCTGGTGGATCTAAGATGTTATGTCCTTTGTGTCTGAATAACACTTACTCACTGTTAAACCGGAACATGGCAATACAAAGTATTACTGCTTAGCAGTATGCCGAGATGGCCCTGTGGTAAAGAACGCGTGAATCTTAACCGATGATCGTGGGTTCAAACCCGGGCAAGCACCACTGAATTTTCATGTGCTTAATTTGTGATTATAATTTATCTCGTGCTTTACGGTGAAGGAAAACATCGTGTGGAAACCTGCATGTGTCTAATTTCACTGAAATTCTGCCACATGTGAATTCTACCAACCCGCATTGGAGCAGCGTGGTGGAATAAGCTCCAAACCTTCTCCTCAAAAAGAGGAGAGGAGGCCTTTAGCCCAGCAGTGGGACATTCACAGGCTGTTACTGCTTAGCAGTAGACTAAATGATTGGTAATTTAAAAAAAAAACCACTGAGTTTCTTTCGTCGGTTTTTTATCAGGTCAGGGTATTTCTTTTCCTATCCGGTACCGAACCGTAGTAGAAGAAGAATAAGTAAGTGTAATGCTATTCTATGTTGAATAAAGTATTTTGATTTTATACCTATATATACATATAATACAATAATATATATGGTTGCGTTTAACATCCCTAGCAATCGATGGGAGGAACTGGCAGAGGACCGTGCCAAGTGGCGACGCCTTATTCACGAAGGTCAATCAAAGCATGACAACGACTGGTTTAAACTACTAAAAGAAAAACGCACTAGGCGTTATGAGCGGGCTTCAAACCCCCGCCCATCTGGGGGCGCATACACTTGTCGGAAGTGCGGCCGGAGGATCCTCTCTCGCATTGGTCTTTTCAGTCATGAACGCAAGTGCCTTCGCGATGCCGCTTAAATCATCTGTTAAAGATGCAGAGGCCTATAATACAATAATATAATATAAATTGCTACAAATTTGAAAAAGTATTTCTTCTTTCCTTTTAATAAAAAATTATATAAAAACTTATTAAGCACGCTAAAAACGAAAAAAGCACGATAAATAAACAGTACATAACAAAGCTGAAGGTATTATTTTAGAGGTCCAGGATTCAATTTCCGGAGCGTAACTTGTTTGTTGGCGGCCCGTTTTACTTGTTTGATATTTCAATTGATCGCCGAAAACCCTGTATTGGGGCGTTTCTTTTATATCAAAGAATAAATCGTTTATGAAAAGCTCATGAATTATAATTTGAGTCGTTGAGTTTGAAGTGAATTTTGATATCAAAATAAATGACAAATAAATGTTTTGTTTACTTTTTTGATTTCTTCGTTACAATTATTTATTTGGTGTTGTATAATTGGTGGTAGGGCTTTGTGCAAGTTCGTCTGTGTACCACCTATTCATCAGATAGTCTACCACTAAACAGCAATACTTAGTATTGTTGTGTTCAAATTCGAAGACAGTGTTACTACACGCACAAGGGACATAAGATCTTAGTTCACAAGGTTGATTATACACATTTCTTATATCGTAATCGTTTGTTATATTTAGCCGGTACCTAAATACTAATTGCCTTACATAAACTAGATAATAAGCTACCACTGTGCCAAATTTAATTTAAATTCGCCGAGTAATTTTCCATCCCTGTTACAATGAACATGCCCCCCTATTTTGGACCTTTGAAAAACATCATTTAATTTATTGATGATCAATATATTATGCTCTCTTTAGCTATCTTCCAGTTCCTTTCCACATATAGTCAATGTCATAAATTTACATAGACACGCCGTGTTAAAACATTAGTTTAAACAGGAATTGAATTGGAAACTGTAGTCACGAATCTAATGGACCAGTGTCGCGCCCTCGTACCCGTTGTGTGCTAATAAAAACCAGTTATGGAGGTTTTTAGGTTATACGATGAAATGTCGTGAGATATAACTAACTACTGTTTACGTCTCTCAATCCATTCCATGAATATGATATGAAGCAGCGTGGTGGAATAAACTCTAAATCAGCTTGAAATACATTTATATGCTGTTAGTATGTATGTGGGTAACGAATTTCATTAATGCCTTAACGTAATACTTTCAAAAGTACTGTTGGTATTTTTTATAATTATAATATCGATAACATACAAATAAACATTATTCTGTCAATACACTTATATTTTTAATTATTTATTTTGTATACCGAAGGTTAAACAATGCCCAAAGCATTTAATGCGCAACAAAATTGATAAGTAAAACTCTTTTAAATTAAGCCATGAGACAATATTATTTTCTCTAAATTAATAGAGATATTTTATACTAAATTTGAAAAATAAAAGTTTTTTTTCTTTCAAAGTGTGTTTATATAAATTGTTTATCTAAAATTAGACATCGTGTCGTATGTATCAAATAAAGTTCTCACAATTTGCCCGATCACAGCTTAACTATAACCCATTTATATACATAACAATATACATAACACTATATATGCTGAGTTTGTTGATACTTGATACGATATCAACATCGTTGCAATATTAAAATTAATATATGGCGTAATTTTATTCAAATGAAATCGCATCCTGTCGGTGAAATATATACAATATAGTATGTATTGTATTTATATATATTATTTAAAGACGCCCTTATACTATGTTACTATTTTATAATTTATTTATATAGTACTTTTCTGTATGTACTCTTACTTGCTTTCTATCTCGTTCGTGAAATGTTGCCCGCTGACTTTCTGTGATATGCTAATCTGATGCGTGTTTCCTTTAATTTTACGCTTAGCGGCTGTTTAGTTACCACTGATTTCGCTCTTTCTATCATTATTGATTTGAAATTTGAAAGAAGGAGACGCAGTATTATTTATCTAATCACTCACTAAATAACTGTAAGTAAGGCTGTGATTTCGCTCTTTCTGTCCTTATTGATTTGACATTCGAAAGAAGAAGACACAGTATTGTTCAACTAATCACTCGCTATATAATATAACTAAAGCCATGATTTCGCTCTTTCTGTCATTATTGATTTGACATTTGAAAGAAGAAGACACCACATTGTTTTAATAATCAATCGTAAAGCAACTTTAATACGTAAGGCCGATAATTATTAATAAATCAATGTCGCATATCACTTTCTGAGATTACACGATCGGGTTCAGGGGTTAGTTGAAGTTGTAGATACACAATATCAAAAACGTTCGATCGTATATATGTCTATTTATTTGGATTATGAAGATATATTTTTTATTTATTTTTGTTATAAAATATTAGTATAATTTCATTTACGTGTGATAATTTTCAGAATGCATGGTAAGAAATATTAATGATTTCTTTCGATAATCGCATTAAAGTCTGCAGGAATTGAGTCGGTTTTACTTTGTCAATTAATCTGTGTCTACTTACGACTTTTTAAATTATATTCAAATGTTATTTCATATTTGATAATATAATTTTTTATTAGGACTTAGAATCCAATTTATTTATCCAACGACAATTTGTCGTTTATTTTATAGTAAAAAAATACGTGATATTTTTTTTCAGTACCATTTTAAAGAGTAAAATGAAATGATTGTGTTTCATTGTTTTTGTTTTGAAGCAGTGAATGTGAACAAAATATTTCAAATACAAACGAAATTGATAGAACAAGCTAGTATTATAAATATTACAAGATACAGATAATTATAAATTAACGCTAAAGAGAAAATTTTCGTTCAGACGCTTTCCAGCGGATACTCTCAAATCTATAACAGATATAATCCCAGTAATCGATATTGCCTAAAGGATAAAATCTTAGCCGAAGATAACAAGTTCAAATCCGTACAATTTTCCATGCGCCTATTCCAGTGTAAGGAAACCGACAATGTGGTTATTGAAATTCGGCGATATGAGTAGTATAGCATAGTAGAATAATCTCCAATCTGCTTATAGCATGAGGTTAGTGTGTATTAGAGGTAATTGAGGGCTATTATTTTATAATAGTGTATAAGATTTGGTAATTAGTAGAATTGATTTTGCAAAATTTATTTAAGCCTATCAAAATTCCTTACCAGCTCACGTGTTCCCCTCATCTTACAACCCGGGTTCCTTCAAACGAGGCGTGAAGAGGCATCTTGCGGGCCGGCAAGGCGGGGCTAGTACAGAACATTCTTCCCGACTGTACTGGCCGTCGTCACGTTTGGACTCTACTACCACTTACCATCAGGTGGAGTAGAGTCATTTGCCATCCCGGCGCATAAAAAAAAAATTATTGCCATTTTTATTATTGTTATTATTATTTCTATTACAATTATCAATACTTTAATTTAATTAAAATAATACTCTTTTTTTTTTTTTTATAGAATAGGAAGGAGGACGAGCATATGGGCCACCTGATGGTAAGTGGTCACCAAACGCCCTTAGACATTGGCATTGTAAGAAATGTCAACCATCGCTTATAGCCAATGCGCCACCAACCTTGGGAACTAAGATTTTATGTCCCTTGTGCCTGTAATTACACTGGCTCACTCACCCTTCAAACCGGAACACAACAATATCAAGTATTGCTGTTTTGCGGTAGAATATCTGATGAGTGGGTGGTACCTACCCAGACGAGCTTGCACAAAGCCCTACCACCAGTAAATGTACTACAGTACATCTACTACAGTAAATGTATACAGTACATACTACAAATGTACTACAGTAAATCTACTACAGTACTCTGATGAAATAAGAAAAAAATACTAAGATCGTTACTATGAAAATGAGATTTGACGTTTTGTTTTTGTTGTGGCATTTACTTGAGTTCACTGAATGTTTTAGCGATATTTGGTCTTACTATAGGTTTGAAATTTAAATGATTATATCATGAAACAATTAGTGAAATAATGAGGCGAGATGGCCTAGCGTGAGCCGAGATGGCCTAGTGTGAGCCGAGATGGCCTAGTGTGAGCCGAGATGGCCTAGTATGAGCCTTGATGGCCTAGTGGTTAGAATGAAACCTTAACTGATGATCGTGTGTTCAAATTCGGGCAAGCACCACTGAATTTTCATGTGCTTAATTTGTGATTATAATTCATCTCGTGCTTGATGGTGAAGGAAAACATCGCGAGGAAACCTGCTTGTGTCTAATTTCACATGTGTATACCACCAATTGGTGACCAAAAATCGCATTGGAGCAGCGTGGTGGAAAAAGGTCCGAACCTTCTCATCAAAAAAAAAAAAGGAGAAGAGGCCTTAACCCAGCAGTGGAACATTCACTGGCTGTTACTTTACTGCCTGCCTTTTAGGGAGACTTCCTATTTTATACATCTGAAAACGTATTTGCAAAATTTACGATTATCGGTTAACTTGAGACGAGAAAGTGTAACAAACCAGCAATCGAACTCTCTTTCGCATTTATAATATTAGTAAGGATTTACAGCTTATTTACTAAGGTATATACACTAAATAATCCAAATATACTATATAACTTCAACAAGGGCAGAACAATAGTGTTTAATGGTGGTGAAACCGCGCGAAGCAACTAGTCCTAAATAAAAAAGGGTCTTCTTAAAGTCTTAATCCTTTCAACTGATTAAAATATCTATAACTATAACTAAATTTAACATATTGTGCAAATGTATTTTGAATACCTCGTTTTCTGTTACATACCAAATTGTTGTTTGAAATATCGCCAACCGTAGGCGAAAGTTGTCGATGAGTCATATCTTCTCAAGTGTAAAGTCTGACCTTATAGAGTATAATCTTAACTTCGTCTATATAAACTTAAATCTCATATCGAAATAACATTTATAATAAGTTTCGTTGATTTTCAAGCACGAAAATAATTATAATTTAATTATAATTAATATACTTATATCATATATGAATTGGTGGAATTAGAGTCAAAGTGAGTTTCTTGCCGGTTCACAGCCGAGATGGCCTAGTGGTTAGAACGCGTAAATCTTAACCGATGATCGTGGGTTCAAACCCGGACAAGCACCACTGAATTTTCATGTGCTTAATTTGTGTTTATAATTCATCTCGTGTACGGTGCGGTGAACGAAAACATCATGAGGAAACCTGCGTGTGTCTAATTTCATTGAAATCCGCCAATAAGCTCCAAACTTTCTCTTCAAAAGGGAGAGGAGGCCTTAACCCAACAGTGGTACATTAACAGGCTGTTACTATCATATCAGTAGAATCTAATTCCGAACCGGTGGTAGCTGTACGTTTATTTCAAAATATAATAATATAGTTTAGTAATTAAAAAAAATTAGTAAATACTGAATTTCTTGCTGATTCTACTCGGTAGAATTATCATTCTGAATCGGTGGTAGCGCTTGACAATTTATGAGTACTCGTAAAAGCCTATTTGAATAAAAATATTTCGATTTGATTTGAATACTGGTACATGACGATTCAAAAGAGCTTTTATGAGCTCACTTGAATATTGATATATATAATTTAATTTGATTTTATTATATAACAATATTTTATTGCGACAGAAGTTAAATAAATCACACTTATATTATTAAGCCAGATGTATATGTACGTTGGTATGTTATCCAATTCCATACAATGAGGATGACGTTTTAAGCTGTGGTTTGACCTCACAGTATTCACTCGGCGGGCGTATTCTGAGCCCTTATGCATATGCTCGGATGTCAGTATTCACCCAACCCCCGATAACGCTGTCACGGCTAGTTAATTTAACAGCAAAGCACATTATTAAATCCATTAATACCTACAAGAGCCGATATAGCTCAGTGGTTAGAATACGTAAGCCGCAGTTTTGCAAGCACCATTGAATTTTCATGTGTTAATTTGTGTTTAAAGATGTGGAACTTAATCCAACAGGCTGTTCCAATGTGGGATTGTGGACACACCTGACAGATTTTTATCTGATACATGCAGGATACCTCACGACATTATACTTCGTTGTTGAGCTACAAATTATAAACATAAATTACGCATGAACACTTATCGGTGCTTGTACGGTTTGAATCTACTGCCTTCAAGATCGCTGTCCTATCCACGGAGATAGGTGCTCCGTACAGACTGAACTTCGTTGTCCATATGTCCGTGTTATCCTTCCATTTGTTTATTGAATAATTCTTGGAAATTCATCATGTCAACTGTTATAACATTTTTGTTATGCCAATTGAAAGTATTTCGCAGGACTTATTCGTACAACTTAACAAATAGAATAAGATTCACTTCACTTCTTCTGAGATACTGTTCGTTTCATCCATGTAATAATAAGCATAAATTGACGTTGTACATTAATAATATAACTACAAGCTAATCACCTCCACGGCTATTAAATATAAATTATAGAAAAAAAAACTTTTAAACTCAGACATTCCTAAATAGAAACCTAATTCCACAGCAATGAAAAAAAAGAACTATGAAAGTAAACAAACCATAACGCGGTCGTTGTGAGTGAGTCAGCGATAGCGATGCGCGTGCGCAGATGAATAATTGCGTCGTGTGAGTCATTTGTTGTTATGCGACTTTTTATTGAATTGATTTCGGTTAAAGGTTAAATTGTTTCAAGTGTGATTTGATAGACGAAATATGGATTGGACTTATTGCGTTTGAACTCTCATCTGCAACTTGTTGCGTGGAGTTTTTTTTTAAACTTATCTCTATAAGAGACTTACAGAGAGTAAGTTGGTTAATGATGATCGTTTAGGTACTGATAAATAAATTGCATAATACTGAATTAGGTATCTAACAAAAAAACACAAGCGAAATCCTAAGGAAGAAACCTAAGGAGAGCTGCTTCGAGCCACGAGCGGAACAGAGCACAGAAGGGGTCGCGAATGCGTTATATAGACACAATCCCGCTGCCTCTCAGCCTCAGTGTCGAAGATGGCCATCCCATGGTGTATCAACTTGCTAAAGATATATCTCCAGAGCAGACCGGTCTTAAGGTGCTGACAGTGTTACTATCTTGGAAAGCCGTTGGCAATCTGTTTCCGATGGCTTTAAATTGCAATTACATATGATTATGAGACTGAAAATATAGTGTACTTGTGTTTGTGCAAGGAGCCACAGGCTTGTGCAATATAACCCAATTGAGTCACTAACTGCCATTGTCCAATAACCTTCAGATTAAAGGACCTTGATCAGCTTTAAGCTGGCAGATGGCCTACCAAATAAACGGATAGTCAACTTGATAAGTAAATTTATGAATCCGACTAATATTAACATATCAACATCTTCTCTTTAACAGTAACAGTAACAGCCTGTGAATGTCCCACTGCTGGGCTAAGGCCTCCTCTCCCTTTTAGAGGAGAAGGTTTGGAGCTTTTTCCACCACACTGCTCCAATGCGCGTTAGTGGAATACACATGTGGCAGAATTTCAGTGAAATTCGACACATGCATGTTTTCTCACGATGTTTTCCTTCACGGTAAAGCACGAGATTGCATGCTTTATAATAACAAATTAAGCACATGAAAATTCAGTAGTGCTTGCCCGGATTTGAGCCAACGATCATCGGTTAAGGTTCACGCGTTTTTACCACTGGGCTATCTCGGTGCATCTTCTCTTTATATTAGTGTAATATATCTTTAGTATGTCCCATTAGCAAAGCTACTAAACTATTCAAAGGTCAATGTGACAAGTTGTATTTATTATGGGTATCAGCTAAATTATTGTACCATCGTGTAACCTGTTTTATTTATTATCTTTAGTGCGTAGTAGTTTGCAGCGTAAAACACATTTTTATAATTGAACTTGTTGGTTGATCGAGATAAACTTGTTCAGTTAAATTGGTGAAGGAACTTACTCGGGTTACATGCATTTAAATATATTTTTTATTTCTTACAACAATTTAAATAGTCTTATTAATTCCGTCAAAAGTGCAAAACTAACTAAATATAAATAAATAGAAAAAAAAGTGTTTTTTTACATATTTCTCGTTGGTCCAATAGGCCTAAATTTATAAGGCTGAAGGTTTCAAGGTCATGGGTACAGTAAAATTATATTGGGGTTCTCGGTCATGCAATTGTCAGTTGAAGCCCAAAATTTTAAGTATACATAGTCTTCACTCTCGTGCCTCGAAGAGCACATTAAGTCGTTGTACCCCCAGCTGAACTATTTCCGGTCGTGTTGGATTATGAGGATGGCACCTCTTAGTTTTTTTTTTTTTTTATAGAATAGGAAGGCGGACGAGCATATGGGCCACCTGATGGTAAGTGGTCACCAACGCTCTTAGACATTGGCATTGTAAGAAATGTCAACCATCGCTTACATATCCAATGCGCCACCAACCTTGGGAACTAAGATTTTATGTCCCTTGTGCCTGTAATTACACTGGCTCACTCACCCTTCAAACCGGAACACAACAATATCAAGTATTGCTGTTTTGCGGTAGAATATCTGATGAGTGGGTGGTACCTACCCAGACGAGCTTGCACAAAGCCCTACCACCAGTAATAGTGCTATCCTAATCGTTTTCGTAAAATCTATTGTAATAATAATATGAGTTATCTTATATTATGGACTCAAAACAATCGAAACAGGGCAAGTAGCTTGCAGATGCAGACATGTTGCATATTGATTGACGCTTATAGTCATAGAAAAAAACAAAATGTATAGAAATGACATATTTGAAATGTCACGTGATCAAATCACAAATAAAAGACAATGAAAATTATAGGGCTTTACGTATAAATGTTTATATAAAATGGAGCTGAATGATAGCTGTGTCTCCTTCTTTCGTATATCAAAACAATTATCAAAGAAAGAGAGAAATCAGTGTTTAACTGAACACTCGGTATTCATTTTTATAATATAATTGTATTCAAATATCTTTGACGAGTGATATTAAGTTAATATATATATATAAGATGCATATTATATAAGATGTATTAGTTAAGAGTAGTTTCAAAACATGAAGTTCTTATCCATTAATGAGCTAGTGTAAGTTATAATGACTTAGATTTCCAAAAGAAAGCTTTCGTCTAGGGCTTTATCGACGACCTTGAAAATTATCTAAAAAGGTTATAATATATGTATATATTTTATTGAAAATGTTGTTGTTAGTAAGAATTCCTTCTTCAAGTCCCAGTCTTTTTTCCTTAGTCAAAATCACGTGTTGTGAACATTACCTGCGTTCCATAGCCCACAGAAACATACAGACACGTTTAAGATTTTAATTAAGATTAGAGTGGTCGAAACAGATGAGATTGCGTGCGTGCGACGCCTGGAGATATAGTAGATAAGTTAACGTACTAGCGTTCCGGCACCGAATGAGAAAACTTCTAATTGCCAAAATATATGAGTTTGTATAAAAGCCATGAAATAATCTTAGTAAAATTAAAGTAAAATTTTTGTACTTTTAATTCTTAACGTAAAAACAAATTATTAACTAAATTATTAAATAAACGGACTTATTGAAGTGAACTTAAAAGATGTGAGTACTACATGTACAAGATTAACTGCAATGTATGTGTAACGTTTCATAATGTAAGCATTTAATAATTTAAGAAAACTTGTGAAGCCATTAGATAACCATTTTTTTCCTAATATTAATGTAAAGCTTGTGTTAAGAGTTATAAGTAGTAAGAGAAGTCAGCAGAACCTGAGACATATTTTGGTAACATTTTTACTAAAATATATACTATTGCGATTCAGTTGTTTTTTTAATAATTAATATATATTTCTTGCATTTATATTAAAATTTTATCGTCAGTTAAATGTAACATAGAGTTTACGACTTCATTTACTGCTATGCTGTATTTTAACCAACACGGAAAAAAAATCATTACAACGGTTTTGGAGGATTTAAGCTCTAGGCTGATAGGATAGGTAGGATAGGTCTTCAAGTTGATGCCAAGTCAAAAAAGGTACTAACTTACCATTTACAACAATGATATTTAACTTACCGTACTCATAAACTACTACACCATACATAGAAATTGTATTTTTTTAATAAAGCGATGTATTTTTTCGATGTATACATAATAATAGTTTAAAAACGTCGATTATTTAAACCGTTTTGTAGTACATATTAAACGTAATAAAAACCATATCGGTTTTTTTTTAATTTTTTAGAACATATTCTGTTATTTAGAAGTCGAATTTTTAAATCTATTGTTCTAGTGTGATTAAATATTAAAAAAAAAACAATTACTATCAATAAAATTGTTTTAATAATTTACGACGACAAATATAATCGAACACAGATCGCTATAAAGCCAGAAGTGGCATTTAATTTATACAGTAGCTGAGTGTGAGAGTTGCGTTTCTTATGCAAATGCTGTTTATTTACGATCTATGGGCTGGCCAGAGCGAAATATAAATTAAGCCCCGTCGTCAAACTGGCTCGGCTCGTAAACGTCCGTACTTTTATAGTGAACATGAATTGTTATATTATAATTGTTGAATGTGTAAGCGTTCTAAATATGGGGTCGGCTTAATTTTGAAATAGAAGTTACCTTTTCAGTTATTTTCTGTGTATTGTGAATAGGCATCTTTTATTATGGGAATATATTTTTATGTGTAATTTGTGACGATTTATGTGGAATTTTTTTTTTAGTGGTATAACGAGAAAGAAGGGGATGAAAGCAATATAGCGTGATCGTTGAAATAACTACCATGAAAACGTAATAGTTGTGACGTCGGTGAATTTCTCGTAAAGTTTAACTTCTGAGTAAAACTCAAATTTCAAGAACGAATTTGACAACGTTTGGTGTTGACGTAAAAAGGTTTCAATTTCTTTTATACATTCTATTTCATATTTAATTTATTGTTATGGAAACATTAAAAGCACACGATGACACATATTAATGATAATGATAGTGTCCTCCAGACCGACTTCGGCCACGGCGGCCAATCTCAAGAGACATTAGCCAAATACTCAAGAGATATAAGTGTGTACGCAAACACAGGTGCACTCTCTATTCTCTAACTCTCATAATCCGACGAGACGGCAATCCGTCCGGAAAGAGTTCAAGCGCAGGACCAACGGCTTTACGTGCTTTCTGAGGCACGGGAATGTACACACTTCCAACTTCCAGACTCCGGTCTGCTACTGAGAATTTTCTGACAGAAAAACCCAATAGCTTTTTTATTGGCTCGAACTGGGAATTGAAACCAGAACCTCCGGATCTGCGGCCTTACATCAAGCCACTAGACCAACGAGGCGGTCAGACACATATTATCGTATATTCTAAAGTAATGTAAATATGTACATTTTTTTAATGTAAAGTCATGCAAGACTATTCATTGTTTACAGTCAAAAACCGTATCACCATAAAAAGGCGGACACACCTCATTAATTATATAAAAAAAGAAGAGCTGACTAAATCGTCTATCTACATAAACGTATCTCATTAAGCATATTCCCTGAATTATTTTCTGTCGTGACCCATTAAACGAATAAACAAGTCAAATTGAACCAAACCAACTTGAACCCATTCTAGATAAGGACGCATTAGAATACACGAACAAAAAACACAAAGGACGCATCTGTGCATTATCTAATTCTTTATATGACGTTGAACATTTTTGTCATTCATTCGTGAATGAAATCCGGTCGTTCTTGTTCATAGGGACTTGTTTTTAATTTTTTAAATAGCTTATACAAAAAGGTGGATTATTTTTTTATTAAATTATATTTTATAAAGTAGATATTTAAATTTATAATAATTCTTTCAGAAGCTAAATTTATAATTTTAAAAATATTTAGCTATTCTTAATATTTTCTGACATTTAGATAAACACGCTGTATTCGTCTTAAATACTTTAAAACAATTATATTTTATTTTCAACCATAATAACAAGAATATAAGGTTTATAATAAAAACATTCACACGGATATCATTAAGACGTCAATTAGAGCCATATTACCTGACATTAAAGTTGAAATTCGTGTGATTAAGGGAGATTAAAGATGGTCTGTTAAAATGATTTTTGGAACTAATGCTATGAATGTTAGTTTTGGTCTGAATCATCGCTATCATTTTTATATTCCTTAATGTGCAACGTGATTCTTTTAATAATATATCTACGAGAAATAATCTAAATACTGAGAATTTAACCATAAATTGAATGTTTTATTTAAAAATTATATGAATGTACCGATGTATTCATAATATTATTGGTAATGAAAAAATAAATTTGTTTGTCCATTTTTTGTAGGAGTTGATCTTACGAGCATAAAATGAGGAATGTATACATTTTTTAATACATTTAACGATGAAAGTTTATTTCATTTATATGTATTTAATATTTTTATTTTATTTTATAATACATTTATTTCTTAAAGTAATATTATAATTGCTTGACTGGTAAAGTAATTAATTATTTGAATTAATCTGCAGTGCTATAAGAACTTCATTAATCACTCGAGAAATGTTGATAACCGACTTATGGTGTTATACTATTTTGATGCATGTATTCTTGAAATGTTATAATTATAATGGTCAATGTCGCATATCACATTCTGATACTTTACCACCATTTTGTGCGCTGAGCCTTGAGTTTGTTCTTACAGAGTAACCCTACTGATATCAATGGCAAAATCAAATTTTTGACAAATTCATGAAGATCAACTTTCTCACTTATGGTGTAAAGTAGTTGAAATAACCTCTCCAACTATTGCTGATGATGATAATGATATGATGGTTAGTTTGCCTCTGAATCATAGCGATCTTTTCATTATTTAATACTTGTTTTCGCCCGCGATTTCGCCTGCCTGTTAGGAGGAACGCAAGTTATGTATAAAAAATACCGTAGGTCCTTCCTTGGTGTTTAAGTATGCTTTCTTACCAAATATCATTAAAATCAGCTTAGTGGTGTAACCGTGAAAGAGTAACAGACATACAGAGTTACTATGAAATGTATTGTATTAGTATAAATGCAACGTAATTATTCTAATAATAGTAATGACACACTGCTGGGCTTGCCTCCTCTGCCTTTTGAGGAGAAGGTTTGGAGCTTATTCCACCACGCTGCTCCAATGCGGGTTGGTAGAATACACATGTGGCAGAATTTCAATGAAATTAGACACATGCAGGTTTCTTCACGATGTTTTCCTTCACCGTCAAGCAGGAGATGAATTATAAACACAAATTAAGCATATGAAAATTCAGTAGTGCTTGCCCGGGATTGAACCCACGATCATCGGTTAAGAGTCACGCGTTCTTACCACTAGGCCATCTCGGCTTAATATACAATAGGTATATATACGAGAAATAATTTATTAATGAAACTAAATTTTTTGACGTTTTCGGCGAGTTAAACATAATTTCATCTCTGTCATCATTCTTCCAACCGCCTTTCGCATCCAGTTTGTCCCGCCACCTTCTCCAGGTCATCGGTCTACCTGTCTGGAGGACGCCCTACACTGGCTACGCGGTCTCAACTCTAGAGCTCGTCTTTTCCAATGAAAGATTTTATTTCTGCTTATATCTATTAAAAATACTCCGATAATAGCTCGCTTCATAACACAAAATTGCGGCTAAATAGATTCAATACTGGATTAAATTTTTCAAAAGACACGACCCACATATTTATATTAATCTTGATAACTGACGTTTCGCAAATTCCTTTAAAAGTCTACTTATATAACGTACTAAGATTTATATTTCGCTATGAAATATTTCTGAGCTAGCTAACAGTCGTACACGTACATATTCGTTTTTAGCTTGATTGGGTAAAAAATTATATTTTCCCCGAACTTCAAACGAGACGAGAATCTTATGCGTGTCACCTGGCTCGTCTGGGTGTTATTATGAAACAGGTGTCCAAATGAAGCGGGTCTCGGCTATTTAGCCGCATTATAAAGCCTTCCCAATTAAACTAATTGGTCTGGCTTAAGGGCGACACCAGACGAAGCGTTTTATTTTAATTTTATTTTACATTTTTTGTGTCACACGTGAATGTAATTGGAATTTTTATGACTGATAATAAATAAAATAAATGTAATAAATGAATAGACGCGCCTTTATAATTAATGCAACTAAATAAAATAAAACTAAATAAACTGGTGGTAGGGCTTTGTGCAAGCCGCCTACCGCAAATCAGCAACACTTGATATTGTTGTGTTCCGGTTTGAAAGGTGAGTGAGCCAGTGTAATTACAGGCACAAGGGACATAAAATCTTAGTTCCCAAGGTTGGTGGCGCATTGGCTATAAGCGATGGTTGACATTTCTTACAATGCCAATGTCTAAGGGCGTTTGGTGACCACTTACCATCAGGTGGCCCATATACTCGTCCACCTTCCTATTCTATAAAAAAAAAAAATATTACATAGTCTTATAATTGGAAATTTGTGACAACTGAAATTACATATAATTAATAATTTAGTTGTAATTATTTTTTCACAATTTATAATTACTTTTTTTAACTAGACTGGGGGATGACCCACAGCTGGGCTTTCCTCTTTATAACTACTGGTTTAACGTAAGTAACACTTCGTATTTAGAGAGATTATAAGTCACGGCATAATTTCGTTAGGTAAATTGAAAGAATATAGTTAATTACTTCTATTGTAGGATAAATTGGCTTTCATCTCTTTGGTCATTAAATTAAAATAATTTATTTTAAATTTTAATCAGCGTTAAAAGTCGAGTCGAAAGTCTGGGTGTAGCTTTTTAGTGGTCGACATGTATATCCTGCACACTGGCTTTTCGTTTTGAGACGTCACACTGTTATTTATTTAAAATACACCCATTTATGTTATTTATATAACTAATTTTGCACAGCTCCAATATTGGACCAGATGTTACGTTTAAAATTGAACCCTAAGGAAAGAGGAGTCCTGGGGTTCAAGCTTACTTCATATAAATTTTCATCAAAATAGGTTTAGTGGTTTAGCTGTGAAAGCGTAACACACAGATATACACATACCTTTGCATTTATAATATTAATAATAATAATATCCTGGGACATTTTTCACACACGGCCGTCTGATCTCAAATTAAGCTTGTACGAAGCTTGTGCTATGGAAACTAGACAACTGATATACTACATATACTATTTTTCTTTTTGTAAATACATACTTATATAGATAATTACACCCAGACTCAGGACAAACAGACATGTTCATGCACACAAATGTCTGTCTGGGTGGGAATCGAACCCACAACCTTCGGCGTGAAAGGCAAGTATTTACCAACTACGCCAACCGGCTCGTCGATTAATATATATTTTTATGTGTCAATTATGCTTGTTATATTTTGGTATTGTTAGCAGTGTATGTCCAAATAAAGCCTTATTGTTATTACTAGTAAGCAAATTTCAAAAGACTTTTTCGACATCAATTTCAACAAAACGGTATATTTTTTCATTTTATACCGAATCGTTGGCTTACTTTTGGAAGTAAGCCAGCTCCCCTAAACTGATCATGAGTTAACTAGATTAAGATATATTCCCCTCGTCTTTCATATCCGAACAATTGGACAGACAGAAAATTTGATTGCTTTCATGTATTGATTTATATATTCTATGCTACGGTGATTTCAGTGTTGCAAGTCAATTTATTTAGTAAGTAGTTAGTAACAGTGTAACCTGTGTCTCCTCCCTTTTGAGGAGAAGGTATGGAGGTTATTTATTTAGTTTTATATAATAACTGCACATAAGGTTTTTGTTGGTAATTTAATATGGTTTAATAATAAATTTTATTGTTATTAGAAATTATGTCAGTAATAACAATTTTAATCTATGTGACCGATTTTCATCCGCCAAATGCAGGTTGCATGATGCAGGCGGATGAAAATCGGTCACAATCCTAACGACGTTTTCCTTAACCGCCGAGCACGAGATGAGCACATATAAGCACATAAAAATTATTGCTTGATTAAGTTTAAGCACGGAATCATTGGTTAAGACTCACTCGTTCTAACCACTGGGCCATTTACACTAAAAATGCGAGTTTGTAGCTCGCCTTACATTACCAAGCTAAGACGCAACAAAACTGATGGCGGTCGATTTGAGCACCATTAATTACATCTTACAAATGATCCAGCGATTAACAATAGAATAATAGGTTATTGGCAATGTACCTCAATTATTTAGATTGATTTCGTATGCTATGGACCGTCAGGGGGCGGATTAAGGCCCTCCTACCATCGAATATATAGCGCAATGCATCGTTACCTTGTACTCCATCACCATAAAGCTCAACCGTGTTGTTGCTGAAAAGTGTGAGTGAAAGAGAGAAAAAGAGATGCATATATATCCTTGTGTTATTTATTTGCCAAGATATTTATTTTTCATAAGGTTTGTTGATTTTAGGTGTAAGGTTGATTTTGTATTTAAATATGGAGATTGAAATAACGTTTCAAATAAAGTCATTGTCTATTCTAACGTATGTTTACAAAATTCATGTTGTCAGTTATATATTACGAATTATATTCAACTTTTTTTTTGTATATAATAAGAGCTCAGATTGCTCAGTGAATTCGTCAGTCAGGAATTTTCTATATGATTAATTTCTTTTTATATTTGATGTCCTGTGCAGCTGGCTAATCTCTCTTGAGATTTGCTGCTATGGCCGAAATCGGTCCGGAGGACATTATAGACGACTACTAGTATATAGATCTCAACTTGAGATATTATCTAGATCAATCAATAACAAAATAAACACGGTTCATGTTTCCGATCACGTGACACTTTAACAAATACACGCGGACCAGTAACATGACAATAAGATTAAAATTCCGATATGAAATACGATTAAATTATATATGTTACCGTCTCTACTCTTTTTCGGACAAAATTGCTTTTGACCGCTAACATGTAATTTGGCTTCATTTCTGTAAGCGTGTCATCTGAGAAATGGCTGTATTTTGTTTTATTTTATTTATTTAGCTTACATGCTTATACTGGTGGTAGGACTTTGTGAGTGAGCCGGTGTAAGTACCGGTACTAGGGACGTAACATCTTAGTTCCCAAGGTTGGTGGCGCATTGACGATGTAAACGATGGTTAACGTTTCTTACAATGTCAATATGGGCGTTGCTGACCACTTACATCGATTTCTTTTTTTCTTTGATTTGAATGTCGAAGGAACACATTGTTCAAATAATCACCGCCCATATATCATTTATAGGTAAAGCCGATACTGTTTCAAACAAAAAAAAAACGATTATTAAGGAATATTTCTTTTTTCCTGAGACATTATTCACACACGGCCATCTGATCCCACACTAAGCAGAGCTTGTACTATGGAATCCAGACAACTGACATACTACATATACTTCTTTTCTTTTGTAAATACATACTTATATAGATAATTACACCCAGACTCAGGACAAACAGACATGTTCATGCACACAAATGTCTGTCCTGGGTGGGAATTCAACCCACAACCTTCGGCGTCTACGCCTCTACCAACCACGCCAACCAGCCCGTTATAATTGGAGTTGGTCAAAAGTAGTTTTGACTGGAATAGACTTCTGACTGTAACATCTGATCAAACTTTAAACTGTATCAAAAAAAAAACATAATTATCGTATTTTTAAATTAATTTAATCGGAACACGTGAAAGCTTTCTTTTAACATTATAAAATGGCGTAGGAAAAATGTGCGTTAAAAATTACGAAAAGGCTGCAAAATGTTAATATAAACTACGTACCCTCGATATCTGATGCAATTCTTTTCAACCACCTGCCTCCAATGCAAATATTCTGGACAACCTTGACAGTAACTAGTTCCAGTGTGGAACTAAATTGCTTTTAAAACTGAGTGACAAATTTATATAATTGCGAATATTTCTAAATATCTATTCGAAGTTTATTTAAATCAAACAAACATATAATCGAGTAGGATTTAACAAGGACGTAGAATTATTTTACAAGATTATAATAACGTAGATTTTTCCTAGTGTAACAGTAAGCAATAACAGCCTGTTAATATCCCACCGTTGAGCTAAGGCCTCCTCTTCCTTTTGAGGATAAGGCTTGGAGCTTATTCTACCACGCTGCTACAATGCGGCTTGGTAGAATACACATGTGGCAGGATTTTAATGAAATTAGAGACATGCAGGTTTCTGTTTTCTCCTCACGATGTTTCACCGTCAAACACGAGAAGAATTATTATAAGCACAAATTAAGCACATGAAGAATCAGTGGTGCTTGCCCGGGTTTGAGCCCACGATCCTCGGTTAAGATTCACGCGTTCTAACTAGGCCATCTCCGCTTCCTAGTGGAAATGGGTTGAATCTCAACGAGTCAGGGGCTACTTGAAATTAGTGTTAGAGCTGTCATGACTTAAGCACCCAGTTAAAAATGTTTTCATTATTTTTTATCGTAAATTTTTTCTATATTGCTTAACGAGTTGTAATAAAAATATCTATATATTCAAGATAATCGATGATGACTACTTTCAAGCCTCTTTATTAATAACGACAACTGTTTCTTACAAACAAACCTCACACTTATTAAATATTTCAAAATGTATGTTGAGCTAGACCAAGTCATATATCTTGTTTATTACCAACTATTTTTTAAATATATTATTTTTTTAAATTAGAATGGAACTCCAATTTCTTTTATTTCGAAATTTCAGTCGTCGAAATATCGACTTTAAAATATTGAACGAGTACATTTATCGCACTAGCTGTTATCAACATCACGGAACCGATTTCAAACAAAGTTGCCTGTCATTAATTCACTAGGTTTTTAGCAAGGCAATAAACATTTAGACAAATTCACCGTAATAAAACTCTTGGCTGTAATTAAAGCGCTTTCTTTTCTGATAAAGGGCAGCTGTACATTGGACACGCGAATGCTTAAAGCGATGAATTTTTGTGAAATAATTTATCTTACTGTTTCTACTGAAGTAATTTATGTTATCTCATGTCGCCTAATCGAGATTCTAGATTTTTAATAGTCGTTTGCGTGTTAAAGTTTCTTTTAACATAAATTATTTAAAACTTAAACGGAATTTTATGCAAAAGAATAAAAAATAAGTTAAAAATTTAATTTTATAATATAAATAGGCGGACAAGAAAAATGGTCATCATCACCGCTCTATGACATTGGCGCTGTAGAAATATTAAACATTACAACGCCAATTCGCAATCAACCTTGGAAACTAATAATATGTTATATCCCTCGTGCCTGTACTTACACTGGCTTCTTTATCTTCCGTACAATACTAGTATTGCTGTTTGGTGGTAGAAACTTTACAAAGCGCTACCACCAATTATAACCAGCACAATCGAATAAAAACTCAAATATAATACACAGAAACTATCAACTATCATATTTCCTGATAACATAGTACGTATTTTTCTCAAGGATATCCTTATTTAAAGCTATTTCATATAAATAATATTTATAAAGTCTAATCAACTTATCTTGGAGTCACTGCCAATGTAGAAAAAAATGAAAAAAAAAAACAATAGATTAGTTCACGAAATGTTAATAAGCTAATAATTATAACTTTATATTATGAACTAAAATAAAGTATTATAGTAAACAATAAACACTGAGATACACTACTCTAACTGGTTGAGGTTGAGTTCTCTCAGAAATATCACAGAATAACCTGAATATAAATATGCTACATAAGATACATACTAAATGAGTTGATACGACCTTCTCCTTTTTTTAGTCGGTTAAAATCTAATCTATTCGTCCATATTATGATTCGAACTGGTCTCGAGTCACATTTAAATTGCTCCAGCCTTATTAAGGGCATCAACAAATGTATCCTCGCTGATTTAATAAATTGGTGTAGTTGAAAAACTAAAAATAGCTCACGATACATTATTCCATTAAGGCAGATCAAATGGTATAAAATTGTTTAAACTTTCGTAATTACAGACATCCTTACGTACTATTTTGCAACTCGTACAATATTCCGAGAATCATCCATAATCTTAATTACCAGTGTCTGATCCAAAAAAGAACTCTTCGTGAAATGCATTAATAATCTCGCAAATCACCAACTTCCTCAGTAAGACTATCAGTTTAAATTCATAAGACTTTTTATTTCTTTCTTGATACGTCCTTTAAATCTGTTAATTTTACCGATACATTACGTTTTTGTGAGACCTCTATAATTATCTCAATTTGTGAGTCGGTCTTATTTCGGCTTGGTGATTTGAAGGGTGCATTTCGATAGTTGCTACTCATGACGCTCAAATGTAACAGAATTTTTGTAACGTCATTTGCTTCAATTACGTGATTTAAGATAAAAATTATTATGTGTCCAAGATAATCCATCCCATATTTATCATCACATGTCCAAGTTCTATCGTATAAACGAGTATTTACTCAAAATGTTAAAGAAAGTCTCTATCGTAAATTATGGTTAATTCGAATAGTAATTAATTATTTTTAACAATGTAAAAATAATAATGTTATAAATTCCTTACGAAACTACCAATATATCGTTTATTCAAAAAAAAAGATTGCATACAAATAATATTTCGGTTCATATCAAACATGAGGAAGCTAAGTCGAGTGAAATAAAGCCAAACCACTTTGTCTGCTTTCCAGCGTAAAGCCCTGTTAAGGATAAGGACATGGTACAAGTAACACAGTTAATGTTGTTACATAAATCACAATTCGTAAGAATCACAATCACAAAGTTCGTGATTTGATTTATTAAAAATTTTTAGAAACCAAATACAATAGATGTCTAATTATTTACAACTTCAAATGTATATACAACTTTTTCTATATCATATAATTCTATAAAAGTTTTAAAAATATATATTTTATTTTATAAATCATGATTTGGTTTTAGAAAAAAAAACAGTTTGCAAGTTTTATATAAATATATGGTTTAAGTTTATAATCATCGACTTCGTGTTTCTCATATATCCTGGACCAAAGCTATTCGGTACGCGGTTCCAATTCGCCCAGAGCTATTCGGACCACAGTTGCACCTGTTATTATAATGAACTGTTGTTATCATATAACGTATACCATTACAAGTCCGATTCTCCAACTCCTAACCACCGAAAACGCCTGAAGCAAACTCATCTGTACTGGTTCACAATAGATGATAAAGTGGCGTAACAATCTGAACGCTGGTTATTTTGGGGTCGTTAATTTTAAGAAATGGATGGTCCAAGTTTTTAATGTGAAGTATGGCTGTTTTAAATTGGTTTTCGGGTATTATTTATTTAAAATTTACTAACTATTTAACTATTCTACGAAATCTACAGTTTGAATTAATATTATTTGTGTGTAAAGTATAATAATATTCGGCTACTACTATGCTGTATTGATGTAAAATGTGCTTGATAGTAGATAGAACACTCTAAAACTTAACAATAATAATTGTATACACAGGATTACCGGGTTTCTATACTCAATTTGGAAGCTGAATGGTACTCAGCATAGTTGCAGATATTGCAATGAATAGATTTTATAATTGTAGTTTATTCCTTTTTTGTTTTAGTTATATTTTTTATTGTTTTAATTGATTAATCGGTAGTTTTGTTTTACAAATTGTTTTTTTTGGATGGCCTGATGGCCCAGTGGTTAGAACGCGTGAATCTTAATCGATGATCGTGGGTTCAAGCCGGGCAAGTACCCCTGAGTTTTCATGAGCTTAATCTGTATTTATAATTCATCTCGTAATTTTCGGTGAAGGAATACATCGTGAGGAAAACTACAGGTGTCTAATTTCACTGAAATTCAGCCACATGAGTATTCCACCAACCCGCATTAGAGCAACATGGTGGAATAAGCTCCATACCTTCTCCTCAAGGAGAGGAGGCCTTAGCCCAGCAGTGGGACATTTACAGACTGGTACTAATTGTCTTAAATAAACTGTTCTTATTCATATTATTATTTATATCATCCTTGTAGAATATAATATTTCTTTTTAATAATTATCATTGAACCTATAATTGGAATCCTTGGCATATTTTATTTGTTAATTTAATACTCATATAATGCATAAGGCGTCACGCATCGATCATTTATATCTCTGATTCATAATTCAATTAACCAGGTTATGAGTGATTTTGCAATATAAAATAATCAGCTTTACGTCCAATAGATATTATTGGGAATAATTCGAAACATATCATATTTATCGGAAACGATCTTGGCACGTATTTGCATCAATTGTATTTAACTTCCGGTGTTAGGTTTTGGCTGGAAGCGCTATCGAGAAATAATTTATAATATTAAAGCCATATACTGCTATTGCTCCCTAGAATGGACTCTTGGCTATTGTAATCTGAAATTGCTCACGTATCTATTTGCCTATATTTCCTTAACATCGTCCGAATTCTAAACATCACAATTCAGAATGCTTTCAAAGCATTTCAGTTCTTATTTATGTTTGACTTTAAGTTTATTATTGCTTAGTACGTTCGTCTTTGAGTTGTGCACTAAGATCAGACTGACGTCATAGTCATGACGTAGCATGCATTGTTTGGACTGTATTGTTGTTATATAGCTGCTGTTGTCCAAAGACTGCCTTCCGCTTGCTTTTCGTGTATATTAATTCACTATGCACAAGATTCAGTAGCGCGCAAGGATTTTAAGTACAAATTTGTATGTCCGTTCACACACATTCATTGTGAAATTTCCTATGTAGATCCTTATGTCTATACAAATATTATAAAAGATAAGATTAGATTTCCTATGTTTGTTTATATAATATATAACTATAAGCTCAAAAACTTTCACACACAGAAAGCTTCATTATCAGCGAGTAATATAGGCTATATTTTATTTAAAAAAAATAATTAGAGATCCCTACGAAATTTCCAATAATGTAATGTAATAAAAAAACCTATAAAATATCTATATAATAATTATTTGTTGTGTTTGTGTCTAAGGATAATATAAATATATTTAAGCGATCATAAGCTTTAAGGTAAAGAAAGTATTCAAAAGAACTTGTCCTAATTTGGAAAGGGATTCGAAAGTTAATCCACCGAACTGCTTTATCGTGTCATGATCATGTAAGTCTTATAATTTCCACCAAGACATGCAAATAAATAAACCGATTACCTCTTTGTATAATACTTATAACTGAAGACGGTATCTTCCTGACCGGTTTCTTCTACGACATCCTTTTAAATTTATACTATCCAACAGCCCAATAAATATATTGCATAATTCGCATTTTGTGTGTGTCTTACAAAATGCGTCGATATGTCCTTTTACTTTATTTAGTCGGATAAAAAATTATCTATATATCATATTATTGTTGGAGCTGGTCTCGAATCGCATGACTTATTATAGTGCACAAGTACACACACGCAAACAATGGTGTAATCTCTATTTACTCACAACTGGATAGCTATGGCTTAACTCAGTGAATTTCTCGAAGGAAAAATTCGATAACATTTTATGTTATATTTGAATCCACGGTATCCGCACTCTTGTAAGTTAGACACTAGACCAATAAAGGAGTCATATACTTATAGTACTTATAACTAATGGTATTCTAGAAGCAATAATGGAGACACGGAACAAACAGAATAATTTATATTTTGTACGTAAACAGGGAAATTTTAAAACTTAAAACAAATCTCACATTCACATAAAAATGTTAAATGCCGCGCTTTTCACACTCTCTCCGGATTTGCTCTCAGACATGCAAAATACCGCAATAAATTCGAATACACCTCAGTTCTGGCAAAAGTATGAATCCATAGAACATAACCCATTGGAAGAGACGAAGTGCTTAAATAAAAATTAATACAATCCCTACAATATTATAGCAAAATGGTTTAAAAAATAGAGGCGTGAAAAGGCATCTTGCGGGCCGGCAAGGCGGGGGCGGCTAGTGCAGAACATTCTTCCCGACTGTACTGGCTGTCGTCGCGTTTGGACTCCACTACCACTTACCATCAGGTGGCGTGAAGTCATTTGCTTTCCCGTTTTATATAAAAAAAAATAACTATAGAACATTTAAAACTAATATAGTTACTTATAATAGAAAATAATATATTTTTATAATAATAATAATAATAATATCCTGGGACATTTTTCACACACGGCCATCTGATCCCAAATTAAGCTTGTACAAAGCTTGTGCTATGGAAACCAGACAACTGATATACTACATATACTACTTTTTTTTGTAAATACATACTTATATGGATAATTACACCCAGACTCAGGACAAACATTCATGTTCATGCACACAAATGTCCGTCCTGGGTGGGAATCGAACCCACAACCTTCGGCGTGAAAGGCAAGTGTTCTACCAACCACGCCAACCGGCTCGTCAGATATTATATCATATCATATTACAATGCATATTTACGTTGATATAAATTCTAGTTTAGAAAAACTAAAAAAAACCTTCTGCTATAATAATATAGACGAATTCAAAACAAATTGTCATTTGCCCTCCCGGCGAATATAAAAAAAAAAAAACCAAAAGGGACTTAGAGGTGTTAACCTGTTGACATTAAAAATATCTCCTGGACCAACTGGATACTACCAGGTTATTGTATTGTACTTTGTGATTATAATTCATCTCGTGCTTTACGGTGAAGGAAGACATCGTAAGGAAGCCTGCCTGTGTCTAATTTCACTGAAATTCTGCCACATGTGTATTCAACCAACCCGCACTAGAGCAGCGTGGTGGAATAAGCTCCAAACCTTTTCTTAAAAAAACGGAGAGGCGGCCTTTAGCGCAGCAGTGGGACATTCACGAGCTGTTACGGTATTATCATCTGAATTAAATTATAATAGTAAATATATTACCATAGTTTTAATTCGACAACATAAGAAGTATATTTTAAAACGAGTTCCCAAGTTTGTTTGGATACAGAAACATGTTAAGCATGTTATGTTAAGAAAGTAATATAACAGCAATAAAAAAACATAAGTTTAATATGTGGTTAAAAAATAAATCTGGAGTTCGGCCACATAATGAATTGTTGCAACTCAAGATACATGGCAAAAGTACAATACAAGCAAGACGAAATGTGGGCGGGAGAAGAAAATGTTGGCCAAAAAATATTTGCCATTGCTTTGGCAGTGATACCCGTTCCTTATTCAGAGCCGCTGTATCAAAAAATTATGTCGCCGAATTTCAAAAGAAGATCACCTTAAAAGAAAAAATAGATTACATAATTCAGTAATTACTTACAAGTTAAGTGAATGAATCGTGTAAAACAGTATTTGCAATTAGACCGTGCTACATGATCATAAAAACTCAAAGCAAAACAAATATTAATAAGGAACTGATTAAATGAATGAATTGGCAGTTTTTCAAATGTCTCTCTGAGGCAAATATTACTGCAATTATATCGAGTCACACACGCCTCTTCCATTTCAATATCTTCTGTTTTATGAACCATATTTTTGAGTTACAATGCAAGGATAACGGTATCGTATAAAGATTGTTTATATTCAACCTAATGTAATTTTTCTATCGTTCGATGTATTTTATTATTAAATACTTGGTTTCAGAGACTGCAACATAATATTTTGTTATTTAAATTCAAATTCAAAATTCGAATGCAAAATGTATTTGATATAGAAGATAAAGCTTGGTATTAGTATTTCTTGATTTCTTTGTAGGATATACAAAATTTAACTCTATATAAGGAATACAGTTTACATAGTACAGAGTATTACAGAGAAACTAGATATTTATAGAGAACGGCGGAGACGATCGTGGGTTCAAACCCGGGCAAGCACCACTGAGTTTTCATGTGCTCAGTTTGTGTTTATAATTCATCTCGTGCTCGACGGTGAAGGAAAACATCGTGAGGAAACCTGCATGTGTCTAAAGCCTCTGAAATTCTGCCACAAGTGTAATCCATCAATTGGAGTAATCTGCCACAAGTGTAATCCATCCACGCATTGGAGCAGAGTGGTGGAATAAGCTCCATACCTTCTCCTCAAAAAAGGAGAGGAGGCCTTAGCCCCGCAGTGGGACCTTCACAGGCTGTTACTGTTACTGTACAGAGTAACTAGATATACATATAGGTTTACGCTAAATCGTGGTCAACTTTTCTTGACATTATTTTGAGATTTTGAATACTTTGAATTTTGAATATTGGCAATGTTATTAATTTTCTACCTTAGAAAGTAAGACCCTGTGCCTAAGTGCTCCCCAGTTGTGTCGGATTACCATCCCATCAGATAATAGGAGCTGTTAATATCTCCTGCGCAGTTGAAAGTAGATCAGATCGATAACATCTTCGTCATTTTGATTTGGATTTTTTGTCTTTATCAAAGAAAGCCATTTAAATCGGTATTTTGCAAAACTACGCCAATTAAACATGCCGTCACCAACGGACCGGAAGATAGATTTTACCTAGAATACCCGGCAAGGAACAAAGTAGTAATTAATCTTTTATAGTTATTTAAATGTATGTATTAAATACTTGCAATTAAAATTATTAACAATTACTTGTAATAAACGTATGTTAATGTGTAAATTTTTACGATTTACACGAATTAATTAAATGTATTAATTACATCCTAAAGATCAATAAATTTACGCGTTAAAAATATTTATTGTGACACAAAGGCAATAACATAAATTGCAGATCAGAGGTCAAATTACGCGACAGCGTTTTCGACATTGCGGTATACAGACGACAGTGACGACGAGGCGTGCAGGTATGAATGGCGACTACCAAGGAGATTCTGGACTACAAAATATAATGACGATTCATAATAGAGATGACCCCATTATGATAGGTTAGCTGAATACCATACCATTTTTTTTAACTCTGGAAAAACGCATTACGCATTTCCCCCAGTGCGGGGGTATGTGTTCTCCGGTGACCCCCGAGTGCACCCCGAATATCGGATTACCCACTTAAAAACCAGCGGTATCCTTTCCACCTTAACAAGGAACGCCACGGGATCGCTTGCGCATGCTACCGTGAATGCACGTTAAACTAAACTCAACTTATCAGTAAATAATAAAAAATAAAAATAAAACATAAGTTTCATAAAAAAAGAAACAAACTTTCAAAGCAATATGACGTAACAAATTGGTCACTTGGACGTCACTTGGCTCGATGTTATAGGAATCTCGGTGGCTATCAGATCACCGAAAGCTATCGCTAAACCAGAAATAACAATGACAGTATTTTTTAACGCAACAATATAAATATACCCACGAACATAAACGACATCAATAGTAACATATAAAAGGCTGTTATTATTTCATAACAAATTGCTAATTGCTGTGTTAATAATGATACTAAAAATCATAGTAAAACAGCGTTGAACGCCATAACCCTGACTCACGAAAGCATTGCAGTGCATATGCAGTGTTCCGGTTTAATAAGCCAGTGTAATAAAAATCATAATAAACATTTTAAATCCCATATTTACCAGCACAGTAACCTTGAAAAGTGATGGTGATAATTTAGTTCTGAAATTACTATAGAATAATAAGTAATAATGAATAATATATAATATATGATAAGACGAAATTAACCATATTGTTGATGTTGGCATGTAAAAATAAAAACGAATGAATGAATAAATAGGTTCCTTATTGTACGAATCAATCAAATAATCTTCTGCCAGACTAAATGAAGAACACCCACGCCGGATATTAGCTTTTATTCATATAAAAATGTCATAATATTAAAAATGTAGAAAGGTTATGTCCAATCAAGTTTCTATTCAATATTTATAATCTAGAACGAGAACGTTGTCGGGCACATCATAAACGCAATACTTATTTATAAACCTGTTATCACTTATGACTTTATTCCTTTAAGCCATCCTTCTTACTGAATAACCGTAATAATAATATGACACCCTACTACGATAATAACGGCTTTGTACTCGATAGCCTTGAATTTAAATCATAATTTGTTAGAGGAATATTCAAAGATAGAACAATTCATTACAATAGATTTGACACACGCTTCTCAACAAACTCTCGCTTCTCGACAAAACATGACGTTAGACATCGAAGATACGAGTATCATTATTCTAAACACGCATAACTTGGACTTAATTAATACTGCAGATAATTTTATATAATTATACAAAATAATTTTTCCAATTATTCAATTTAAATTTGTTAAAAATAAACAAGGCATATTACTTGACAAAAGATTAAATGACATAAAAGCTTTAAGTTATGACTTATGAATTGTCAGAAAAGAATAACTACTTTTTTGGTGATTGTTTTCACTAGAATCAATATTGCGAATAAGTGATAGCTTTACAGAAATATTTTACTGGTGGTACGGTTTTGTGCAAGCTCGTCGGGGTAGGTACCACCCACTTACATATTCTACCGCAACACAGCAGTACTTGGTATTGTTGTATTCCGGTTTGAAGGGTGAGTGAGCCAGTGTAATTTCAGGTACAAGGGACTTAAAATCTTAGGTCCCAAGGTTGGTGGCGCATTGGCTATGTAAGCGATGCTTAACATTTCTTACAATGCCAATGTCTATGGGCGTTGATGACCACTTACCATCAGGGAGCCATATGCTCGTCCGCAATCTTATTCTATATAAAAAACCCTGTAAAACATTTAAAAGTACTTGTTAAAGCCTACTTGAATTATGTATATTTTTAATTAATTTGCAAACAATCTTAAATCAGCATCAAGATTGTAATATGTATTTAATCTCTATGTAATTAACTCTTGTTACTAACAATAATATAGTAAGAAATTTGTAATTTTTTTTGTATTTCAATTGTATGGAATTTTGTTGTCTGAGAATAAATGATTATTATTATTATTAACTCACATTTGCATAACATAGTCTTAATCATGTTTACCTATTTGTAGTTCCAATGTCAATTTATTGAGCACCTCTGCGTAATGTAGTTTTTTAATTACGTTTAGTCATTACTTTATGAGCTTGATATGGTCTCCTATAATTGAAGGAGCACACATATTTTAAAAAATTTCCATTTAATTTACTTGTAAGTGTGTATCTTTTAAAATTCTATACTTCCAATAGTCTAATCAATAACTGGTCTCATACCAAAATCTTCATATAAGTAAACACGTAGATTAACCTTATTTAACATTGTATTCACTTGAGTAAGCTCTAAAGATTTTTTAGGTTCTTGCTATAAGTCTCAGTTCAAGCGGATGAACTGAATTGAAGATACAGCAGGACGGCTTACGTTCGTTTGCAGATTTACAGACTTATACTGTAGCTAGATCAACGAGGCTGGAACTAGCCGTTAATTCGTTTTTTATATTTTAGGCGGTATAGGTGTATGATTCAGACTGAATGATGGGCTCATTGACGGAACCCGGATCATTTCCACCGACATGGGAGACTTTATCGCTAAAAGTGTCGGCTAGACGCAAAAGGCACAGGACCGAAATGAATATCTGTGTTGAAGACAGGCTTTTGTTTTGAGGATTTTACGACACAAAGAAAAACTTAAAAGTGCTTTTAAGTTTTTCTATGCTTAATTTGTGTCTATAATTGAGCTCGTTCTCCGCGGTTATGGAAAACATCGAGAGGATACATTTCTGGCACGTGTTTATTCCACCCACATTGAAATAATCGTTAAACTTTTGCGTCGACAAGGGAGAATACCTTTTCCCAGAATTGGAACATTTCAATGCCTACCTTTCCCTTTATTTAGCTTACTTACTTACGTATACTATAGGCTTGGTACTATACTATAATTTGAAGAATAAAATTACTGTCCTTTTTCGTACAGGAAATTATAAATATACCTAATACACAAAGTTGAGTAAAAACCAGCATTAATATATCATAATAATAATCCCATTTGTCGAAAAGTAAATTTTCATTTCAATCAGAAATTACTTATCCCATTAGCAAAGTCTGAAAACGGCCCTTATAATGAAATAATGATCGATATGCAAAAAAGTCCTAATGGAATCACTCAATCGAACTAATGTAGCGATGAATAGTATAGTGATTTATCACGTCTTGAATAAGAAAAATGACTATAAAATACAATAAAGTTTTTACAATGTACGACACGACTACGACTATCGGACACCACGATTTCGGTCACGTGGATTATCTTATCGAATAGGGAATGAAAAAACTATTACATTTTAATTTTACACCAAGCTAGGCTTATAAGCGGTTACAACTAGTTTTAACTAAACATTGTTTTTGCTTAAAATAGATAGACAGACTGGCAAATGGGCTGCCTCGTGCTGTCATTACCACTGATGATTATCATTATAATAATGCTCACCAATATTTTTCTTTTTACTAAATTTTTCAAATGTAATACATGAATACATATTAAAAAAAATTATAACTTTAACTTCTGAGTTTCTCGATTCCTTTAGGAACTACGATAGCCCAATGAATAGAAGTAGATCTTAAGTAAATAATAGCAGATTAAGATCTTAATTAAGACTGTTGATTTATTTATTCTCATGCCACTCCTATGAGAACAATGCAAGGACATTAAAAAATCGTATGACAACACCAAAATGCTATGTCCTTCTAACACCTTAATTTACTTAAAATGAATTTGAGAAAATGTATAGAACAAGATTAGTTTAGAATGCGTAAAAATATAATGAAATATATCTAGTGTAGGTGATTTAATACGCCACAGATATTAGATCCTATATAACAAAATTATTTACAATGTATATATATATATATATATTATACCCATAGTATAATATATATATATAGGAAGGAGGAAACCTGCATGTGTCTAATTTCATCAAAATTCTGCCACATATGTATTCCACCAACCTGCACTGGAGCAGCGTGGTGGAATAAGCTCCAAACCTTCTCCTCAAAAAGGGAGAGGAGGCCTTAGCCCAGCAGTGGGACATTTACAGGCTGTTACTGTAAATCCAATTATGCGTTGTCTTAGGAGAGGCAACGACAATAGCTTTTACATCACTTGGCCAGTAAATCATTGCGCTATTGACGTTTTGTATATGATACATAAAAAATCCGCAATCGAGCAGAACTAATAATTGATCTATGTAGAATCGACATTTCGCGCCATTGGTGCCACTTCACTTCAAATTATTTATATGAACGAGTGTGTGACAAATATCGTATTCTATAAATAAAAAATTTTAATAAAAACGTAAGCTCTTTCAGTGATTATTGACAAGCGTGGCTTTTCGTCTGATTTAGATTTATGTAGTAATCTAAATAGGACCATCCATAATGCATTAATGTTATATTAGAAGTTATTGATTAAATGATGAAGAAGTGAAAAATTGAAACCAGTACACGTTCCATTACTGGGCAGAGAGATGGGAGAAGAGGTCATAGCTACTTTACTTGGTGGTTATGCTTTGTGCAAGGTCGTAAAGTACCACTCGCTCATTAGATATTCTACCGCTATACAGCAGTGCTTATTGTTATGTTCTGATTTGAATGGTGTAGTGAATCTGCAATCTTCAAATAATATTGTAAAAAAAAATTATTTACATATTTAGTTTATTTACATTTTTAAGTGGAAGATATAATATACTTCATCGTATATTATTCTGAATTTATAATTCTACGATTGTTTAATAAAAATACCTAATGTGTTTTAGAATTATAAAAAAATGCTTAATTATTTCCTACCATTTATTAAATTATTTAATACGATATTAAGTGGATACAAAAATATATTCTGAATACGCATGCGTAACTAGCACACAGTTTTTTTGTATTGAAAAGGAACAGTTTTCTGTGGTCTAGGTGATCACTTACGAACGACATGAAAAAAATAAAAATAAATTTATTAACATGAATGATTAACAATATCACAAAACTTGGTCAAGCGACACTTTTTTTTCGCTTGAAAAATGCGTTTAAGCGTTTTGTTTTTTTAGAGAATAAGAAGGTGGGCAAGCATATGGGCCACCTGATGGTAAGTGGTCACCAACGCCCTTAGACATTGGCATTCTAAGAAATGTAAACCATCGCTTACATAGCCAATGCGCCACCAACCAATGATTATTGTCATTTTATTATAATTAATTCTATGTTATGTATTGTATGCTAATGTATCTGTAAATTATTATCGGTGTCGGTTAAAATAAATACTTATTAGTAATATCGTTTCAGTACTATGGAAACAGGACTCAGGGTTAACTTAACCCTTTACCGGATAAGCGTATTTAATTTTCCCCTGAACTGAAAACCGTTTGAATGATTACGGAGTAAGTGAAAATGTCTTGAAACTGTCTTCAAAATTACAGGGCGATGATTGTTCAGTTTCTTGAACTTTGAATTTCATTGATTTATTTAAATTGAGTAAAATTTCTTTAAACTGAAATCGCTAATTGAATGAAACCGGTTTAATTTGTAGTCGGTTTTCATTCGGACCCTGTGTGGGTAATATTCTTCAAAGAAAATTCAACATGATAATTAATTTTAAATAAAAAATTAAACCCTGTTAGCTTTTTTCATATCTATCAAAATATATTTCGTCTAAAATAATGTTTTATTTCCTTATTTATAATAGGTAGCCTGTAAATGGGTAGATTGGCAAATAAAATCTGGTAGTAAACAGTCACAACCGCCAATAAACATTGATATATTTACCATTCCTTACATCGCTAATACTCGATCAACCCTGAGATCCGACGGCCTTACTTTATAAAAATTGTTCAGTCGGTTCATAGTTAAGCAATGATGGGTCTTCTTCTTTCAAATGTAAAATCAATAATAACAGAGAGGGTGAAATCATTGTTTAACTAAACATATATTTAGCAAGATTTATAAATAAAACGCCGCTGCATACCTGCTCCGCCGAAGAAGACCGGGGCAAGACCGGGGATGATAGGCGTCGGTGGGACTAGGGGGATTCTCCGTACCCTGGTAATCCCCCTAGAGAATGGAGGCCTACATAGGCAGGCCTTCCGTCAAGAGCATCGCGGTAGCATGAGCAAGCGATTCCGTGGCGCTCCTCATTAAGACGGAAAGGGTAACGCTGGTTTTATAGTGGGTATTCCGATTCGGGGTTCACTTGACGCCTTGGACACTGGCGAGCCCCACGTACCCCACCACTGTTCCCGTAGGGGAAACACGCATCGCATTTTCCCATTGTGGGAAAAAAAGTTTTATAAATAAGACCGTAAGAATTTACGACCCTTGTGTGACCACTTACCATTAAGTGACCCATTTGCATATCCACAAATTTATTATAAAAAAACACCTCTCCAAATGGGCTGAAACAGAGCCCTATAAGGAAATAATAAATAGAATCATAAACTCTTCGAGTAAATAAATCGAATTGTATAAAAAAAAACGCAATTTACATATACCAAATATATGTATATTCGTAACCTCGTTTGTCTGCTAATAACTATATAAAAGATTAAATCTAACATAACACATTTGAATGTAAAATGAATTTTATCTTTCAAACAATACATAACCTTAACATTGCTTTTGTTGTAACACAATGCCTTGCGTAAGCGCACGTTTAAATTGAATCAGGCAAGCGTGAGCTGTTTACGCATTTCATTATTTCTAAACAGCTTAGATAAGTGTATATTTTTATTATATATAATAGTGATTATCAATTTTCTGTTTCGAATTTGAGTGCAACGTTTATGTATGTAACGTTTCTGATTACTTATGTAATGTGCACAGTGACGTAGGGCCAGGTGGTGCATTGCACCAGGGCTCCGGAGCTCAGGGGGCCCTCTAACCTCAGCTTTGAAAAGAGAGGAGCAAAAAAGAAAATTCTGAGAATTCTGGGAATTCTGTTAAAATCTTTTTTTTCCCTTCTCATCTGTATAATAAATATTCTGTATTGTCATCTGCGTCGTTATTTATTTATTCCCATTTTCTTCTATTAAACACTTAGAGATCCTACTCCTCATAGAAGAGATATTTGGATATAGCCTACTAGGGATAAGTTGAACTTACTGTTTCCTGTTCTTGTTTCTATCTATAATTTTGAAGGCTAATATAAGTTCAAGCTACGCGGAAAGAGGGGGCGATTCTTTCCTTATGCACCGAAGCCCTTGTCCACCTAGCTACGCCACTGAATGTGCACCAAGTTTAATATTAATAAAATTTGTATGGAACTACTCCCATCGCAACCAAACCGATTATCGAGATGTCATGACAAACCTAACCTATTATAAAAGATTATTTATATAAGCTACCCAATTTTAGAATATTGCATATGTCGGATAAATTCCGTCACATATGTATTCACGAACCCACATTGGAGCATGGTGGAATAATATCCAAACCTTCTTCTCATAATAACACACTACTTGTTATAAATAAAGTTTATCTCGTTGTTAAAGTTTATGCCTTCAAATATTATATTATGAACTTACTAGAAATTATATAACGATTCAATTTGAGTTATATACATAATATATAATAGAAATTATAAATACATATAATGTTATTTAACATAAGATATATACGAATAAATGATGAAAAACGTTGTTTTGCTTCCGTTAATATTGTGAAGTTTTATAAAGGCAGAATGGCAAAAGGGCCACCTGATGGTCGTCACCACTTGAATGACGCTGTAAGAAATATTAACCGTTACTTATAATGTCATAACGCTACCAATCTTGGGAAAATGTTAAGTCCCTTGTGCCTTTACTTAAACTGACTCGCTCACGTCGTCTTTTAAAAAAGGGCTGTTTTTTTACTAAATTTTGACATCACAACTTTGTTAAGTAATTCACCTTTAAGAACATTACTAGAAGGGGTAAGATAATGCAAATATATTAGTTTTTAAGATAATAAACAAATGCTTCGACTGTTATCAGAAAATAATGATATTAAACTGAATAATAATACTAAGCCCATGAAACAGCCAGAAATAATAAGACCCTGTATAAAGCTAACCAGTCGTGACTTAGAGCTTATACTAGTGATGTAAGCTTATAACATCGATAAATATCGATAGACATATTTTAGCGTTAATAATTCTCAATTTTTGTTTCCTTATTTTTTACGAAATATAATGAATTAAAGAATTTAGTTTTAAGGAAATATTATAATAATATTTAATATGTAGTAAATGTTTGCGTTTGATTACTAATACTAATTATATTAGTAGAAAAAAATATCGATAATATATTTAAGTATCTTCAAAATATAACACATCACTAAACGCCCCGAGCAATCAAATCGTGTCCATACATTAAGAGCATTCATAGGTCTGTCGCTTAATGCAATTCATTGTACAAGGATCCCTGCAACAACAAAGATATCTTGACCTCACTGTCCCCTCCGATCACCAACAAAACAGACTAAACCGGTGGCTATGTGAACAAATTCAGGGCTCAAGTTGAAACGGACACGTATATCCCTCGCATAAACAACGACCAGCGTTACAAGGTCCCAATGTCACATACATTTTATTTGGTGGAAAGGTCGATATAAAGTCCATGGTATATTGGCAACGTCAATCAAATGAAGCCTGTATAGTGTACGATTTGCAGACTTGAAAGGATTCGTTGAGATTCTGAATTTAAAAGGTTTAAGGAACGTATGTGATGCCGAAGTTTATATTATTATATTTTTCCATTACCTAATTAAAGTCTAAGAAATTTATTATTTACATTTTAAATGTGTAAAAAAATATATGGTTGCATAATATCAGACTGAATTGAAATGTTTATATTATTAAAGTAACTAACACCTGCTTGGCCTGGGTGAGGGAAGACGGGTGTTCTGTTAGTGTTAGCAGGTGTAGCCTATGTTATAAGTCAAAGGTCTTTAATCTTGATTCCATGTGTAATCTAAGCTCTTCCAGCTGTTTTTGCGCGATTGAGTAACAAACACAAATATTCATAATATTAGTAGGATTCTAGATTAGAAGCTGCGTGAGCCAGTGTGATACTGATAATGTCTTCCTGACCAAGTTCAGCTGCGGTGGCCGTTCTCATGTAAAACTAACAAACTGTGCAGCTACTGGTTCTACTGGTGGTAGAGCTTTGTGCAAGCTCATCTGGGTAGGTACTATCCACTCATCAGATATTCTACCGCAAAACAGCAGTACTTGGTATTGTTGTGTTCCGGTTTGAAGGGTGAGTAAGCCAGTGTAATTACAGGCACAAGGGACATAACATCTTAGTTCCCAAGGTTGGTGGCGCATTGGTGATGTAAGCGATGGTTAACATTTCTTACAATGCCAATGTCTATGGGCGTTGGTGACCACTTACTATCAGGTGGCCTATATGCTCGTCCGCCTTCCTATTCTATATAAAAAAGAGATATTATAATGCTCAAATCACTCTCTTTTCCTTCACTCTCATCTCATCAGACGAAGGATAAACGACTTACGTACTTTCTGACCCAAAAAAATATACTTCTAACCCAAAAAAATACATTTTTTATGTAAGTCATTCTTCATCACGCTCGATTAGATAAAGATCAGATACGTTAAGATATGTATTTATTTATTATACCTCTTTGAGGAAACCTCTGAGAGGCAATCAGTCGAATAAATAATCCATACATCGTAAGAGTTGTATAAATATAAGCTTGCTAATGCTATCTATCATTACTTTTCATACCAAAGGTATACAGATTTGTGGTAAGAAAATATAAACGTACATATACATTTGCGTTAGTTCAAACCAAGTGCAGGCACCATTGAGTGTATTGCTAATACATCCACCAAACCGCTTTGAAGCAACGTGATAAAATAATCTCCTTCTTCTCCTTAAGAAGAAAGTAGGCTTTCGCCTAGCAGCGCGACATTTACTGGCTATTATTTTTTTATATTACATAATATGTAGTTTTAGTATTCTTACGCCCCAGGTCAAGCCAATACAAATATATTGCGTTTTTCTATAGAAGATTCTCAGTAGCAGCCCGGAGTCTGGAAGTTTTAAGTGCGTACACTCCCGTGTTTCGGAAACCACGTAAATCCGATAGTCTTGCGCCTAATTTCCGATCGTGTCGGTATGCCGTCTCATCGGATTATGAGAGAAAATGTAGTGCGCACTTGTGCACTGTAATATGCTATAACTGTGCAGAAAGTTGGCTTATCTCTTAAAAGACTGGCTGTCGTAGATCATCATCATCATAAAGTTTCAAAATATTCAAATAAATGGTTTAGGAACAATATAACACAAACAAATAAATATTACTAGCAAAACTTGGCAGACGTACTTGTTGTCCTGCCTATGTACAAAGTCACGGTGACCGGTGGAACGTTATATAAGTTTATGTGCTGCAGTCATTTCTACCGTCTAGTTATAACAAAATTGATATTATAAGAACTTCTTCATAAAATATATATATATATATTCTTCATAAAATAAATATATATAAGCGAAATACCACTGACTCACTTATCACGAGATCTCCGAAACTATATCTCTATTCCGATTTTCTTGCATTTTAGCATAGTTATTTCGTCACTTAGACGGATTTAAGCAAATCCTTCTCAAAATAAATTTGGAACATAAGTGTATGTTGTACGAAGTGATAAGGTGAAAGGTCAAACGGTGACGACATCTATTAATCTTAAGAAATCCAATCAAAATAATATTTTATGGTCGTGGCAGGGTTTTTTTAACGACGTTGACAATTCATATATATAAACAAGATTTAAAATTTTATGTATCATTTAATGATACCAAAAATATCTCCTTGGTTATAATATTAAATACATTTTTCGAAACATAAAAACAAACAGACTTTAATGGCCTATTGTTTGAGCGTAACATTCATCGCGTTTAAAAGTCTATAGTTATTCTATTGGCACAGCCATTCCCATAGTCGGTATAATCAGCTATCTCCATGGAAAAAGAAATCTTCATTTATATTTAACATTATACTTCATTACTTCAAAGTGTTTCTCATTGGAATTTATTCAATATTTTATATCAATGTACAAATCATATTATTTTTTTTTTGAAGTAAAACTTTTTCGACGATGAAAGTAAAAAAGCAAATTTTCGTCGACGCTTTTTAAAATATGTAACTAAATAAAATGTTTCTGATGTAGAATAAAAGCGGGAATTTCACTTATATCATGTACTATCGAGTGTATATATATACTCATTTATAAAACGAAATGTTCGCAAAATATCATTTCGGTTGATAGTTTCCGAAAAGTTTTTCGTAAAATGATCATTTGATATTTTTTTTTTTTTTTTATAGAATAGGAAGGTGGACGAGCATTTGGGCCACCTGATGGTAAGTGGTCACCAAACGCCCTTAGACATTGGCATTGTAAGAAATGTCAACCATCGCTTATAGCCAATGCGCCACCAACCTTGGGAACTAAGATTTTATGTCCCTTGTGCCTGTAATTACACTGGCTCACTCACCCTTCAAACCGGAACACAACAATATCAAGTATTGCTGTTTTGCGGTAGAATATCTGATGAGTGGGTGGTACCTACCCAGACGGGCTTGCACAAAGCCCTACCACCAGTATGTATATGTATTTTTTGTAAGACATTAGGGAACCAAATTTAATAATCATTCAAATCATGGCCGATTTTAACTACTTATATCAAGTGTTAGCTTTGTACTTATGATCTTACTGGTTCTCAAAAAGTACGTCGTCATCGCTATCGTAATTTTTTTTTTTAATTTTAATATCGGAGGCTGGTGGTCAGTTACTTTATCTTCACCCAAAGATATCATCAATTTAATAAATATAAATCATTTCTTACATCATCACTCCAATGGAATTACAATCCAACCAAAGGATTTAACGTGTCCCTTGTTCTATTAATTACACTGCTCACTCACGGCTCACTCACCATCCAAATCGGAAACAGTAAATAGTATTCCCGTTTGGCGGTACAATACCTTGTGATGTTCGACTTTAAATATCTGTCCGCCTGGGTGGGCTTGCTTAAAACCCTCAAAAAACATAACTCAGAAAAAAAACGGACACGTGAGTCTGTATCCTGTATAGAATATTGTCCAAAACTTACTTAAACTAAATGTATCTTAGCAATATTAGTATCATTAAGTTAAGGAATTTATATTTCTTGAATATAACAAGCAAAATACATTATAAAATCACGACACAAGTAAATTAATTACTTTTGAACACCTTTTTATGTAGTTACAAATTACTAATATATTTTTTTCTAGTTAAACAAACTTATATTTACCAAAGTTTAAAAAGAAGTACCGATGATAATATATAAAATTTTCTCGCAAATAACTTCATTCACAATTTCTGAGGTAAAAACGAATGATTGCTTCCATTCAACGAAATCTGTCTTCGCTTTTTATTTTCGAAAAGTTGTACCTACGGACGGCGGTTTGGAGATTGATTAGTTTTTTCTTCTTTTATATCATTAAATAAATTTATATCATTAAAACGCTATTTTGTGATATATGTATCTTGAACTTTGAATCATTTGATTTCTAATACTAAACAGTAAAATAATATTTGTAAGAGCTTACTTCGTATATCACTTGTGTCATTTTGAAAACAGACTTGCGGTAATACTCTTTATTGATGCATATATCATTTTTATATTATTTGTATTACATATATAGTTTGTACCTAAGAATGTAACGGAGCGATTAAATATCATAATTTAAAAATCATAAAAACACTAAGCAAGGAGGCAAAAGTCTGTGGAGAAAGAAATTATATAATATTTAAAAAAGTCGAGATGGCCCAGTGATAAGAACGCGTGAATCTTAACCGATGAACGTGGGTTCCAACCCGGGCAAGCATCTCTGAATTTTCATGTGCTTAATTTGTGATTAAAATTCATCTCGTGCTTGACGGTGAAGGAAAACATCGTGAGGAAACCTGCATGTGTCTAATTTCATCGAAATTCTGCCATATGTGTATTCCACCAACCCGCATTAGAGCAGCGTGGTGGAATAAGCTCCAAACCTTCTCCTCAAAAAAGGAGAGGAGGCCTTAGCCCAGCAGTGGGACATTTACAGGCTGTTACTTACTTTAAAAATTAAAAAAAAGAGTTCCTATTGCTTGACTTGCAACCAATATACCTCTTGTCGAGTTTCGAGTACGCTCACAGAATACCTCCATAGAAGTGGTCCAACAGTAAATTCCACAAAAGATTAAACGAGAATCTTAGATAAGATATTCAAAGTGGATCTTCATGTAAAGTTCATTGCGCAAAGTCGCGTGCATAAGTTGTAGTGTGTTATACTTGGGCACGCACGGTAGAGCGGTCACGAATAATACCTATAATATCTACGGATTTATTCGGTCCGGTCGCAGGTCGCCTGTGAGATATCTTATTTTAGATCGCTGCTTCAGTGCGTCGGTCAGCGGGGACCACTACAAGCAGTAACGTCAGCATAATAAGTTTTTGTCAGAATTTAAGTATTGGTTATCAATGTGTACTTTTATTATATGTATCTTATAATTGATAGAAAAAAGGCAAATAAGCTAATATACCATAAAACAGAGATTGGTCATATTTACTCATAGACATTAGATGAAAAGAAATGTAACCCATAGCTTATATTGCTAAAGCAATTGCACCTGCTAGATTTAAATGTGAGTTATTTAAGCCGGAATACATGAATAAATTATTAATATTAAATAAGTTAAACCGATCAAATTATATATTTTTTAGCATAAATATCAATTGATATAACATTATCTGTGAAAGTATACATGATTATTATCTACATAATATAATCATATATATAATTTGTTTTTATTTAAATAAAGAGCATCATTTTTAAGTTGACAGTACCTCGTTCCCCAAATGTTGACCGCACTTATCTGCCGTGAGGTATGCCTTATTATGTGAGTTTTTGCGAATGCCTCAGTAACATTGGCTGTTATCGAGGAAAAAGCCACATTTTACCTACATATAGGCAATTCTGTTAAAAAATACGCCTTTAGACGTCCATTCGCTATTTTTATTATGGAAAGTGAATTTTAATCAATTCCTTCTGACCTTTTCTAGTTTGTGTATAAAATAGTACCATTTTCTTTGAACTGTTTTCCATGAACTACATACATCTGAGTTTTATGACAAATTTATGTTTAAAAAAAGACAATTTTATTTTTATCATTATTTTTTCTAAATTTCACAAATTGTAGACCCGATTGTTATGTTACTCTATTATATGGGTGGATATGGCATTTGTAACGCAGTCATTATAAAAAAAGTATATTTTGATTTTAGAAAGAACTATTTGAAATTGAGATTTCGATTATTTTAAATTGTATTTTTGACTTTCATTCGTGTCTGAGAAATAAAACGTTTTACATAGAACTCATTTTTTAATTCTTAAATACTACAGTAAAATAATAATATCCTACAGTTACAAAATTAATCAAAATCATCCTGATTCATTTCTGCCGCGGTGACCTTTCTCATCTGAGGCACGGGAGTGTAAACTTTAACAACTTTCAGGTTGGGGCCGTGGTATAGTTCGAGGAGTGGTCCAATAACAGGTACACGGACATTGACACTAAGAAATATTAATCATCTTTAATATCACAAATGCGCCACTAAACTTGATAACTAAAATGTTATGTTCTTTGTGCATTTAGTTAAACTGGCTCACTCACCCTACATACTGCGCGGTAAAATAATGATTGGGTGTTACACAGACTTGCTTGCACAACTAAAACTATTATAATATAATATATAATATATATATATATATATATATATATATATATATTTTTTTTAAAGTTAACATAAAACAACACAATAATTATAAGTCGATTCGAATCGTAAGTAAAGTGTATCCATACCTTTAAATTTTTTATAAAAGTATTACAACCGTCCTAATCTATTGAACCGCGGGTCAGATCGTGCGATCCCTATCTGTAGCGATTGTGTATCGATTACAAAGAATCGTACCGGCCTTGATGAGATATCGAGAGATTAATGGAACGATTTCGATTATTTGAAATATGGTTAGAAATGTATAATTTTATCGTGTAATGTAGACGGATAGTTGCGTTTTTAAATTTATGATTGAAATAAATATTTAAAGTCTGTTTTAATATATAATAGCGTAATTTATATTGATGATCTGCTGTGAACATTATTGTCTTAACAGACTGGTGGTAGGGCATTGTGCAAGCTCGTCTGGGTAGGTACCACCCACTCATCAGATATTCTACCGCAGCACTCGGTACAGTGTCAAACAGCAGTACTCGGTATTGTTGTGTTCCAGTTTGAAGGGTGAGTGAGCCAGTGTAATTACAGGCACAAGGGACATAACATCTTAGTTCCCAAGGTCGGTGGCGCATTGGTGATGTAAGCGATGGTTAACATTTCTCACAATGCCAATGTCTATGGGCGTTAGTGACCACTTACCATCAGGTGGCCCATATGCTCATCTGCCAAAAAAAAGCCCAGGATTTAAATTCGGGTATTTTCGATTTGCTTCGAGAAAGAGATAGCTAGATAAACTTGGCTGTTATTTCTTTATTATATTTTAATTTTTCAATTCCATATATGGAGCGGATTTAAGTTAGATTGCATCATATCATTTTTTTATATGGTATCTTTTTTATTCCACGCTATTGCGGACGAGTGGATTCTCCTCTCACTCGCTGGCAAGCTTTACCGATGAGTATAATAAAACATATCACAGTTACGGAATACGCGATCGATTTTTCTACGTAAAAACTTAAGATTATCTTCGGCTTCTTCTTTTACACTGATCGGAAATACAAGTCACTCTCTTATGTGTCAATTAGCTGCCATCGTATTGTCAAATCTCTAAGTGGTTCTGACGTCACCAGTTATTTAATTTTACTGATAGGTTACCTATGTTTGTTTAGAGGCTGTACAGCTTCACACAAGCGTGATTATTCATTGAAATCAACATAACCATTTTATGAGATTTTTCTGGACTATCATATAAACTGGTATTTTGTTTGTGTATATTCATTCCATGTGTGTGATTTGTTTGTTTGTGTACCGCGTTCATGAATTTCTGATTTGCCTAAAGGTCGACTAGCGGAGAATGCCTTCAGGCATTTAGCCCGACTTTTATTCCAACTACACAATTTTGTTGGTTAATAAGGCTTTTTTCAAATAAAGTAAATTCTTAAAATCGCTTTTGAATTGTCATTTAACAAGATGAACTAAATGTAAAACTACCATCGTTCTAAAATGCGGATTTACCGAGAAGAACAATCCTTAAGTTCACTAACGTACCCATTATTACTGATTATAAAAGATATATATTATATTAAGATAAAAAAGTGTGGAGTTAGTATTCGTTAATTTCTATAATTCGTTAATTCTATTTATCCAGAGGGTGGATCTACCAGTTATCTGTCCGATAGATATGTCAAAACCTGAGACCAAGGATCAATTCTACGGCCAGCTCGATGAGACAGTGTGCAGGGTGAATCCAACTGACAGACTGCATATTTTGGGTGACTTTAATGTCCGCGTCAGTCAGGGCACATCAGCCTGGCCTGAATGACTCGGTACACACGGCATAGGCAAGCTTAACGACAACGGACAACGACTGTTGGAGTTTTGCTCAAGGCACCAGCTATGTGTTACCAACACCTTTTTAAAGGCAAAATGATGCGGAAAGTCTCGTGGATGCACCCTCGATCTAAACACTGGCACCAATTAGACCTTGCTCTTACAAGAAGGAGGGATCAACGGGAAACGCTCCACACGCAGGCGTTTCACAGTGCCGAGTGCGACACCGATCACAGCCTCGTTGCTACTAAAGTCCGACTTGTCCCTAGGAGAGTCCTTTCTTCCAAGCCACTCGGTCGAAAAAAGATAAATCCTTTCAAGACTCGTGACATGGAAGTAGTGGAGTCATTTGGGGAACTCGTCCGCGAAGAAGTTGCAACTTGGGACAGTACGGCATCAGCGCGAGTCTAATGAGAAAAAGTCAAGTCTCAGTCTCTTCTCACTGACACTGCAGGCAAGGTTTTTGGCTATCAAAAAGCAAAATCTTACGACTGGTTTCAAGAAAACGAGGAGCACTTACTTCCCTTGATTGACTCAGAACGCCAAGCCGATTTAAATTTTCGCCTTAACCCTTGCGATGCGACGCGTGAAGATCTCACGAAGGCAAAAGCCTCAATCCAGCATAGCACGCGTTTCTTTGTAAATGCGTATTGGACAGAGCTTTGCCAAAGCATCCAAGCGTGCGCAAAAAAGAGCGAACAAAAGCGGGCATCAAAAGAGCTCTTGGACTTACTCCAAAAAAGACGGCACCTCTCAAGGAAACTGACGGTTTTGTTATAACAGACAGCTCCCGTCAGATGGCAAGATGGGTGGAATACTACAAGGGGCTCTACTCGTGCCCAGTGGATATTCAGCCAGAAGCAGTGGAGCTTGTCCCGAATCTGGCAACTTGGCACGAGCTAGACGTTGCACCCACAGTAGAGGAACTTTAACGTTGCTCATGACCAAGCTCAACTCCAGAGTCTAATGGACAAATTTGCCAGAGCATGTGACCTCTTTTCAATGTCTATAAACTGCAAGAAGACCGTTATTTTAGCGCAAGGATGTTTAGAGCAACCAGTCATCTTGCTTAACGGTGCACCTTTACAGGTGGTTAACAAATTTTGCTACCTTGGGTCGCATTTGTCGAGCAATCTCTCGCTTGATGCAGAGATCGACTTCCGCATCGGCAAAGCAGCCTCTACGTTCGGGAGGCTCTGTACAAGGGCTTGGGATAACAGACACCTTACGGTAAAAACGAAAATGCTTGTTTACCAATCATGTGTTCTAAACACACTCTTGTATGGAGCAGAAACGTGGACAACGTACGCAAAACAAGAACGCCGACTAAACACATTTCACTTGCGCTGTCTTCGGAACATTCTGGGCATCACATGGCAGGCATCGCGTGACAAACTAGTATGTTCTAGGCGAGGCACAGCTGCCTAGCATCATGGCCATTCTCAAGAAAAAAACGGTTACGGTGGCTGGGACACGTGCATAGAATGGAGCAGACTCGTCTTCCAAGGCAAATACTACTGACCCAACCCACCCACCGGAGAGGTTGTGTATGCAAAGAGGTCTGTTGGGCGGCCTATGCTCCGTTACAAAGATTGCGCTAAGCGTGATATGGTTGCGTTTAACATCCCTAGCAATCGATGGGAGGAACAGAGGACCGTGCCAAGTGGCGACGCCTTATTCACGAAGGTCAATCAAAGCATGACAATGCCTGGTTTAAATTACTAAAAGAAAAACGCACTAGGCGTCATGAGCGGGCTTCAAACCCCCGCCCATCTGGGGGCGCATACACTTGCCGGAAGTACGGCCGAAGGATCCTCTCTCGCATTGGTCTTTTCAGTCATGAACGCAAGTGCCTTCGCGATGCCGCTTAAATCATCTGTCAAAGATGCAGAGGCCTATATATATAATTCGTTAATTCTATTTAATTATCTAGAACCGAAATAGCCCCGTGGTTAGAACGCGAATCTTCACCGATAATCGTGGATTCAAACCTGGACAAGCACTCCTGAATGTGCTTTTCAAGTGCTTAATCTCTGTTTATAATTTATCTCATACTCGACGGCGAAGGAAAACATCGTGAAGACCCTGGATATGTCTAATTTTACAGAAATTCTGCCACTTGTGTATTCCACCAACCCGCATTGGAGCAGTGAGGTGGTTATAAGTTCCAAACCTTCTCTTCAAAAAAAGAGAGGAGCCCTTAGTGGGACATTCACAGTTACTACAATTTTAATTGTCGAAAAAGTGTAACAAATAAGTTTTTTTGGTTCTTCTCGGTAGAATATACATTTCAAACCTGTGGTAGCTTTAGTTTTAATTTAATATTTTAAAATGACGATGCAAGAGCTTACTTGAATAAAGTTTGTAAAGATTTGATAGGATTCATTATATTTTCAATTTAATGTTAAAATAAACAAACAGTGTATTGTATGTACCTTACATTTTGTTATAAACATATGTATATTTTTTCGAATATATAATTTCATATTCATGATTTATATAGATTAACAAAATAAACTATATATATAATATAATATTTATAATTTAATTCTTAAATTATAGTTATGTATATTGAGCCATTAAAATACATGTAAATTTTATCTTAACACGAAATCAAGACATGACCAACAACATAGATGTTGCTGTTCTGGTTTTAAAGTGTTTAAATCTAGACTTTAATCTAGTCTACTCCAAGTCTAGATCTCAAATAGAAAGTCTAATTTTCTGAGAACACTAATCAGATGTGTTTCAGTGATTTATTATAGGATCTGTTTATTTAATTAAATAAGTTACGAGATGGTTCATTGGATTAACACGTTGGTTTGAATGAAATGTTAAGAAAACTTTATTGGTATTTTCTTTTTTATCGTCCATTCCGTCCACAGGCAAAAGATATTCTTCAATCAATATATTTTCCCTGTAATCAATATCAAAATATATATAATAATCAATATAGTACTTTGACTTCCTCGTTGGTCTACTGGCTAGATAGATATAAGGCCGCAGATCCCGAGGTCCTGGGCTTAAACCAGTCAGCCAATATATATTTTTTGTGTTTCCTAGAAGTTGGAAGTACTCACACTCCCGTGTCTCGAAAATTACGTATAGCCGTCCTATGTCTGAACTCTTTCGAATATTATCGGATTGCCTTCCTATCGGATTATGAGAGTGTGAGAGTAGATATCATGATTAGTGGTCCATTGAGGATGTAAGGAATAATTTTTAATTTCCAATTTCAATGCTCAAATGTTTCCAAGTAGTGGAGTGACAACGTACGATACTCCAATTGCTTTTTTCTCCCAGTTAAAAAGAAACAATACTTCTGCCATAGCTGAACTAAAAAATCCTTCGTTAGAGAGATGTATTAAATTTGGACTATTAAAATTTTGAACTATAATATTTTCTGGCAATCGTGTGGTATAATCACAAATTATACTACACCCGGGCAAGCACCACTGAATTTTCATGTGCTTAATTTGTGATTATAATTCATCTCGTGCTTTACGGTGAAGGAAAACATCGTGAGGAAACCTGCATGTGTCTAATTTCACTGAAATTCTGCCACATGTGTATTCCACCAACCCGCATTGGAGCAGCGTGGTGGAATAAGCTCCAAACCTTCTCCTCAAAAAGAGGTCTTTAGCCCAGCAGTGGGACATTCACAGGCTGTTACGGTTACGGTTGCGTTACGTGTGGTATAAATAAAAAAATACTCTATCTTGAACGAATGGCAATCAATCAGTAAAAATATATTTCCAAATATGAACGTAAATTTCTTCATTTAATAATTTTGTCCTTTGTACCGCCATAATTTTTGTGGAATTTCAAACGAGACGCTTCGTGTCAGGATCGTCAGACATAATGTAAAATTTGCATGAATTACGTAGTTTATAACCGGCCGTATTATTGTTTGGACTTCAGAATTGCGGAATACGAAAATATTTTCGTGGAATTTACGGGAAAAGAATTCTTATAGATCGCTTCATTTATTGGAGCCTCCGGACAATAATGAATCGTGAACTTAATGAAGTACTCCTTTCAATTTTATTTAATGGTGTAATTTTTTGTTGGTATTTAAGAATCGACGATGTTTTTTATGTTAAAGATCTTTACCATTGAAAATTTGTGTATAATTTAAACGTTTTACGGGTCCGTACAACAATGAAATAAGAAAAAAAGTCTGTAATTATGATTTTTTGAAAATTTATTGTTTGCAAAGTTCTTTGAGTGCGATGTTTGTGATATTTTAAGGTCTGTTCCACAGACGTATACTTAAGAACTGCAATAATGAACTTATGAGGGTTACCGACATTCACCACTAATGATGATAAAGGCCTGGCCCATCAACTTGGTACATATTTCAGGAGCCAGTTCCTTTCTATATACTTGAATTTATCCCATTTACTTTATTTGGAGCTTTGAGAAAGCCCGCCAGGGTTGGTACTACTCATTTCACCATCATAGAAGAGTCAGTGGACCAGTGTAATTACAAGTACAATGGACATAATATTATTTTAGTTTCCAAGGTTGGTGGGATTCCATAAAAATAAATTAAATTTTAGAAAGCTTATTTGGTTAAGTTACACTATGTTAAAGTTATATTAGACACAACTGTACTTATTCAACAATTTAAGTTCATTCTTTTCATTTACATAGCACATTAATTATATTTATATAATGACAGATATGATATATAATAATTTTCATAATTTAAAATCAATTCCAATTGTGAAGCCATCGAAGCGATAGAGCAATGAACGACTTGTTTTACTTCAAACCGCACTGCCTGAATCGCTATTGCGAGTTGCAGTTTGTTTGACAATTAGTTCGCACACCGCAGTTTCAGGGCTCGGGTTGTGTGAGGGGCAGTGAATGCGGACAAGATCTTGTATTGTTTATTATTATTATCTACGGGAGTACGAGTGCACGAAATAGAGTCAGTAATTCAAAGAAGTGGCATTGTTTTTTTTTTGGCAGAAATGTAAATAAAAAATGCATAAAATATGATATTTGATTTCTAATAAAAAATACATAAGAGTACACATTCGTACACTTTCATTTGACATATATTTTATTTTTATATTATTTCTATGTTCAATACAATAAACACGTTTCTAACTTATTTTTTTCTTAAAATTTACTACTTGTAACCTATGGTGGCTATGGTGGCTATGTTTGGAAAAAATAATTATTTTGTCTTGCATGAAAATCAACAAATACTGACTCCACGCGTTCTTATCATCAATCTTCTTCTGCCTAGCGTTTTCCCGGCTTAGTAACGCCAGGGTCCGTAGTATTGTTATCATCAATATAACGTTTTATTGCAAAAATAATGTCCTCCAGATCGATTTCGGCCAAGGCGGCCAATCTCAAGAGAGATTAGCCAACTATACAGAAGATATTGCACAAGTGTGTGCGCAAACACAGGTGTACTCTCTATTCCCTAAGTCTCATAATCCGATGGGATGGCAATCTGACACGAGCGGAAAGAGTTCAGGCACAGGACACACAGGAGTACACACTTCCAAATTCCAGAATCCGGGCTGCTACCGAGAATTTTCTGACAGAAAAACTCAATAACTTTTTATTGGCCCGACCTGGGAATTGAACATAAGACCTCCGGGTCTGCGGCCTTACATCAAGCCACTAGACCAACGAGGCAGTCGCAAAATAAGTCCTTATTTCAATGTTATTTTGAATTAAATATAAAGTATTAAAAATATAATTTGCATAATCTTATTGTAGAAAAGAATAACGTGCCTTAAATATGTAGAGTTGGCAATTTAGTGTTATATCAATAGAGTAGCTATAAATCCTATTCCGAATTCAACGTTAATTACCTATTAATATTCGTGTCCTCTCTAGTAGTTTCTATAGTTATTGTCAGCACGCCGAGGTCTGCGTGTTATGGTCATCTCAAGCACATGTGGTGTGTTATTTTCATATCGCGATATTAAGTTTGAATTACATACAATAATTGTATTTTTTTGTTTTTCAATTTGAGCCAAAATGGTGTAATAGAAAGAAAGTGTAGATCCTGACAAAATGACACTGGTTCGAATACGTGCAAGAAGCGTTGAATTTAATATAATATTGACTGTTTTCTTAATTAGATCTGTTTATATTTAATAAATATTTATTAAAAAAAATTCAGCATACACATATTTTTTTTAAACAGCAATCGTATATTTTATTTAAGTTATAAAAACACTTTTGAATGGTCATCTAGCAAGATTAATTTAAATATAAATTTACCATGTAGAACCTACCGTTAAGAACCGGTAAGAAACTCAGTAGTAACTCTTTTCATGTAAAATAAATAAATAAAAAAAGTAAATATACATATATAAAGGATTGTTTTTTGTCACAAACACACACACAGTCATACACACACATATGTATATATATATTTCGATTTTAGATTTATAAATATTTTATATTATAGGACATGTTGAGACCTTATCTTTATAGCTAATATTATAAAGAGGAAACGTTTTTATAACCCGATTTAATAATTAATTCACCATTAGAAAGCTTCTTTATTCGGAAATGACACAATCTACATATCATTTCATTAATATTATTTAATAACATATGTATATAAGTCTTATAGACACAAAAATCCTCCCGCGCCTTCTTCGACATTCATAAACAATAAAAGTGAACAAGACAAAAAACACCAATAATTTTAAATGTCACACGAAAAAATAACGCATACACTTCGGTTCGGAATAACAATTATCTAAATAACATCTCAAAATTGCTTTCTTTATTCGTCTATAAAAATGACCGGCCATTATCATAACCGTTGGCTTCAAATATTTAAAATAATAGATCATATGGATAAACTTTAACAATAGGTTTGCATTGAATCAATGAATATGAGGTTCAATTATTTATTTCATGACAACAACTAATGTTCTTTCTTTCATCTCACACGTTGTCGTGTTTTTGGTTTTGTCATAGATTAAAAATATGGATACCCTCTTCATCTACATCCGGTTGATTATATACAAGAATTTATAAGTTTTGCTTACGAATGAAAGTATTATATACGAGGTCTAATCAAAAAGCGTATAAAGAACGTTTTGTTGATATCGCTTGTGACATATGACTTATGGGAATGATTATTGGTTCCTATATCTTGATTTACGTTTCTATAATTTATATTCATATTCAGACATCATTATACAATATATAATCCTAATAATTAGTTAATAAAACGTGGGCTAGAATCAAACTCACGTCCGTTATCGCATCCGTTATAGTGCCAATATGCCAACCACTCATATTAGGCAATATTATATATACACATAATATAAGGACAATTACTGCTATTATGAAATTGTGTCACATCATTCCAAGGACGCAACGTGGTGAGTGAGGCTCTAAACTTTTCGCTAAGAGGAACGTTTGTTGTATTATTCTCTGACCGAAAAAATGATTCACAAACGCCTTTAAAACATATCATCTCAGTTGACATAGAGCGATAAACGCCAAAAAATCGTAAATTACAGCCGTAATACAACCCTAAAAGCGACAGCAGAATGCAATACAGATTGAATGAATTACGGTTTTTTTTTAAATGATCGTAAAAATATTTTCGGAGCGTTTTGTTCGACTTCCCGTTTCTGAAATTATATACTTCGAAGAAGTTCGGGATTATTAGGATGGAACGGTGTTGCCATATGGAAAAATTGGCCATTGTGTGTATGTTTGTTTGTTGTGTTGTATGTTTGAAGTCGTAAATTTTGATGTCATTTTGTTTGTTTGTTTGACACAAAAATAACACTTAACTCGTAAGAAATTAATGGCCACGGATTGGCGCGGTAATCAAGTAAAGAGTGTTTAGACGTATTTTATAATGTACACTTAAAACGTGCAATTGATGATAAGTGGGTCAATGATACGTGAACAAAAACAAAAATCAATAAAAAATATTGTTTTGTTTCAACAGCTCAATACCTCGAGAGCCGATGACCCAACACATTGATTTTAAACAAATATCATAAGTTCAAATCCAGGCAAGCAGCGCTGTGTTTCCGAAGATACAGTACAGTAACAGCCTGTGAATGTTCCACTGCTGGGTTAAAGCCTCCTCTCCTTTTTTTTCGAGTAGGTTTTTATCTTTTTAAAATGCGGCTTGGTGGAATATACATGTAGCACCTTCAAGCGAGATGAATTATAAACACAAAATAAGCACATGAAAAATTCAGTGGTGCTTGCCGGGGTTTGGACCCGCAATATCGGTGTAATACACGCGTTTTAACCACAGGGCCAACTCGGCTTGAAATTTTTTTTTTTTTTATAGAATAGGAAGGCGGACGAGCATATGGGCCAAATGCAATACATATAAAATATATTATGGTTATTAAGCAATTACAGTGTATAAAATAGTTAATACGTCCTAGAACGCGTCTATTTACAAAGGTAATCGTATCAATGTATGATAATGTCATATAAAAATATTTTTTTACTGTAATATATAAATTTTGTTTTTGTTTGTATGAGCGAATATAGTTCAGTGGTCACTACACATGAATGTAACCACAGATTGCAGATTCAAACACGGACAAGCAGCATTGAATTTTCGTGTGCTTAATTTGTGTTTATAATTTATGTAATTAAGTTTTAGTTTATCTATATTTTTGTGTTATATGAATTTCCTGTAGCTATTTTTTTTATGTTTAATTACAAGCGGTGTTTACCTATAAAATAAAGTTCTAACCACTAGGCCGAGATGGCCTAGTGGTAAGAACGCGTGAATCTTAACCGATGATCGTGGGTTCAAGCCCGGGCAAGCACCACTGAATTTTCATGTGCTTAATTTGTGTTTATAATTCATCTCGTGCTTAACGGTTACGGTGAAGGAAAACATCGTGAGGAAACCTGCATGTGCCTAATTTCATTGAAATTCTGCCACATGTGTATTCTACCAACCCGCATTGGAGCAGCATGGTGGAATAAGCTCCAAACTTTCTCCTCAAAAGGGAGAGGAGGCCTTAGCCCAGCAGTGGGACATTAACAGGCTGTTATTGTTGTATTGTTGTTGTTTACCTATAATTAGTTGTTATTCTTTGTATGTATTTTTTTAAATGTATTAAGTGTTATATTCAGTGTATACAACTATTGGTAAAACTTAATAAATAAATAAATAAATGTGCTCAACAGTGAAGAAAAAACGACATACTGACATTTGGAGTTACTTTTCGCTACTTTATATAATATTGAATTAAAGTCATCAGGATAACATAAAACAATAAAAGTGCTATGAAAATCTATTAATTTCACGATCCAATTGCTACCTAATTCTGTATCATGATAACTAAATATTCATAAAATAAAATCCTTTTATTGGAATGTTATTCAATACCCCAGATCCCAAAGTAAATATTTAATATGATGCTTATAATATAAATTCTCTAATTTATTCTAACGTCGATGGTACCACCCACTCATCTTTTAATAGCAGCAATATAACTGTCATATTTATAGTCATATCTACTGAACTTAGTACCTTCGTGTTTGATATTAAAAATTGTCGTTGTGTAAACAAATATGAACCTTAATACTTGGTATAAGTTGTTGGTTTTTTTTTGTATCAAATGTTCGTGTAATGGAAATTATTTTCGATGATTTAACCGGCTATTTAATTAATGTATATGTAACTATATGCTTTAGTTTAGTAAATCACTTTTGATCTTCATTTTACAAAATTAAATTAAACATTTTACAAAGAAGAACCAGCAAGAATGAGTTCTTGAACGTAGTTAACCTTCTTTGACGATCAAGCTACATAGATAATAAAATACAATTGAATTATTATTTATCCTGCATGCAATCCTTTATTGAGTAATACTTATTAATAAATGTTTTCTCCATGTGATTTAAATTTATAAATTGACAAAGCTGATAATATTTGGAATTTCATTATGCAAGCGAACACCTTGCCCGAGGAAGGATGAATTGACTTTGCGAACACGGTTACCTAGTGTTACAAGTTTGTATTTACTTCTCGTGTTTATACAATGTTCATAACTGTTTCTATTGAAATAATCAATATTATTATCTAGTAATAGCCTGTGAATGTCGCACTGCTGAGCTAAGGCCTCGTCTCCTTTTTTTTGAGAAGGTTTTTGAGCTTATTCCACCACGCTGCCCCAATGCGGGTTTGTGGCATACACATGTAACAGAATTTCAGTGAAATTTGACACATGCAGGTTTCTTCAATATGTTTTCCTTCATCGCCAACCACGAGATGAATTATAGACACAAATTAAGCACATGAAAATTCAGTGGTGCGTGCCCGGATTTGAATCCACGATCATCGGATTCACCGTTCAAACCACTCGAACTCTTTCACCTCGTGAAGAACAAGAAGAAGTATTCAAAGCTGACTGCCAACCTCCGCTAGTCGGAGTGGCGCTCGAAGAAGAAGAAGAATCAATGGACCATCTCGACTTTTTCCAAATCAAAGTATACATTAATATAACTATGGATATAGATAATAGATCGAGACAAGAAAGCGTAAAATTTCGAGCGTTTGATAACATTAGCGTAAAACTTGTTATTTACAAATAAATTCGTGATTATCTTGGAACTCAAACCATTTTATTTTTAATGAATGAATATACTTTTTATGTCTTGCAGCATTATCCTAGAGTAATATACCATAGGACGAGATACTATGAAATATCCAAAGTATACCTGTCGAGCAGTATCAATGTCAGTTAGCTGTCTAACTTCTCTAATCATGTGTATTGCGGAGCTGAATTTACTTGCAAGGGATGACAAATTAGAATCCCACTGGAGCTTTGAAACTATAGTATTTCCTAAAAAAGAATTGTCAGTTACACTAAGATTTCTATTGTCCAACACCAACCGTAAGCGCTTTTGTTTTACATTAGGTACGATAAATATTATATCTTGTGTTTTATTAGCGTCCAAAACCAAGTTATTCGTTTGACTACCTCGATGGTTTAGTGGCTAGAAATAAGGCAGCAGATCTCGAGGTCCTGGGCTTAATAACATTGTTTGGTCTTCGTTTTAGATTTAAGTACGTGTCTATTTACTGAACCCCCGGGAACCTATTTATGTGATATTTTTACTATAACATAACTTATGTGATTTGAACGTTACGTTTTGTTAAATATAATACATAAATAGTTTTTCTAAGGAAAATTTTGTAATTCGTTAATTTATCATCTTCACTATAAAATAATGATTTTACAAGCAGACATATATTGTACCAAATAAATATATATTAGTTACTTGTAAATGAAGCGATAATTTATAACGATAATTTTTTAACGATAATATTAATACGCACATCCCTTTTCCGCTGTCGGTTAACCGCGACGTGACAATCACACCGTTTCCGATACAGCCAGGTGTTTTTTTATCGACGCATGCGCAAACGTTACTCATAATTAAAATTTATATTATATTATTAGTACATATTTAAATTGTTTTACACGTGTCAATGTTGACGTGACTTATTCTATATAAAACACTATATATAATTAAAATAAAAACAATAAATTAAAGTTGAATTGATGCGACGTTTGTCTATCTGTACTCGTGTTATTTAAAAACTACTCAACAATTTGACGAGCCGGTTGGCGTGGTTGGTGGATGCCTTTCACGCCGAAGGTTGTGGGTTCGATTCCCACCCAGGACAGATATTTGTGCGCATGAACATGTCTGTTTGTCCCGAGTCTGAGCATAATTATCTATATAAGTATGTATTTACAAAAAGGAAAAATAGTATATGTAGTGTATCAGTTGTCTGGTTTCCATAGTACAAGCTCTGTACAAGCTTTTTTGGGAAGAATTTGGGATCAGATGGCCGTGTGTGAAAAATGTCCCAGGATATTATTATTATTATAATTTAATGAAACTTAATATGTTTACAGATTATCCTGGAACAGGTAGACATATACCTTAAGATTATAATCTTTATTTAAAATAACCAACGACATATAAATGTAACAAAGTCGGTCTGTTCTGTTCATTTAGATACGGTTCTCACTTAGGTTTTTCTCTTTTTTTATAACAGCTGAAAATTTCGATGTTTTGTTATTAATTCATTAAAGAGCTCATGACTTACGTTTAAATTATTAATGCAAATAGATAGAATAAATGTATGTATTTTATCTGACCGCCTACAATGTATACACAAATACATGGGAGTATAGAATGGACAAAATAAAGACAAAAAGTGGTACCTCAATTACAGATAATAATTGCATGAAAAATAACGCAACAGACACGTTATAGCACAAAAATAACAAATATAAGACAAATCCAAATTTCAATTTACAAACAACCATAATTAAAAAAAAATAAATTACGTAAATGAAGACGACAGAAATTTTCGTCCATATGTTATTATATATCTTTAACGATAATATTTTTATTTATTTAGGGCCTAAAATTAATTCAATTATTATTATAGATTTTGTTTTCTGAAGTTCTTATTTATTACAAGTCCTATATATATTACGTTTTATATAAAACCAGTTTTGCGTCTCCTTAATCTATCCTTTCTTGGGCAAGGTGTTTGCGTCTATTATTAAATCATATAAGTTTAGCTAATTACGAAATATAAATCTTATGTTAAAAAAAACATTAAATCAAAGATTATGTATGATAGCGTGTAGTTAGCATTTGTCGATTTCCATACAGGATAAATACCACAATTGTGTATAATCGTAATGTATAATCAAATGTAGTTTAATAGTCTTCTATCGCAAAATAGAAGTACTGTTGTTGTTTGAACTGAAGTATTGTTGTGTATCGGTTTGAAGGCCGAGTAAGCCAGTGTAAATACAGGCACAAGGGACATAAAATCTTAGTACACAAAGTTGGTGGCGCATTGGATGGCGCATGTAAGCGGTGATAATTAATATTTCTTACAACGCCAATATTGTCTATGGGCGTTGGTGACCACTTACCATCAGGTAGCCCAAATGCTCGTCCGCCGTCCGTATTCTTTAAAAAAATATTATTATAACTATGATGATGTCCTCCTGACAAATTTCGGCCACGACATCAAATCTCAAGTAACAATACCTTCACAGGACATATTCTAGAGCACAAATATGGGAGCAAACACATGTGCACTTCTCTAATCCCTCGCTCTCATAATCCGATGGGACAATAAATTCGACATGATCAGAGAGAAGTCAGGACCAACAGCTTTACGTGCTTGTTGAGGCACGCGAGTGTACACATTGTCAACAGAAAAACTCACTTTTTATCTTTTTATCTTAGGACCTCAGGACCTGCGGCTTTATATCTAGACTACTCGACTAAAGAGGCTGATGTTATAACTATAGTTAATGTCACAAAACCAAATGAAGTAACAAATTGGCTATAAACGATATTTTTCAGCAGCTGCCATATGTCAGAAGTGTGTAACAGTGGCAGTAATGATTTTCTTAAACAATATATTTTATATGGTTTATTTGTCTACCAGTTGATAACTAATAAACGTGACTTACTACCTAATAACCCTTCTTAAAATATAAATTAAAAAAACAGCGTCAAAATGAACAAAGAAGCAATTATAACTTTTATATTTTAACTCATTTTTTTATCTGTTAACTGCATCAGTATTTTGCCAATATTTTTTCCTTTGTACCTCGTAATACTGTCTACATTATTCATAAATAAATACAATATGTTCTTATAAATGTACTGTACTGAATGGCAGGAATTTAAAACTTTATACGTCTAGTTTTCCGACAAAACAGTTAACGTTATATATTTCAAGCTTAAATCAGAATTAAACAAATGCCGAATATTAAATTTGTTATGTTAAAATATTGTCCCATTAATTTTATACAAACTCAACTTGAAACTATAAACAAATGTTATAAAACTACTATTATGATACTATGCAAGGTCACCAGGAAACAAAAATCAGCGCGTGCGCAGGATAACATCTAGGATTTAGGATTTTAGTGCTTAGTTTAGACGTTTGATATTATACGGAAGCTAAATTAACTTATAAGTGAACTTAAACGATGACAATGTTAAACATATTAACCATATAACTAAACTAGCTAACATTGCTTATGTGCTGCTAACGAGAACTTAAATATTATTTTCTTCGTTCCTGTATTTATACTGGCTCACAAATAATTTAAACTAAAATACAGCTAAATTTTGTAGTGTACAGTGAAATAGCATTATTAAAAATAAGGCATGTTAACATTAATAAATTAAATTAAGTTAATGCAGAAATAAGTAAAGTAGCCTGTAAGTTTCCCCGTGCTGAACTACTCCTTAGGAAATGGTCTGGAGCTTTTTACGCTTCTTCAATACAATTTAAGTTATGTTAAGGTGTGTACCAGAAAAAAAAGCCGAGATGGCCCTGTTGTAAGAACGCGTGAATCTTAACCGATGATCGTGGGTTCAAACCCGGGCAAGCACCACTGAATTTTCATGTGCTTAATTCATCTCGTGCTTTACGGTGAAGGAAAACATCGTGAGGAAACCTGCATGTATCTAATTTCACTGAAGTTCTGCCACATGTGAATTCTACCAACCCGCATTGGAGCAGCGTGGTGGAATAAGCTCCAAACATTCTCCTCAAAAAAAGGAGAGGAGGCCTTTAGCCCAGCAGTGGGACATTCACAGGCTGTTACGGTTACGGTACGGTTACGGTGTAGCAGAAATTCATTCAAAACATCAATGTCTATCATATATATAATAAATAAATAAAATAAATAAATATGAATTATACAAATTAAACACATGAAAAGTGCTTTAATTTGAAACCGCAATCTTCCACGAAGCTATCACATGTAACATAGAATGTACCCTGGGCCTAAAACGATGACCAAATTAATCTGAATTGCATTATTATGCATCACGACACACGGTGTTTTTAGAAACGTCATTTTAGAATTATAAGTATCGATATATAATGTGAATTATTTAACCTCTCTAAGGTCAGAACTTTGCCGTGTAATTTGCGTAATAAGTAAATTATTACGGCTTGGCAATAAGAGGGACACCTGCTCGGTGACACCGGTTTTATTTCAGCTGGTATTATATATTGATCATGTATATTTGTTTTGATTACACGAACAATTTATCAAATTAATAAATTCCATAATCCAATAAGCTCTTTTAAGCACTTTATTATCGTCGTATATAACAATATAATATGAGCTCTGTATGTCTGTTGTGCTTTCATAAACTACTGAATCGATTTTGATAAAATTTCGTTAGAAGCAAGCTAAAGCCCCAATAAAAGTCATAGGCTACTGCTTATATACCTAACATTTGGCCATCCCCAAGTCTTCTATATACTTTTGTATTGCTGGATGTGTAGGAGATCTCTACGGATATTGGAAAAGGCTTATATTGGAAGCATTAAAAGCGACATTTGGTATACTGTTTTTTGTCTGCATAATATATAAGCTTTCATTTATATTTTGCTATATAAATAAATGGCGGTTTTACTTTGTGGTTATTTAAATATTAAAACATAAAACGGTCATATGTTAAAAAATTGCAAAATCAATTTTATGCATTTTATAAAGGGTTTCAACTACGATCGTGCCTTTTTTATTTATTGTGTCCAATGTTTCGACAGGATTGCACCTGTCGTGGTCACGAGCTGAGTGGCGTCAGTGACTGGAGTCCAGATATAATATATGAAATTGACAACATACACCTCAAAGGTTCAATGTGAGAAATTTAAATTTTTTTATATCATAGGTAGGTAATATTGTCCATTATTTTCATCGCAAATGCGCCATTAACCTTGGGAACCATCATGTTGACCCTTATACCTGTAGTTATACTGGTTTACTCAAACCGGAACGCAATAATACTAAGTATTGCTTAAGCGGTATATCTGATAAGTGGATGGTACATACCCTGACGGGCTTGCACAAAGCAAGCTTTTACCTATGGAAAAAATATGCAAAATGCTAAATAAATTACAAGCGTTATATGTTCTCTTCATATCAATCAAACACAGGTTATAAGCTGAGATGTCCCAGTATTTAGAACATCTGAATGTTTGTACCAAATACGATCACTCAGCTATTCTAACATCAAAAATTTAGGAAGTCAGTACCATGTATTACTTTTCGTTGATTTAAATGGTGAGTGAACCAGTGCAATGACAGGCACAAGGGACATAATATCTTAAATCAGGTGGCGAGTATTGATGACCTAAGAATTGGCTATTATTTATTACAGCGTCATTCAGAAAAAAACTATCTATATTTTTCAAGTTATTAAAATTAAAAGTTCCACACACGAGCAGACAGAGTCCACTTACTGTTGCAGTATATAAACTTCCAATCATCAGGCAACGTACGACTATTAATCATGAAAAAAGTGTGGTCAGCAAACGAAAAAAAAAAACATTACAAATTTACCGGCGATGAAACTTCATACGAAAATTTCACTTCGGTCCGAACGGTATATTGAAATTTCAAATACATATTTCTAGTGAACGCCCGGGGCACGGCGGAACGGCGAAACTATTCAAATATTCACCGACGGAACTTTTAAATATTCATTTTTTTTTTACGAATACAACATTCGTTTTTTTAGAACGTGCGATGTGATCACGACAATGTTTTGACGGATGCACCTTTCGGCTTTTTCATAGTGACATTTATGATTTTATGACTCGATGTAGAGGATTTGAATAGAATAGCGATGGACGGATTGGAACGAAATAAATAACTACGAGACAAAGGAAATTGTAATTTACTGGCGACTATGAAAATGTGACGTCATGCGTAACTGCATTTAAATCGCATTCAAACGTGTCGATTTTAGTCAATCGTGTGCTAAATTGAAAGCGATTTTAATCGTCAAAATAGTCAAACAAATTGAAGTCAATTTCTATTTTCATATCAAATTTTGTTGAGCAACGACTGTTCAACTAATATCGACTAATGTTAGCCTATTATTACAATGTTTTTATATTTTAACTAACAAACATTTCAGCAACACCACGTTGGTGTGGTGAGTGGTGGTATAAGGTCCAAGACGAGAAGACTTCAACCGCCCAAAACGTGATAAATCCTTTGCTTGGTTGTGACACATTTAAAGGTTGTTACTTTATCTGTATATAATATATGTAGTGCTACGTTTCTTATATGTATTTAACAAATATTATACAGACATTATATTTTTTAATTTACTTCATCAAACATTTTATATTAAATTATTATATTTTAAAGCTTCCAGATTTCGAAATGCAGGATCTACAAAGAAATCGAATATTTTCGTTATTCTTAATTGGAATTTGTCTTATTTACTTGGTGGTAAAGATGCCCAGTTTTGATGGTAAGGTTGTGCAAGCCCGTCTGATTAGGTACCATTTACTGATCACGTATTTGTCGTGTCCCAATTTAAAGAGTAAGTGAGCTTTATTACACAAAAGACATAACATGGTCCTCAACGTTGATGGTGCATTGACGCTATAAGAGACGTTATGGACGATTCTTACTACTGACCACTTACCATTGAGAAGTCCGTTTACCCGTCCGCCTACCTTTTTTTTAATAAAACAATGTCCATGTGTTAAAATTAAATAGAAATATATCTTGAGACGACATATCGTATCATCTGAATGAATGAATTCTCTTATTTCATATCTTCATAGCTTTTTAAAATGAAGTAGCCATCCCCTGAATATTAGCTTACACGGCGTTTATACTAATTTGAAAACTATGTTATTTTTTTAATGTTACTACTATTTATTGATCGTATATATTATTATATACGTAAAGCGTATTTTTACATATAAGTGTTACTACATAAATGGATATATATAGATATAAATAACTACTTAATTTAGCAAAGTGACAATAGGAGTATTAATGACGCGAGACAAGGGAAGCGGAGTGTCGGGCGTCCAGCGGCAAGAAGGGTCGACATTTTCAAAGTCGAAATCAGGCTTACGGAGAGAGGCCTACCAGACAGAGAACTGTTTTTTTTTCTGTTATTTTTTTTACGCTGGAAAATATTTACGCGTTCCCACGGGAACACTGGGGGGGGGGAGGTTATGTGGGGCTCGCTAGCCTAGGCGCCGAATGCGCCCCGGACATCGAAATACCCTCTTAACGAGGAGCACCAAAGCATAGCATGCTACCGTGACGCTCTGACGATGATGAACTAACCTAACCTAAACATTGTCCGGAACAAATCAGTAGTTAACGATAAGACTGCCTTTTGTGTTATATATTTTTGTTTTTTTTTTATAGTATAGGTAGGCGGACGAGCATATGGGCCACCTGATGGTAATTGGTCACCAACGCCCATAGACATTGACATTGTAAGAAATGTTAACCATCGCTTACATCGCCAATGCGCCACCAACCTTGGGAACTAAGATGTTATGTCCTTTGTGCCTGGAATTACACTGACTCACTCATCCTTCAAACTGGAACACAACCATACCAAGTACTGCTGTTTTGCGATAGCATATCTGATGAGTGGGTAATACCTACCCAGACGAGCTTGCAGAAAACCCTACCACCAGTATTTTATGTTATATATTTCTTTATTTTTATAATGATATTTATAAATTGTACACAACAATTTGTTAATAATAAACGGTTTTACTTATAAATACTTAGTGGCTATTTAGTTAAACACAGATTTATCTTTCTGTCATTATTGATTTGACATTCGAAATAAGAAGACAGAATTGTTTACCGATTGATTAGTCAAACGAACTTAGTTACATAGTTACCTTTCAGTAACTTCCTAGTAATATTATATATAAAAATATACCTATGTATCTAAGTATATTCGACCAACAAACCTTATTTCGGGTTTATTTCATAAACTTAGGGTTTAATTCACTTAATTAAGATTAAGAATTAAGATAAAATGTATTTAAAAGCTTGTAAATATTTGTTTTATATCGATAGATTTTTAGTAATTACAGTATTATCGATTGGCACAATCTTCGTATAAAATCCACATGTTCTTAACAGATACATGTTGTGATAAATCTAAAAAAATCAGTTACAAATCACTTCAAAAAGCACAACACACACAATTACTAACAATTCCAGACAGATTAAAATGAAAACATTATTTGACAACCTGCCTCTCAACAAAGCCGGGCCGGGTAAAAAGAGAATCCCCAAAAAATATTTTCCGTTGCCCAATACGGGAAAACAAAATCCATCCCTTTGTGAGTAACGTTGCCCTGTATTCTGTGGATTGGATTTTTCCGCGAGTTCTGCCCTGATTTACAATTTCGTTGCGAAACTACAATTACAGGGTGAAATAAATTTAACTAGTAAAATCTGTTGCGATACGTCGAAGCTGAACAATTGCACGTTCGAATTGAATGGGATATATATATATAGTGATATATATATATATATATATATATATATATAAGCCATATATGTGTGTATATATATATATATACACACATATATGGCTTGTTGTTATTGAAAATAAAAAACTTTTCACTGATATAAATAAAAAATCGTGTTACATGATTCCTTATGTATTATCGGGTATAGTGGTTATGTTATAAGGATTCGTCGAGGGTTCAAATTCGAATCCCGGGTCAGATCAGAGAAAAGTTCCTTAGCTCTTCTAGGAAAGAATTCTTAATTGTTCAGTGTTACGCAGTTTAATTTTTTCCTAGGACATTATTCACACACGGCCATTAGATCCCAAACTAAGAAAATCTTGTACTGTGAAAACCAGACAACTGATATACTACATATGTTGGAAGCTCGAAAGACATGTAAGGCCGTTCCTGATATCTGGTCGTTTTGGATTGCCATCCCATCGTATTATGACAGTGCACCTGTGCTTATCCAGAAACTCTTGCGCTATAATATCTCTTGGGCGGTTACCTAGGAAAACTAGGAAGTCATCGCATTATTCCTTCTTACTTATTATTAACAATTTGGCCCAACGCTACCTATCCTATTCTTGCACTCTTCTTAGATAGAAAAGAGGTTGAATTTACATAAATTATTTAAATCGATCCATGTATTATTATGTTTGAAATTTTCTCTCTTCTTAAATCTAGCTCTGTTCCAATAAATTCGTAATAAAAATAAGAACATCAGAGTTTAGTTACTTAAGTCCAGTAATTCGAGAAATTCGGAAGGTATCTTAAGTAAAAACGGACGAGTATTGTCATAAATTTACGGTAAATTCGATCATATTACGTAAGAAATAAGGGTCATAATTATAAATCTTTAATGCTGTAAGTGAAGATATAAATCAAGCAACAATGTTGCAAGGCGACAAAATGTTGCGTGACCACGTCGGACTGACAAAAACCATGCAGTCGTAGGAATATGTGTTTATGGTATATTTGCAAAACTTCTAGGCACATTCTGTTTATTATTGCCTATTTCATTAAATATTAGAAGCAAGATCATATTTCTTAGGGAATTAGCTAAATTTATGGGAATAAATCTTTCAAATTAAATTTTTTTCAATTCGCAGAGGGTTAGTTTTAAGGTAAAATTTGAGTGTGATATTATGAAAAAAGGAGTTAACCGCTTTTGACGCAAGAAGTTTGCATGTTTTTATAATAAGAAAGTAAAGACCAAAAGTTTTTTTTAATGATCAAGTATGGTGGTCATATGTTATGTGGAACATTAAGTGAACACATAGTCATTAGTTCATAGGTTTATATAAATGCGATATTATAAAATAATTTTGTTTGGCTATAGACTAAATAGTAACTTGATCAGAATCTTTATTCAATAATCACAAACATTACACTTGTTTGATAAAGAAATAGAAATAATGACAAATACACTTTGCAGTTGTATAAAATTTTGATTTAATTTTTAGACCTCATCTAAAAGAAACAAATTTAATACAATTACTGCGACATATATACAAATTAATGCTCATTATTTATACTTGTAAAAATTGTGTTAAATTTTAATTAGGGAATTTAAATATTTCGCGAAGCTGTCACATTAAGTTGCATCAATCTTGGTAATTGAAAAAAAATACCACATTATTTTTACGTCATTTATCTCGTTCATACGATACGATACAGTATATAGATATGCACATATGTACCTACATATATAAATACATATGCCATATGTGTAATGTCTTTATATACATAACAGTATTTATTATATATAATATAAATACTTATATAACTTAAGATTAATCTGATTTTTACTATGTATTGTAATCCTGATTTTGTATGGTTTTACTTGTTATATTACTAATTAGAGTAGCCGAGATGGCTCAGTGGTAATAACGCGTGAATCTTAACTGATGATCGTGGGTTCAAACCCGGGCAAGTACCACTGAAGTTTTCAATGTGCTTAATTTGTGATTATAATTCATCTCGTGCTTTTCAGTGAAGGAAAACATCCCGAGGAAACCTGCATGTGTCTAATTTCTCTGAAATTCAACCCGCATTGGACCAGCGTGGAATTAGCTCCAAACCTTCTCCTCAAGGAGAGAGAGGGGGCCTTATCTCAGCAGTAGGACATTTACACGCTGTTACCGTTTCCGTATTACTAATTGGTGGCAAGAAAATATAATTGATGTGTTTGTTTATGATTTCAAAATAACTACCTGTTTTATGTTAATATTTCTATTTGCGAGTTAACAAAACCACCATTTTTTATTTTACACTATCTTAACTACCTAAAATTAAAATATTTGATATATGTTTTATTCAAAAAGGCGTTGTATGTTAAAGTTGCAAATTACGATAGGGTTTTTGTCATAAAACGAACTCCACGCTTACAAAACCAGTGTTGTAAGCCAGCTATCTAGTAAAAAATAAAACTTTTCCTGTGTCGAAACACTGACCAGCCGCAAAATATCTTATATATTGACATGCACAGAAGCCGTAAAACGGTCGCAAAATGTTTTCCATTACCCCACTGCTTAACCCAATGGCTCGTATGAGCTTTGAATAGCCTTTTTTCATCAAAAGGAATTTTTTATTTCAAACATTGCCTTTGATACTCGGCCTAAATATAAAAAGGTATACTTATCATGTTTTAAAACGTTTTCTGTGGTATTTCTGCTTTAGTTTTTCAATCGGCCTTTTGATTATATTAATAGGGATGAAATTTTTCATCAACGTTAAAGGGTTTTTCAGCTGTGACCCCGATTGGCTCGATTTTTTAAATGGTTAATAGATTTTGCCTCAATATTTTAACGGTATACTGGGAAAAACTGGTAAAATTATAGTATCGATTCCCCTTAGGATATTTTCATACCAAATATTTTTTGGTGTCGCTGGAAAATTCACTTACAGAGATCTCATGCGATAGAGGGATTTCTGGTTGAATACCATCCTTACGACTAAATACCAGCATTATCCTAACCTTTCTTTCCGTCTTTGAGAGATACCACGGGATTGCTCACTTATGCTACCGTGTCACCCCAAAAATTGTACCCAACAAGGTTATTCTTAAACTTCTATTGAAGCAGGAATACAAGTACTAACTTTATAACTTCTTTTAGGTAGAATAACTAACGAGTGTCCAGAACACTTCTCTTATCAAAAAAAAAAATGAAGATATAAATATTTCGGTTACAAGAGGGCTTGATCATTTTTCGCCAAGAGAATCTGATTTCAATTCATTGAGGAAATGCTGGAAGCATCCTTGCCATTATTTCATCCCAATTTGATTATATTTTCATATATAACATTATGTAATTAACTTTAAATAAATTTATAATTAGCATATTAATTAATACATGATTGTATTGACGTATTATATACATTTCATTGTAAATAGTTGATGACGTCATTTAGCTTAATCCGTGAAAGCTTATTGGTTCTATGTAGTTGAATCTACATTCCGAGCTAGTGTCGATAAAATAGCGATTCAAATAAGTTTCATAAGAATCTTATAGAATATTTTTTTTTATTAAAAAGAAATTATCAAGTATCACGAGTCTTTTGTGATTAGAGCTTATTTCACTACGCTGCTGTAATAGGGCTGGTGAATGAGCACGTGGCTAAATTTCATGCAACATAAAATAAGCTGTTCTAAATATAATATTTTCCTTCCACACCTAATATGAGAGGAATTCTAAACACAGATTAAGCCCCCAAACCTTAATGCTTGCTCGGATTCGAAACCGCAATCTTCGGATAAGACTCACTTGTTCTTGAGTGAACTATTTCGGCTCTTTAATTTGATTTAACTAAATATTTTCCGCTTAAAGTTATCCTAAAACATTTTTTATTTGCTAATTAAATGTCGTATCAAAGAAATTCGAGTTAAAACTCGAATGTGTTCAGAAACAGAGCTTTCATAACACATAAAAACATTGCACGTGAAACAGCAAAAGATTTCCATTTTTCCAGACAAAAACTCCGTCGCAAACTAGTGATTATCTATATTTTTCGCTCCGAAGGCACTTGCTCTGAGCACTTCTCATTTTCTCCTTTTTTAATATCGCTCAAAACTACCCCCGTCTCTTTATAAAGGGTTGCTTCGAATTGTTTATATTTCCATGTCTTTGAGTTTTTTAATTAGCGCGACTTGACTTCAAATCAGTTCAAATACGTTGGTTGAGTGGTTTCGAGTTTTTAGGGTACCGTCAGAAGAATCGTGACAATTGTCATGACTGCCAATGGGCAGAACTATAAATAGATATAACAGCAAGCTCATTAGCTTGTTTTAATTAATTATTGTTATCTTATTTTAATGTTCCATGTTACCAAAGTAAAAGCAATAAATAATTAATAATAATTTAAATAATTAATAACAATTAAATAATTATTTGAAACGATTATAATAAAATGTTACTATTATAATAATTAAATAATGGTAAAAATTATATTTTGAGCTCAAGAAAGACATTTAATAAAAAATATATATTATTTTATTCAAATGGCCCTTACTTACCTTTGAATTGTAATTTATTCAAATTAAATTTTAAGTTACTAGCTTTACCGAGAAGACCAGGCTAAGTAGTTATTTTTTTTCTGACATTTAATTACAAAGGTAATTAGAATAAAATTGAATTACTCTTTAACCTTCTTCAAAAGCAAAGATGGCGAACTCCAATATTTCTTTCTATATCATCATATATCTTTTAAAATACGCAATATTTAAAACAAAAAGAATTAAAATATCATACGCGTACGAAGGGATCTGCTAAGTTGACAGGAATGAATTACGTGCATAGCAATATAATCCAACGCATTAACATAATCTACTGTGTTTATTAAATTAACAAACATAACAAACTGTTTTTATTGAATTACATTAAAATTAACTTCGTATGGATAGATAGAATTACTATTTTTTCTTATTCGGTTTGATAATCGCGATCGCGTATTATAAATTTGCATAGCAATCGCTTTAGCCGTATCGTATTAAGAATTATAAAGCTGCATTCATAATTACATGATAAGATATTGAAACAATTAATATTGACTAAGTGCAAGATAACAAGACATAATAAAAAAAACAGCGCATTCATATCGGCACGTAAAAGATGGCCCAGTGGTAAGAACGCGTGAATATTAACCTATGATCGTGGGTTCAAGCCCGGGCAAGCACCACTGAGTTTTCATGTGCTTAATTTGTGTTTATAATTCATCTCGTGCTTGACGGTGAAGGAAAACATCGTGAGGAAACCTGCATGTGTCTAATTTCACTAAAATTCTGCCACATTTGTATTCCACAAACCCGCAATTGTAAAGGTGTCTTGCAATAAACTTTAACCTTTGAAGTAATTTATAGTTTCCTGTTATTAAAAAAATGGCCGAAAATCACATGGAATATTTCAATCACAATACATAAGCGAGTTAATATAAGGTAATAGCCATTAAAATCCTTTAAAGGTTTACTTTGAAATTCATAACTTTTGCATTTAAATAACGCAGTGAATTAAGTACGATGGCCCACAATGGATGAGATTTGAAAAATCGCCTCTATATAAACAGCAATAAGGGCTACGTTGCATCTCGTGTCGACTTGCCTACAATTTGAATATGCATCACCGTATCTCCACATATAATTTTATCTCAACAAGTTTTAAGTCGGATTTATATTTTTCAATGCAGCGTTTCATATTTTGCGTATGTTTTTTGACGTTAACTCAAAAATAAATATTGTATATTTCAATACATATCTCAGTAGCGATCGTTTATAATTTAGTATTGTCGATTGATTACACGAAATTCCACGGTTTGTTCCATAGTTTTGCAATTGTAATTAAAATGAAAAGCTTATGTGCGCTTTAAAAAATGTTTGAAAGTACAAAGATCAAACATGTGTAAGAGCTTTAAATTGAAGTTGTATACGACCTTTATTGATTACCACTGTATTTTTTATTGGGACCAGTATGTTTAATCTTAATACCCACTAAAAAACCAGCGGTACCTTTTCCGTCTTGCATCACTTACGCTCACTTGCGCATGCTACCGACGACGCTGCGACGCTCTTGACGGACGGCCTGCCTATGCAGGCCTCCATTCTCTAGGGGGATTACCAGGGTACTGAGAATTTCTGAATACCTGCTATATATATACGACACATGTATGTCATAATGGCTTTGTCAAGTGAGCCCTGATGGTCCAGTGGTTAGAAAATGAAAATCTTAATCGATGGTTCAGACGTCAAATCCGGACAAGCACCACTGAATTCTCATGTGATTAATTATTTTTGTTAATAAAAAAGGAGGTTAAAGTCCTGAAGGTTATCCCAGCACTGGGACATTAATTGGCTGTTTACTTATATCATATGCAAACATTACATCTCACATCGTAACATCATATGAATGTCCCACTGCTGGGCTAGGACGGATTGGTGGAATACACATGTGGCAGAATTTCAGAGAAATTAGACACATGCAGGCTTCCTCGCGATGTTTTCCTTCACCGTCAAGCACGAGATGAATTATAATTACAGGTTTTATAGTCACAGGTTCTACCAAAATAATTATTAATGAAATGAATACCCACAATGTACAAAAAAACCTACTTATATAGCAAGACCAATTAAAATCGATTTAGATGGTATATTTAAGTTGAACAAATGCATTAAGACAGTTGAACATTATGATTCAATACATATAAATGTCACTGTGATCGCGGAAGACTCGGAATCAGTTATTTACTACAATTATGATTTTTTTATATATTCATTTCTTTTAAATAACGAACGATATATTTCCTTGATTCCTTTATTTCCGTATTATGTATAAATTTAAAAATTACGTATACGAACGATTTTATTTTTTATTCGAATAATTTTTTATCGGCCCTTTATACTACAGTAAAGCCGCGTTCACACACATCGATTTTAGTCGATCTGTTCATTTGCTGCCAATTTGTACCGTCCGAATAAACATATTTTCAACCTAATTTAAGGCAAAAAAAAAACAATTCAATAAATATTTTCAATCTTTCGAGTGTTGTTTATTTAATCATTATGTTAAACGAAATATTGTTCCAAGTGTTTCGTTGGTCGTACGAGTGGTTGGCAGATCACGAGGTCACAGATTTGAATCCCGATTTGGTTTACGAAAGATAAACATCATGGGCCATAAGCCTGCTTATGGCCCATGATGCAATTTTCGATATGGTGACTAATACACAACTTTGATTTACCTTTCTAGAATCAGTTTATTGGTTTTACTAGATATCAGGTCACTTATTTGATTGTAGAATTTTAGTCTATTTTTGTGCCAAAATAAAAAGCTTAGGAATTTAAGCAGGAAATATATAAACCAATCTTTGCATTAACGGTACGATGTCGGGACTTTAATATTAATTATGCATTTAATTTAACATGTTTTTTGTGTTCTGTTGTTCATGCAGTCATCATGTGTAAATGAGGTACCACTTTCAGTTTTTATTTTAGTTAACTCAGTGTTTTCATGTATTTGTGTGTACTTTGTTGATGATCTTATACATAAATATAAAAATGGACCAACAATATTTGTAATTTATGTGTATTAAATACAAATTAAGATGAAACAAACTAACGTTTATTCGTTCATATCCAGGACAATGCATGACTAAATTGCTAATAAAAGCCTCCAAAATCGAAGCTTATTTATTAGCGCTCTCACGGAACAAAAAATGAAAAAGTGTGACGCCTGAAGCGCACTCACGACGCTCCACTCGATTCGATGCGAAGCTTTCTTTATTCACATTTTAGTTTGGCAAAAAATTGAATATAAACGGCCTTAATAATTAACATATTCATTTCATAAGTATGGTTTCATTATCATTCACTTATGTAATACGTTTTTATCATATTTATTTAGGGCCGGGTGACGGTATCTGTTTATTAAGCTAGCTTTAGTTCCGCGCGGTTTGTTCTCGGTAGAATTTACATTCCAAGCCGATACATTATAATTAATTTAATATTATATAATAATAACGATTCAGAAATTCTGAAAACTAGATAGATTCTCAACGATATTGATTATTTATTTGTTTTCACTTTACAGTTACTCAACCGATATCATGAAATTTTGCATATATATTGTCAACGGTAAATTTATTGAAACATAAAAAGTTAACATTTACTAATGTGGTCGTTAATAACTGCGTTTTAATAACTTTGTCTACGATAGTATGCGCAAGTAGTATGGTAGGGCTTTGTGTAAGCTCGTCTGGGTAGGTACCACCCACTCATCAGATATTCTACCGCAAAACAGCAGTACTTGGTATTGTTGTGTTTCGGTTTGAAGGGGGAGTGAGCTAGTGTAATTACAGGCACAAGGAAATAACATCTTAGTTCCCTAGGTTGGTGGTACATTGGCGATGTAAGCGATAGTTAACATTTCTTGTAATGCCTATGTCTATGGGCATTTGGTGACCACTTACCATGAGATGGCTCATGTGATCGTCCGCCTACCAATACTATAAAAAAGCGATCAAGCAATCAGGTGGCTCATACGCTCTTCCGTCTAATTATTCTATAAAAAAATCGTTTTTCCAGCGAGATAAAAAAAAGTTTTAGACTGTGGCAAAGAAGTAGTACCTAAAACCTGATGCATATAAGATATATTTACAATTTATAAAAAAAAATGTTTACTGTTTCTGCAGAATTTGTAACAAGCGATACATATATGTATATATTTAAATGCGAGAATCCCCCATTACACGTACGTGAGCTTACGACTCCATTTTGTGAATTCGTAATTCCGTTTTTATTATTTCAACCTCCATTTATTTACAATTAGACCGTGTTTAGAACCGACCATTAAAACGCAAAAAAAATATTTATTTTGTATCCCAAGGATTATTGCCACTCGGAAGGGTTAAAAATTAACTTTTCTAATATTATGAAACAGATTTTTGCAAAGTAAACAAAATGATTTTGTATAGGTTTTAATCTGTTCAGTATTAACAGCCAATTTCAAGCCTCTCGAGACATTTTTTTCATCGAATATTTATTGTATGTATTTTGTAATTATAAAAAAATTAAATGTTACTTTTAAAGAAGTAAAAAACGTTTTTGTAAGATTTAAATACGAGAATCGAACATAATAAATGACTACAATATCGATTTAAAAACAAGTATCTATTTATTACTTTCAAACTTAGTTGTAACAGGATGTTAATGTCCACTTGTGGGCAAGCGTCATATGTGTATCCATCAACAATGTTGAGTGATACACATATGGCGAATTTTCATATAATCTGCCTGAGGTTTTCTCACAATGTTTTCCACGATACTATTTCTTTGCCCACTTCAAAAAAAAAAAAAATTTGCAAATTACATAATATGCATACTGACAAAGTTTTATGATAGGATAGTTAGATGCAATGGACTTCCTTCGATATATATCTAGAATATAAACGTACATAATGTAAAAAAAAGCAATCGTACTATCCGGTTTATTTATATTATTAATAAAATAAGTAGATAGTATGTAGTAAGTAGATAGATGTATAGGCTTTATGTAATAAAAGAGAACTTCCCCAAGTCCGAAAAAAACAAAACAAAAACATCACAGCATAACAGATTACACTTTCGTTTTATATCGTCTAATGCGTAATACAACTTAAAAGTTCGTAAAGAAAACCAATTTTCACATCAATTTCCACACGAAGGGCGTTTTGACCCAAAATTAACTTTATAATGTCACTTGTTCTGAATACGATACGGTATCGTGTGAACTTAGGCCTTGGCAATGCTTACTAATATTATAATTACTCCAAAAAACCGAGATGGTAGTCTGAACGCTTAACCGATGATCGCAGGTTCAAAGCCAAGCAAGCACCGCTGTTATAATTTATCTCGTGCTCCACGGCGAAGGAAATCATCGCGAGGAAACTTCATGTGCCTAATTTCACTGAAATTCTGCCACATTCGTATTCCCTAACACGCAATGTGGTGGAATAATCTCACAAAAATCCAAATCCAAAATCTTGATCTTTTCAAAAGTACCGTGGGACATTTACAGGTTGTTACTGTAAATGTGAAAGTGAGTTCGTTTGTTTGTCTTAATTACTTAATCGTTCATCATTAAATATTGCATACAAGTAATCAGAGGACATTGGTTATATAACACGAGCAAATCCAAGAGCGGAAACTAGTTATTTTTATAAATATGACATTATACCGAGGGTTGCAATGGCGTGCATTTCATATACACATGTACACTAAGCACGATATACACTAATTAACGCGTTATTTATTAAAATTTGTATTTCACTGTCGCTCCATTCGTTCGTCGTCAAATAAAATTGGTGCAAAGCAAAACTGACTGCGATTTCAATATTTTTTTATTTAAGTAGTTATATACGTTTTTGTATAACTACTTACATTCCTATTTACCACTATAATTAAGTGGGATGATTTTGTTATGTGGGGCATGACAAAAGCCCAATGGGACCATCATTGAACCTGCGACTATTACATCCCTATTGACTCTTGAATTTTATCTTCATCGTTGTCTTGTAATAAAAACTAAAGAATAAACTGTAGCAAAACACAATTTTACTTGAATCTCAAAGTATGATCATATCAAACATTAAAAGATCTTCTAAAAATATATGAATAAACCAGAAAATACCATATGTATTTAGCTTTATGATATGCAGAATCAGTTAATTTATTATCAGACTATTTAATAAGTTTCATATCTTCGATAATATTTACAATATTGTTAATAAATGTATAAAGAAACATTTACTTGTAAAAGACATAATAAAATTGGCGATTTCTGGTTGATAACATAACTCGGGAATTAAGTGATCGCCTCCAGGCACTTTCATTCAACAAAATTGTAAGCTAACAAAATAACAAAAAAAGAAACGAAACCCTTTTCGTCTGTTCTTCGTGGGTCTGATTCTTTCTTATTTAATAATACATTTTCAACTTGAGACAGAATTTTTGTTGAATGTTTATTCCGTTTATTATAAGGTCGTGGTCTTCTTACGGACTTTTGCTCAAACTGCTACCTTATTCTTGGAGTTTCTATTATGTGTATTGGTATCTTATCCCCGATTGTCAGTTAGCTTTGTTACTACTATCCCAAGATACATCATTAGTTGAGTCATGTCACAAATTTGACAGTCCATTGACGTTTATACTACCGACTGACATCTACAATTGGCCATACCTCACCGAATCAGCCAAGCGCCTCTGTTTATGTTTAATTTATAATTTATTTTCAGTCAATACGTATTAGTACTTTTATTACATAAAGAGGTTCAAGTTCAATTGGTTACGAGGCTTATAAGCTTGCAGATCCACAAGGTCCTAGGTTCAAATTCCATGTCAAAGGGCTTCATTACATATAAAATCTTTGCATTTTTTACTGGTGCTATGTTTGTTCAGGATTATATGTGTTGGTATCAGCCACTTAAAGTGCTCCAATTTATGAATGTGGAAGCTAGCATAATCCAGTATAAGGTAACTGAAATATTAGTTCTTCTCGGTAGAATCCACATATTGAACCGGAAGTAGTGCTTGACGATTCATAGGTACTTTTAAAAGTCTATTCCAATAAAAATGTTTTGATTTGATTTGAGTTACTCTTAATTTTTACAAATCTCATCTACAAAACAAAGTGGTCCTTTGTTTTTACGTGATTGAAAAGAAAATGCCAACTATTATTCAAATAATAACGCGTGTAGTTCTTTGCAAATGACGGATCAACTTGCCAACGTTTCATATCGAAACTAGAGTCAAAATTGATTACGACCAACGAGGTTTCACTTCATAAGCATTTTAACAGAATTGGATATTAAACTATATATTATTCTATGAAATATTAAATGTTAGACAAGTTCAAGGTTTTCGTTTACAAATCAAATAGCGTGACATCAACCCATATCTGTCCTGTCACAGATAACTTATAAATACAGGAAATTTAGTTAAACTAGTAATTTTAACATTTTAGCAATGTTAGTAGCTATTTTAAATATCGTTTTCGGGTTACGTCAATAAAATTGTGATTTCTCGTATAACTTAGTCATTTAAATTATGCTGTTTTCTATTGTCATAAATATAGAATATTTTATATAGAAAATCAATAATGCCTTTTAGTATATAAATTATTTTGACTTAAGTGTATCGTTACTTTCAATAACACCAAATGATTATAAGTTTATGCTTTCGTTTGTTTATAAATTGTAAAGTTTTCAATAATCTTAAAATTAAATTGTATTGATGTTTGGAAAAGTGCATGCAGACATTTTCATTTCATTTATTCATGACTTAAATTTAAGACTGTGAAAATATCATAATTACAAAAAAACGATTGCTTTTAGATTGATGATTGAAGAAAATACTAAAACATATATAGACACACATATATCTTGACTTGCAGATATATTAATATAACAATTAATTAATAATAAGAGTATAAAATATAAGTGACGGAAAGAAATAAGGACGTAAATTAAATAAATCTACACACTGTTTCATTGTTCCTTGTTCAACTTTTTACGCTTAAGAACAAAGAAGAACAAAAATATTTCATTAAGAAGAAGCCGCAAAAAAAAGTTTTACTAACATTATTATTTGGAAATATCTATTCTTTAAAAGATTATTGAATGCGGTCTTTGAATATAATTACAATTCACGAGACTTGAGCATTATATTAAGTTTCAGTGCTTGAAGCCTCACAAGGGCCTTTTTGATCCCTTCAAGATAGAATTTCGTTACGCTTTGGTCCTTTGAAAGCCTTTAAGTAAATATCATATTGTTGTATAAAATTATTTCACTATTTAAGATCGCAATACCATTATATTTGTTCAGACAAATAATAGAAATATATGTGATGTGCAAATATTTCGTGATAGGTATATAATAGTTTGTCTGTGTGGGTTGAATACCTGACATAATAAATTAATAGAATTTCTTTTATTTTAGTTACAAAAACTATTGACTTGAATTCCGATATCTGTCGCAAAGGTTTCCATTAAAAGTTACCATTTGGTTTTGAGAATTTGTCTAGTAACTAGAACAGTTCAGTAGTTATATTTTTCATTTTTGAAATCCTATCATGCAAAAATGAGTTTGTTCGGTTGTAACGCTTTCATGTCTTAACTACTTTAAATTAAAATGAAATATTTAACATAGAAGCATTAATTACACTTTCTTATTGTTTTTAAAAAAAGTACCACAGGTTCGGAAATAAGCAGGTCAGATCAGAAGAACCGGTGAAATAAACGTGTTGTCAGGGGACAAGGAAAGTCATACGTATTTAGCATTCGACCCCCCCCCCCCCCTTACACACGTGGGCGAAAACTGGTAACGTTATATATAAATCAAAGTAAAAATCATCTATATAACCTTTGCTGTTATATGATATTGCTCTCAATATTGATATTGAACAAGACATACCAATATAATTTTAAGGATCGTTTGTAAAATATTTAATTGGATGTAAAACTTGGAGGTAAAGAAAAAATGTGAATAATTCTTTGAAGAATAATTGCTTATGTGAATCTATTTATTCCCCGAAGCCTCTTAAGCCAAGAGTTTAAAAAATTAAATCCAACTTTCTTTTATTACAGCCTATTACACAGTCCTATACTAAAACAACAATTCACTAATGACAAATACTTCATATATGGTATGAAAGCGTGGTTAGAACGAGTATTGGAAAACATCGTAAGGATGCCTGCATGTGTATCCAACCCTGGATCAGCGTGATGAAATTATCTATGAACATCTCTTTGGTAGGAGACCTATTTCCAGCATTAGAACATATACAAGATGTTTCTCTTGCCACTTAAATACGAAATCGACGTACCGTTGACAGAACACATATTTATTTAAATATTTTTTTATCAACAACGCTTATTGCGGGGCCTTAGCATCGCTTTTAATGATTCTCCATACAAGCGTTACATAAATATATACGAATGTATGGAAACCGAAGCAATTTCATTTAATTGTTTCGCCGTTGCTATATTAAAATCACGCGATATCGCCTATTAGTTGATTGACACACACGTTATCTGCTTTGTGATAAATTACAAAAGCTATGGGAAATTACCGTATCGTGACATTTTTACTCGCTATGTTATTAGTTTTAGTGAGTTATTTAAATGATTATTTTGACACAACGTGAATAATAATTATAAGCACTTTAGAAGTGAAGTAATCTTAGGTACAAAGTGACCAAACCTTACTGAACTTTCATGTCCTTAAAAACTTGTGTTTTTTTTAAACATTTGTTATTTCGTCCTCGACGATGCAGGAAAACATTTGGACGAAGACAGACAGAATGATAATAATATGCGGTAATTGTGCACGTGTGTAGTATTACCATTCTAATGCCAATTTGCACATAAACTTTGTAATTGTGTACACAAGGCATTTGATTGATAAGACTTTAAAAAATGCACTAATATCAATCTGTACATATGTATAATGTTAAGTAATAACTTATAAATTGCTAACGTCTATGGGGATATTTATATGGGCAAACCTACCCTACCCTTATATAAAAACAGTCCATAAAAATGTCAAAATGGAAGTTGTTAATGTGTTTAATCAGAACAATAAGCAGAACAATTATGTACCTATATAATAAATTTATATATAAAAATTAATATTATATATAATTTAGACGTTTAAATAAAGTAGCAACCATTTTATTTATATGCAAAGGGGCAAGTCACTAGTGTGTTATTTAAAGAAGATAAATAACTTAATATCAATTACTATCAACGCATTAAATTGATTTTGTCTGTTCGTTCCTAATCAAGCAATAATCGTTGACCTCTTTAACCCAGCACTCGTGTGTCAAAGGTTACGATCATGCAGTCAAAGGTTCATTTGCTTTTTGTTGAAATAATTACAACCTTATGTTAGTTTGAAATAAAGTTTATTTTACATAAAAAGTTATGCGATTAGTAATACAATTATTTAGTGTAGATTCAGCGAGATCTGTTATTTTGATGGAATTGTTTAGATATTAGACGATAATATATATATTTATTTGATATGTAGACTCGCAAATGGACTATCTCATAATTATTGGTCACCATTATCCCATAGACATTGCCGATGCGCTCCCAACCTTGGGAACTAAGATGTCATGTTCATTGTGTCTGTAGTTCCACTGACTCTCTCACCCTCAAACCGGAACACAACAACACTAAATATTCGGCGGTAGAATATCCAATGGGTAAGTGGTACCGAAACGGGCTTGCATAATGCCCTACCACCAAGCAAAAGGATATATATAATTCTATTCTATAAGTATAATTCTAGTGGTAATTTAAGAGCAAAGAATAGCTTTAGTTATACTAGAAAAACAATTGAAAAGCTTGCAGGCTGTTTGTGTTTCATTGCTATGTAGTCTCCAATATAAGAGTGTTCTACATGCACTGGTATACATCGTATTATTAACTTTACCTATCAATCCGTTTAAATCTAATATTTAAAAATATTTAATAAATAAGGCTTATTACTATTACTCACTGAAAAGCGTGGAGCTATGCAGTTACAGTAACAGCCTGTAAATGTCCCGCTGCTGGGCTAAGGCCACCTCTCCCTTTTTGAGGAGGAGGTATGGAGCTTATTCCACCACGCTGCTCCAATGCGTGTTGGTGTAATACACATGTGGCAGAATTTCAGTGAAATTAAACACATGCAGGTTACCTCACGATGTTTTCCTTCACCGTATAGCACGAGATGAATTATAATCACAAATTAAGCACATGAAAATTCAGTGGTGCTAGCCCGGGCTTGAACCCACGATCATCGGTTAAGATTCACGCGTTCTTACCTAGTGGTAATCTTTTATCTCTAGTGGCCATCTCGGCTTACTAGCTATACTTAGCTTTATTCGTCTATTTTGATATTGGATAAATAATAATAAATTAATATTGCTATATTTTTTTATTGTTATCATTTTTTCATTTAATTTAATCACAGTATTACTTATATTACGATTCCAAAGGGCTTTTACGTCCCCACTTTAAATTTTGATTTAATTAAATTCGCGGCCATCCTACTGACGTTTATCATCAGGTGCGAGATGAATAAAATACAAATTGAGAGCGTGAAATATTAACTGTTTATTGGAACCTGCGATTTTCTATTGAGATTCACGCTCAAAATGGGGTCACTCTGTCACTCAATAACAAATAAACTAATAATACGTTATATAACAAATGAAATGAAGCTTTTTTTATACGGTACTAGGCCTTATTGCTACAATGCTTAAAATTTGTAACTTACAGAGAAAGAGTGAGTATTTTAGCGCGAAATTCAATACAAATCACGCAATTTATTTACTTATACGGCCATATTTATTTGCCGTGCCCTAATTCAGTCAGGACATTGCCGTTTGTGTGAATAGATTACTAGATGGCGCTGTACGTAGTTGAATCGCGCTAACGTCGTGCCTTCCAAATATTGGATAACGCTACGAGTAAGAGCCATTCGCACTGGTGAATGTGATGGGTGTTATATACACTTGGTCAATTTTTTGAGGCGCGTTAATATTGTATTAATAAGCGCCGTGTAAAATAAACTCATTTTAATTTCATCAAGACTACCGCAATGCTTGAAGACTAAAGTCTTTAACGAGTGCGTTTTACCGGTTATGACTTACGGAGCCGAGACGTGGACACTGACAGTGCGTTTAGTCCACCATTTTAAAATCGCTAAGTGAGCTATGGAGAGGGCTATGCTCGGAGTTTCTCTGAAGGACCGAATCCCAAATATGATGATCCGACAGAGAACCAAAGTTATCGACATAGCCAAAAGGATTTGTAAGCTAAAGTGGCAGTGGGCTGGATACATATGTCGCAGAACCGACAACCGTTGGAGTAGACGTGTTCTGGAGTGGAGACCACGCCTTGGCAAACGTAGCGTAGGTGGAATGACGATATTCGCAAAGTAGCTGGCAGCGGATGGATATTGAGAGCTGAGAATCGAGCTTATTGGCGTGCCATTGGAGTGGCCTATGTCCAGCAGTGGACGACAAAGAGTTGATGATGATGATGATGATGATGCAAAAACTGTATTAACTTTAAGGGTGAAGGTATTAGATACCTTGTTTCCATTCCAATGCACTGGATTGTCTCTATTCAGACAATTTCATTAACGGACTGCACTCTTATCACCCAATAATAATGACCAAAATAGGTCATGACATCATCCCATAAATTATAAAGTATTAAAAAGTTTACCAAGGATGATTAAATAAACTACATATTGTATAATATCTGAACTGTTGTCCCTCTAACTTATATCAACTACGGCGGCAATCCTCAAGGGAGACTAGCCTGCGCGGGGCATATTAATTATACACAAGTGTGAAGGCAAACAAACTACGGAATGAGAGTGTAAACACTGTCAAAATCCAAACTACTGACCTACTTAGAATTTATTTAAAGAAACATCCAATTTTCTCGGTGGTATGGCTTTGTGCAAGACCGCCTGGGTAAATACCACATATGCTACCGCCAAACTGCAATACCTAGTAGTTGTTTTCCAGCTTAAAAGATAATGTGTAATTACAGGCACAATTGACATAACATCTTAGTTTCCAGTATCGGTGGTGGTTGGTTGGATGGTTGGTGGTTGATTGTGCATATTTGTAACGACGCTGATGTCTATAGATGGCGTGAAGACTCATTTTGCGGGCCGGTAAGGCGGGGACGGCTAGTGCAGAACATTATTCCCGACTGTACTGGCCATCGTCGCGTTTGTACTACCATTTACCATTAGGTGGAGTAGTCATTTGCCTTCCCATAGACCTATTTTATAAAATAAAATATCGGTTTTATTTTTGGTTTTTAAGTCCATGACTCCAACAATACAGTATATAATAATGAAAATACGAGTGCATATTCAATTATACTATAAAATAGCTCGTACGAATTTGAAATAGGTAACTAAGACAAAAAATATTCTAGTTTAACTAACTAAGCATCCAAAATGATGTTGTACCTCCAAAAAGGAGGTTTATAAAAAAACAATTAACATGGAACCTAGTAATTACAGTAAATAAATACCTCTTAACGTTCCGTTGCTGGTGAATGCTTGGAGATTATTCTATCATGCTCCAATGCCTGTTGGCGTATTCAGTATGTACAGAAAAGAAAATGACAGGATTCCCTCACTAATCGATGACGTAAAATATAATGCCCGAAGTCGAAAGAAGTCACGGTCGCAGCAAGCACATAAAATAAACATTTGATACAAAATAAATTAATTCAACCGTTGTTTCATTTAACTAGTAGAATTAATTAGCGCGTAGTAACAATTAGCTAGTAACGGATTTAATTATGCACCCAAAACCAACCGCAGTGAATACGATACCGGTCAGATGTATCAAATTCATTTTAATATAACACAGTGAGGGTAGAAAAGCGATTAGTAATAGTTTTGCTTGAATGTATTTTTCTGTTCGTAATTATTGGTATATTTCTGATGAGTTTTTTGCTGAGCGTCTTCGGAGGAAAATTACGAACCGGTGCTAGATTTAATATTTTGTTATTGAACACGACGATTATTTATTTTTATTGCAAACATGAAAGCGGGTAGATTTTTGTTGTATTACGTGTAATATTATAACGCAGTGACTGCTTTGTTGGTCTAGTGGCTATAAGGTGGCTGTAAGGATATAAGGTAGATAGCCTGTGGCCCTGGGTCCAAACTAGGTGTGGTTAATGAAAAGTTATTATTTATGTGTCGAAGATTCTTAGTAGAGGCTGTTAATCTTGAAATTGAAAATGTGTACAATCGTGTGATGTCGAATTGCCGTCCCATTGGCTAATATCTTTTGAGATTGGCCGCTAGGACCAAAGGTGGCCAGGAGTACATCATAATAATGTAGTATTTTTATAGAATAACTATTTAGAAGTTTTTTTGGCAAGTGCCTATTACTGTTAGTATTATGAAAACATTGTATTTTCATAACTTGGAAATATGTAAACTATTTAGATAATAATGTTCACAGATAAATACTTGAAATCTGCTTAGCCGTTTCGGAGTGATCGGTCAACGATGTGCCGTCCGTCATTTAAGTTTGATTAAAACGACAATTCAAAAGATAACTCCATCAATTAAAGTTTCTGCAAATGAATAGAATTTATTTCATTTTATTTCTGAATATATGCTATTCAGAGTATTTTTCTTTAATGTAAAACAATATTTAAAATAATCCATTACTAATTAATGTTAATTATAATTAAATAATCAAAAAAATATATAATTATATAATAAATCAATTCTTTTCTGATTTGAAAACCTTGACTTTAAACCAATACCTGAAGGTTGCTCTCTAATCCACGAAGGATTCAGAATAGTATTATAAATTTGTCATTGAAATAACTGATAAGCGAGTCGTACTTACTCAGGCAGACATTACTTGCACAAAGCCTTGTATTATAAATCATCCCGCCTCTTATATTCTCGACCTTTTAGCTAGCATTACATTGTATATAACAGAAATGTGACATTAGAACTTTGACTCTAATAGAATTAAATCGCCTCACTAATTGTTATTGTCATGTCTATTAAATGGAGATTGTATTTATTGATAGCAATGATAACCTCATTTGGTCTCTCCCGCTCTCCGCTCCCGCTCCTATTATGTCCACTCACGATAGAACCGTGATCGTGACGTGCAGACAAGTTAATCGGGCCCTTTGAAATCTAAGCCGATCTAAATTAATGCATCGCAGAAGCTACACCTCGTTCCGCTTTGATTTTAATACCTAAATTGATAGTTTAGTATTTATTCTTCGAAATTTAAAAATAAACTCTGAATATTGTACTCTTTTAATTAAATAAATTTATATTACTTAGGGCCGTTTTTTACATTAACTTGACGTTTATTAGAATAATTAATTTATTTTGATAAAATTGATATGACGGGCAAATGGGCCACCCGATAGTTAGTGGTCACTAACGCTCAAGGACATTGGCACTTTAACAAATATTAACCTTTTCTTACGTCGCCAATGCGGTTTTTAGTTACACTGGCTCACTCACCCTTCTAAACGCAACAAAACTACGCAACAATACTAAGTATGTGGTAGGCCCATGATATCTACCCAGACCGGCTTTTTTATGTTATAGGCAGGCGGACGAGCAACTAGGCAAATAACCACCGCCCATAGACATTGATGATGTAAGAAATAATAACTATTTCTTACATCGCCAACCTTGCAAACTGGGGTGTTATGTCCCTTGTGCCTGTAGTTACACTGGCTCACTGACCCTTCCAACCGGAGCGCAACAATACTAAGTATTGCTGCTTAGCAGCAGAATATCCGATGAGTGTGGTATCCACCCAGACGGGCCTGCATAAAGCCCTACCACCGGGTAAAACTTGCACGAAGCTTCTTCTATTTCCGACGTGAAAAACTCTTGTGTACAAACTTTGGTTTCTTAGATAAAAAATGTCATTTAACAAATAATATACGATTTTACTTTTGCTAAGTACGGTTGCTAAGTAGCTGTTTAATTAAACACTGATTTCTCTCTTTCAGTCATTATTGATTTCACATTCGAAAGAAGAAGTCACAGCACTGTTTAATTAATCATCCGCTGAACAACGTAAGTAATTAAGGCAGTTAAATACGAATATAGAAAACGAATTTATAACAGAATCAATTTGATACAAATTACGAATGTTTGCAATTTAATTTAAAATCATGGATGTCGTAATGAATCCATTCATATCATTTCTATTCGATAGTTGATTATATATTTTTAAAATGAACATTTCAGTAATTTTATTTTCTAATAATATATTTTGATATCAAATGTTTACTTAATTTAAAGTTATTTTTGAACGATGAAAGAATTTTTTTCTTTTGTCATAGGATTGAATTATGGCGTCTTGTACTTGTTGCCATATTTTAAAAAAATATCTTAACCGACGATCGTGGTTTCAAAACCGGGCAAGCACCACTGAATTTTCATATGCTTAATTTGTTATTATAATTCATCTCGTGCTTGACGGTGAAGGAAAACATCGTTAGGAAACCTGCATATGTCTAATTTCATTGAAATTATGCCACATGTGTATTCTACGAACCCGCATTGGAGCAGCGTGGTGGAATAAGCTCCAAACCTTCTCCTCAAAAGGCAGAGGAGAGACGTTACTTTACTCCAGAACAACTGCTTAACTTATATAAAGCACAAGTGAGGCCATGTATGGAGTACTGCTCTCACCTTTGGGATGGATCTGCCAAGAATCACCTTCAGGCTCTAGAGTTGATTGAGAGCCGTGCCAGAAGGTTAATAGGAGACGACGCATTGGTCGAGGCTCCAAAGTCTTGAACATCGACGTGTTGCATCACTCTCGGTCTTCTATTGGATACATTTCGGAGAATGTGCTCAGGAATTACACGAACTGATTCCTCCAGCCCCGTTTTACTATCAAACGGCCAGGCAAACGCGACCAAAGCGCCATAGGTACACAGTGGAAATTCTCCGCCTACGTACGAAGCGCTTTGAGTCTACATTCATCATTCGCACTGCGAAACTATGGAATGCTTTGCCTGAGTCCGTATTTCCTGATTGGTACAATGTTGGTGTCTTCAAATCCAGAGTAAACAGGTTTCTTATAGGCATGCGTGCTACATCTTAGACCGTGTCGATGCTTAACATCAGGCAAGTCAACAGTCAAACGCTGGCCTATTAATTGTAAAAAAAAGGAGGCCTTAGCCCAGCAGTGAGACATTAACAGGCTCTTACTGTATGGCAATAACAAGCAAGTCCTATAAATTAAAATTTATACGATATGAAATAGAAATAGCTGTAAAATTTCTAAATATAAAAATTTTAGGAACGTAAAAATGCTAACCGCGTTAAATCTGTTGTCCGTTCGTCCCGCATAACTCAATAACCACGGATCGATTTGACTAGACTTAACTTGCCTTTAAAATATTCAAATAGGATATAAATTATGTGATAGCTTGATAAGTAAAGAAAATATCACACGAGATAAATTTTAAAATACCATAAGTGTATGTGAAGTAGGCATTTTTTTATAGAATTGGAAGGCGGACGAGCATATTGGCCACCTGATGGTAAGTGGTCACCAACGCCCATAGACATTGGCATTGTAAGAAATGTTTACCATCGCTTACATCACCAATGCACCTGTAATTACACTGGCTCACTCACCCTTCAAACTGGAACACAACAATACCAAGTACTGCTGTTTTGCGGTAGAATATCTGATGAGTGGGAGGTACCTACCCAGACGAGCTTACATAAAGCTCTACCACCATTTTATATAATCCAACATATTATAAAACAAAGTTACGTGCCACGTCTGTCCGTTTGTATGCGATAAACTCAAGGGATTTTCATTCGGTTTTCACCAATGGATGGAGTAATTGATGAGAGTGATTCTGGAGTTATTCGTATACAATTCATTAAGGATCACGTTATGAAACATATGTAGTGGGGTTTCAGTTATTTTTGTTTTTTTTGTAAATTAAATATAGTTAATAATAAAATGGTCATGATATAAAATAATAAAAGTTATTATTACTTTTTTGAATATGTATTTTTTTTTGTTTTACTTCTTTAATTTATCATTTATATTTTTGTATCTGTCATTTCATTCGTTCTTATGTCAATTATTCCTCTTTGGCTGTTCTGAATGAAATCTCGTGAAAGGACGAGCATATGTGTTACACTTTTTTTCTTTACATCTATGTTAGTATTTTGTAATAAAAAATTTGGTATTTCTCTTTGGTGACTTTTCTGTACACATTTTCAACATTTATGCCGAACAAATTTTTTGTGCATCTGTTGCTTTTACAACAAAACAAATATTTGCATGAAATAGCTTTTTCCGATATATTTTTTCTGATTCGTAATATATTTTGTTTATTATATTAATGCAAAAGTAAATCAGTCATGCTAACAAGCATGACTGATTTACTTGGCTCAATGAGGTAACAACCTCATTGAGCCAATTAACCGATCGTAATGATATTTGACATTGAGCCTCGAACCTGGTTAAAGACGTAAGCTGATAAATTATGGGATTTACTAGCAAAAAATAATTGACGAGTATTGTATCTCGATGAACAATTTGTAATACATAATATATATGTATTAAAGCTGGTCATGTATAATATATAACATGTCATAGTTCCATACACATTGAAATATTATTTGGTCTGTAAATCCGTAAAAAGGTAACATATAATTATATATATGATTAAATATGCAAATTAATATTTGCGATTATATATTTGCACTGCAAAAAGATATCAAAATAGATAGGGCCGTGAAGCGTGTCTATTCTCGGGTAGAAATTACCCTTCAAATATTAATAGGGTATCTTCGTTAACTAGCTTCGGGCTAAAAGTCAGTAATTACAGGGCTGTTTGCTACTAGTACCTATCGGGCTATTACGAGCTCAAATATTTATTCCCATTCCCTGTGTTGAGAGCTGACTGGTTTGCGTGAAGGCATATTGCTTTTTTAAAGTTTGTTTCGTAAACATGGTTAGGGAATATTCAATTTTATTTTTGTTTTAACTATATTGACTGATGTTTTTGAAAGCTAGTTCGATATGTTTTAATTATTAATCTTATTAATAAGCACTGTTATAAATATAGTGACTAAACATGTACATCTAAGCATTACTGATATTCCCGCGCGTTTGATGTTGATAGATCGGTAGAAAGGTTACATGTGTCAAAATAAATTCTTCCATATGTATATATTTATATTCTACAATAATTTACGTGGCGGGTTTTGAGCAAGTCCCTCTGGGTAGCAACTAGTTAATACAAATGTAAACAATTGTTTGATATACTGTAATATAATTGACCAGTTTTGATACAATTATGATTAAGCTCCAGGTGTCTGTGTAGGCGTAAACGTATTCTGAAATGAATCATTGGTCATTATCTGACTTGCGCAAGAGTGTCGCGTCATACTTATTGTACGGAAACTATATTATGTCCAATCAATTAAATAAATAAATGTGACATTTTAATAAAAATAAAAACAGAGACGTGTTTTTTGGATTATTGATAAAATACTTAAAAATAAACTTAACTTTATTTGAGGCTTTTGTACTTTAAAACATAACATCCATAAAACTCGTTTATATATTTGATTATTTGTTAATGTATAAAGACACGAAAACAACCACTTAGATTTATATATAATATTGACTCTGTTTTACTATAAAAGAAAAGGTTTCCAGATTAGCCTTAAAAGCCTTAAAAACCTTACTGTTTAAAGTTTATGCGAACAAAGTCGTGAGCGTCTCAATTCTAGTAAATATCAAACTGAACTACTTATATTATTAATAGAGAAACTTATACCATACTAGCTAGCCATCTTGGCTAGCTAGTATGGTAAGTAGAAGTAGTTAAAACGCTTGAATCTTAACCGATGATCGTGGGTTCAAACCCAGGCAAGCACCATTGAATTTTCATGTCCATAAATTGTGTTTATAATTATTCATCTCAATCTCGGCAGTGAAGAAAAATAACGTGAGGAAATCTGCATGAGTCTAATTTCAGTGAAATTCTGCCATATGTGTTTCCACCATTGGCATATTTGAGTAACGCTGTGGAATAAGATCCAAACATTCTCCTCAAAGGGGGAGGAGGCCTTAGCTTAACAGTGGGACATCAACAGGAATTAGCTACAAAAGCTCGATTCTCTCGGGTAAGATAAATATATATCCAGTAATGAACAGGAACAGTTAGGATAATTGTTGCTTGCACAACAAGCACATCTCACACTCTTAAATAAAAAAATGTGAAATAAATGTTTGTTGATTTTCATGCATTATAAAGAAATGTATTAATTTTTATTATTTATTTATAATAACATTATTAGTTCTTAGCATTAGTGGCACAATGAAAATGTAAAATGGTATTACAGTGTCTACGGGCGTTGGCGACCACTTACCATCAGGTGAACCAGCCTACCATATTATTAAAAAAAAAATACTAACTTACCTTTATTCGGTTGAATTTTCACCCGGTAACTTAACGCTTTTTTTAAAATAAAATTTTTATATTTATTTATTTCGTTTGCAAAACTATATACAGTAACTTTGTGGTATATACATGAACATAATAAATAAATATAAAATAATGAATTGTATCCTACTACAAGCAAACACGGCATGCAAAAATATGAAAATAACTTTAACTTTAGCAGAATATAATAACATGTTTTTGAAATCATAAAACGTATTTTTAATCGATTATAGCTTTTGTTAGTATAATTCATTTATAAACAATACGAATTGAGACAGATCCCGCGTGGTCACCTTCGACTTTGGCTATTTAAGAACTATAGATCATTCTATAAACCAAAATATTACTGGAAATCACAATTTTTTTATTACATTGGCTTACTCGCCCTACAAACTGGAACACAAAATTACTAAGTGCTGCTATTTAGTAAGAGAATATCTGATGAATGGATTGTACCTACCCAAACGAGCTTGCACAAAGCCACAAAGTAAAAGTCGAGCATTTATTACATAATATGTAATACCATATATGTTTTACCTTTCTTAGTTAAAAGCTAAGGTAATCTTTTGAAAGATACTTTCATAGTGCAACCAATTAGTGAGACCTAAACAAGAAACTGCGCAGATCCGACCCACATCTACGTCGGAACTGATAACTCTTCATACGTGACGATAAACGAATACGCTTTCGTACCGTTACCGTTTAAGATAAAGGTGGTAGCGACTAACGATAAGAATTAATAATACCTACTTATTAATTTATCTATAATAATACTAATAATATTATAAAGAATATTTGTTCGAAATCGATAAACTCTGAAATTACTAAACAGATTTTAATAATACAATACTGAACAGATTTTTACAATTTTCAATCGCCCATTAATGCTTCGCCCAGCAGTGGGAGGTAAAGGATATTACAAAATCAACGAAAGCATTTAATATTTTCCCTTATATTTTTTTACAAATATAAGAGAAAAATATACATGCAATAAATTTTTTTTATAACATTACTATAGGAAAACTTCTGAAGATGCGATGAGAATAATATTTCAAGGCCAATTGAATGTAACGTTTATATATGTAACGTTTAATTTAAAGGTTTCTGACGCAAAAAATGGCTTATTTTATAATATTATATATCTTTCTCAGATAGAACCTCCAAATATTTTCTAATAAGCTGTGAATGTAACACGTGGATCTTGTTTTGAAGAATAATATATATAGATTAAGGCGAACGAGCATATGGGCGACCTGATGGTAAGTGGTCACCAACACCATAGACATTGATGTTATATGACGTATTGACTAAGATACTACACTCACCCTTCAAACCGGAACACAACAATACCAACTACTGCTGTTTTTCGGTAGAATATCTGATTAGTGGGTGGTACCTACCCAGACGAGCTTGCACAAAGCTCTACCACCAGTAAACAAGCAGTAAACAAGCATTAGTTATGACGAGCCCGTTGGCGTGGTTGGTAGAACACTTGCCTTTCACGCTGAAGGTTGTGGGTTCGATTCCCACCCAGGACAGACATTTGTGTGCATGAACATGTCTGTTTGTCCTGAGTCTGGGTGTAATTATCTATATAAGTATGTATTTACAAAAAAAAAGTAGTATATGTAGTATATCAGTTGTCTGGTTTCCATAGCACAAGCTTTGTACAAGCTTAATTTGGGATCAGATGGCCGTGTGTGAAAAATGTCCCAGGAATGTCCCACGATATTTTCAGCCATTGTGTAGCACTACGTGTAATAGTAGTTTCCAATTGCAGCAAAATTAAACCCAATAAAATATAGCATACATGCATGTGTTCAATGGTTTTCTATCACATGTATATCCAACCCGCATTGGTGAAGCCAAATGAATGAACAAATTTTAACACTTATTATACCTTGCTTGTAAAGGGTTGACTGGCAGTATATAGAACGGTCACTGGATACATTTTCGTCCAAATCGTCCGTAACTTAAGCCGCACAATGTTAATTTACAGCTAATAATAAAATTAGAGTTAGGTCTTACTATAATGGACTCCACGCCATTTCACGTTAGGTCACTTGGAATGAGTCACAATGGTATTGCTTTTGTCGTAATGGCTGTACACGATTAAACGCTTTATTCTAAATAGTTTTAAATAAAACTAAGTTCATGGGTGTAATTTGTATACATAATATTACAAATTAAGTAAATTAATAGCCCATAGATGTCGCACTGCTGGAATAAGGCCTCTCATTTTAAAGGTATTTGTAGGTTGGCGAGCACAAATGTGGCAAATTTTCAACTAACACCTGCAGGCTTCCTAACGATGTTTTACTTCACCACTGAGCACGAAATGAATGATAAACTCAAATTAAGTACAAGAAAATTCGGAGCCGGGGTTTGAACCCACAATTCGGTTAAGAATCACTCTGATTGTTCTCTCCACTGAGGCAATGAAAGAGAGGCACTGAGAAAATAAAAAAGTTGCCAAGTGGTTTTTTTCATGTATTTTTTAAATACGTCTTACTCCACATCACCGTCATTCAACCCTTAACCAATTTACACCATCAATCAAATAAAAAATAAAAAATCTGAATACCTTTGATTATTATATTAACTGGTAGATAAAATTAGAATATGAAGCTACTCGATCTGGAACTTTAAATAACTTTCTCTTTAAGCCCGGACAGACCAAATTCCAATTGACCGCTTGGTCATGCCAACCATAAATTCAATACCAACCATATAAAATGAATTTACATTTTTGGTAAGGTTTGAAAAAAATAATTATCATTAATTTTATACTTTCAATCTTATTTCTTCTAATTCAAATAATTTAAATGTTATTCCAATTAATTACAAGCCCTTTTGAATTAAGTTACATGATTATATTAAATGTAAAACTACCAACGAAATGTAGATTCTAACGAGAAAAACTCCCAAAAAAATGATAATTCAAATTCCCAAATGAAATACAACTATTAAAATGTTTCATATACAAATAAATGTCGTATAAAATCATGTATAAAACAAAGGTGGATTTATCGACGAATTGGAAAGTAAATTCAATACAGAACCTAAAACCATGCCTCGCGTGTAAAAATCCGATCTGAGCGGATTAGGAGAGATTTTGTAGGCGTTGCTACTGTTTTTTTTCATGTTGTAGGGTGCGAGAACAAGATTATGTGAAAAAAAGATTAATGATGGAACGGAAAATATTGTGCCATTTTGTCTTAAATATATAATGACTTAGTTAAAGTGTTATGTAGTCTACAGAGAATAAAACTATCTTATTTTAATATAATATACGAGCCGATGTAGCCGAAAGGTTATGTAACACATGAATCTTAATCGAAGATTGTGGGTTCAAACCCGCTTGAACACCAGTGACTTCTCGTAAATATAGTTTTTTATTTTAAAGTATTTATATATTTATTTTTGTATGATTCTTATTTATTTTAAATTAGACACTATTAAATACGTATATAGGTATATTTATATTTAAAGTTATTTAACGATAGAAAGTTATATTAAATTATAAATCTAAAGTAGTTCATTGAAAAACTCGCATTTTTCTCTCAAGTAAAAATGCACGCCGTATCGGATATACTCGGGATTCTTTTATAAGACTTTACTAAAATTTTCACGTCCCTATTCTTATAAATCTACAAACCAATGCTAGGTGTAATGAATAAATAAACAATTCCAAACATGCTTTATACGACCACTCACTAACGTAACGTCGGAAAGTAAACTCGATAAATTATGCAAGACTTAGTCGCCGTCGCTTTTCACGCCGTTTGACTATAATTATGTACGAAAAAAATAACACATAAAAACATCCTTATTCCTAAATAAAAATACCTTTTTATAGACTGTATTATATTTCTATTAACTTATTTACTAATGTAAATTATCTGATTGAAAAACAAATCAGAATTCAAATAAAATTTAAGCCTATAAATATTTCATCCTCCATTTTAACACAATTAGAGGTGGTATTATTTTAATATTTAAATGGGACAAAAAAGATTTTTCCAAATCGGTTCGTAAACGTTCTTAAGTAATTAACATAACAAGCAACCGAATTTTGAAGGTATAAAAATTCATATATACATTTTTTACACTTAATATGTCAGCGCTTGACTGTTGTCTTACATATCATCTTAGTTCCCAAGGTGGCTCATAGACGATGTAAGCGATGGTAAACATTTCTTGCAATGCCAATGTCTATGGGCGTTGGTGACAACTTCCCATAATTTTTTTTTATTCTTGTTAGTATACGCCCATGAATTTAGTCGGATGGATTTTTTTTTAATTTTCTAAAATGTTCATTATTATATTTGTCTCTGTATTAACTAGTACATATATTTTAGTTTAGGGTATATCCGATCAAAACATTATAATTTCATACAAATTTAAGTACTTTGTCGTGCGGTTTCCGAGAGAATGGAGTAGACCCCAACTTAACCCCTAGGGGTCGGTAGGAACCGACTAAAATCTTATCCTTGTCTTCGAGTAAGCTCTTCCATTAACACCATGAACACTTAGCGCCTTAACAACCCGCGTGGTGGCGAGCAACCACGAAAAGAACTCCTTACATTAGAGCAGAAACAAATTCGACATAGTCGTTTTGTTGACTTCACGCATCATCATCCTTTTCCAATTTCGATCGAAACTTTGACCGATATAGCTCAAAATATAAATACATCGAAAAAAAACACCCCGCCTTTTCGGTGTTGTAAATTAATCACCAAAACGTCGTGTTAAAATTGTATGATAGGAAAATTTATATTTAGAAACAGCCTTAACTAAATATATACGAATCGTTAGCGTAATCATAGCCCACAGGTATTTTAAAGAGGGTGTTTGATTATATTGAATATTTTATTGGTTGAATTTAATTCTTTGTATGTCTATGTGCGGTGTATGAGAGATGATTGAAGGCGTTTCTTCAAGACACACATCACATATATAAATTTGACTACCTCGTTGGAACATTGGCTAACTTATATGGTCTGCAGATGAGTTTAATTTCCTGATCGTGCCAGTAAAAACTTATTTTTATTTTTTTAAGAAATTGTCATTAGCAGCTCGGAGATTGGGAGTTGGCTGTTTATATAAATCGTATTTTATTTATTTGCCAATTATATATAAAAATTAAATGTAAAAACTCAATTGAACTATTTTGGAATTAGTGTTAAATTTCAAAGTCGATTTCCAAAAGTTTTATGTAACATTACAACATGTTTTTAATGGTTTATCTGGAATAATCTTCAAACCTCAGACTTCAGTAGGTCTTTGCCCAGCCGTGGGACATTAACTGTTCCGTTAGAATAAAAGCAAGAGAACCTGTAAAAATTCCATAAAAATTAAAACAGGTTTGCATTATGCTATTCTCTACAATGGTTATAAACTTAAACCTATGGTTACAAGCTATTGCAAGGCTACAAGCCAGCTTGTTATGACCCTGTAATTACACTGGCTTACGCGTTTCGTACCGTAACACAATAATGCAAAATTTGTCATACGATTAAAAACCAAATTAATTTGTTTTTACAACTGCTTATATAATTAAAAAGAACATTATCATATATCATAGAACATTACGAATAAAATAAAATCAACGAGATATTTTAGGAAGTAATTTTATCGCTAAACAAAAATGTTTTTTATTATAGTATTAAGGTATGAAAGGTGAGTCTGGGTAATTATCGGCATAATATAAATAATATAAGATTCTATGCTTAAACGTGTATTGACGGCGTTAGGATTGGTTTATATTTCTTGTGATAACCGTAAGCGAACGAGAATGGTTTGCGAATATAGCCTCTTCTGCTTTCCTAAGAAATCAAATGAAAAAAAAATACCACTTTCCTTCGAGTTCTCAATAAAATAAAACGAATGTCTCTAACTTATATTCGATCCAGATAAGGTGTTGTTTGTTTTTTATAATTTTTTTAATATATTTAGTTTGTAGAGTACATATTATTATATAAGAACAATTTTCCTTCAAGTCTCGTAGAGAACACATCGAAATAAAAGGTATCAAAGTTCACTTGAGATACGACGCAAAAACGTAAATCAAACAAACGAATACAATGGATTATTATTGTTAAGAAACTATCAATACTCTAGAATAAAACGAATCCCATATCCTAAGCCACTACCAGATAAACTCAGTTGTGAAATTTTTATATTTGAAATTGTCACATTAATTATTGAACCGAGATAGCTTAGTGAATAATGGGTTTGTGCACGTTGGAGCACCGTATTGGAATAAGTTTCGAATTTACTCTTAAAAAATTCAGGCCAATTGTTATTCTGCTAATTAGCAGTTAGTATAAATAATAACAGCAATTCAAAGAACTTTAAGGCTAATAAGGTAATTTGTGGCAGATAATTATATTGTCCTACTGATTATAATTACTGAAATGAAAATTACAAGCTAAAAACTTCCAAACATTTCAATAATAGCGGTCAATAACTAATGACTGTGTAATATTTATTTTGCTGTTAATTACAACAAGAAATATATGTTTAAATTACGATTTGCGACTAAAAACTCGCATTAAATCATCGGAACGCTATAATTCAATCAAGATAAAATTGATAAATCACAAAGTCGAGTCTCACGTGAGTTATAAGTGTGTTCAAAGTGAGGACAATAAGTAAAACTAAAGTTTTACAACAACCATCAATTCTGCGCAGTTAACCCAAGTATTGTATTTCTATTATACGCTCATAAACGGCACTGCAATAATAAATTGATCGTTCGTTGTGTAAACTGTTCACTGTTTATAAACAGGAATTGGATGAGATTATGAAATATATGCAAAACTATTACGCTTCTCCATCGCTGACCTAAAATTAAATCTATACTTATATTATAAATGCGAAAGTAAATCTGTCTGTCTGTCTGTCTGAGAAACCACTGAACCGATTATGATGAAATTTGGTATGAACCTCACCTAGTTTCTGGAGGGGGGCCTCCAGAAACTACTCGGAAATTAGTTATATATATAGTATGTTTTTAGTAATAAATAATAATTACAAGGAAATATTTCATTAATATCTGAAGTGAGTGCACCTGTGTTTGCGCACACACTTGTGCAATATAATATCTCCTGCGTAGTTGGCTAATCTCTCTTGGGATTGGCTGCCGTGGCCGAAATCGGTCTGGATGACATTACCGTGTCATTGACATTTATTTATTATTTGTTCATTGCAAACATAACAATCATTTCATTTAACAAAATATAATATATACTAATATACATCTAAATATATATACTAAAAATAGTTGTTAAGTGTTTAATAAGGAAGGGATGGGGTAGGAAGGAAAAATAAGTTATAAAGTATATAACAGGCAAGTACATTAAGACATACATGATGCTCGCCATTAGTGCATTTTTTTACCACTTGAGTGAAATATAAAATTGGTGAAGATAATTAAAGCCGAATGGGTCGCGTTTTCTTTTTCTGGTGATAATAAAGAACTACCACTCAGCCTCGCGGTCGAGATGCAAAAATAATACAAGCACATCCATGTTATCTAAAGTGTATAATGGTGGTCTTATTCCTTTATTAATCTATGAACTGAAAATGAAAGAAAAAGACCGACCCGTAACGAGTTTGTCTGTTTATTCGAAGTTAATAAATACTTTTCATTGAATAATCTTCCATATAATATTATCCGGCTGTATCCATTATGATATCGTAAACCAAAAATAGTACATACGTCATAAATTTTATAATTAAGACTGTTGCTTGTGAATCAACTTTAATGAAAACATAAATACTTTTTGATAATAATTGTTTTCGATCTGTAACTTACACCTGTTATATAAGAGGAATGAATTAAAAATACAGTTTTCTCAAAAACAAGCAAAAACATGTAACTATAAATATCATTAAGACATACATATACATACATATTTACGTAGTTGCATACATTAATTCACAACATACTTTAAAAATAATTCAAAGTAACTTTTCGTTTCTATAATAAAATATCCAATAGTTATTACTATTTTAAAAAGAAATTCTGCTACTTTATAATGCGATGCGAAAAATCGACATTGATAGTTATTTTTAGAAATTGAATTTATTATTCATCATTAAAATGGTGGTAGGGCGTTGTGCGAGCCCGTCTGGATACCACCCATTCATCAGATATTCAACCGCAAAATAGCAGTACTTGTTATTGTTGTTGTCCGGTTTGAAGGGTGAGTGAGCCAGTGTAATTACAGGAACAAGGGACATAACATCTTAGTTCCAAGGTTGGTGGCGCATTGGCAATGTAAGCGATGGTTAACATTTCTTACAATGCCAATGTCTATGGCCGTTGGTGATGACTGACCATCAGGTGGGCCTTATGCCCATCCGCCAACCTATACTATAAAAAAATAGATATATTTTCTTAGTGTTATAATATTATATAGCAACGAAACATACGCAATACGACACATAAGGGCAGTGAAAACTGCGTCAGTGCACTGGAATGGCATTATAAGAGAACGTCATGCTGTTCGTAGTCACAGCACACGAGTCGGTCTTACCCCTACCGCGTCAATCGATGTTTAACATAAATAAAGGTATGTATATAATAACGATATGACAACTGTCACAGGTCGCACACTTGATATACTTATTAGCGTGACACCGTTAATTGCTCATTAATAAAACATGCTCCTTGGAAAAATGTATAATCACCAGTTACACCACATCTAAACGTGAATTAAAATGTCTTTATAGACCATTTAATTAGATTATACACAATTTAACAGAACAATTTAAAAAAAAAAAAACTAATGATACATTCTGAAAATGATTAATTTGTTGATGAAAATACTTAAATCGCTATATGCCTACAATATTTGAGGTGTTCCCTCAATTATTCACGGATTGCGTTATCGGTAACTGAATTTTGATAAAAATGAAATAAATCTAGAAGTATATACCATGAAGTATAACTGCAACAGCCTTTGAATGTCCCACTGCTGGGCTAAGGCCTTCTCTCCCTTTTGGAAGAGAAGGTTTTGGAACTTATTCCACCACGCTGTTCCAATGCGGGTTGATGGAATGCACATGTGGCAAAATTTCACTGAAATTAGACACATCGTGAAGAAACCTCCTCACGATGTTTTCCTTTACCGTAAAGCGCAGATGAAATATAATCACAAATAAAGCACATGAAAATTCAGTGGTGCTTGCCTGGGTTTGAACCGATGATCATTGGTTAAGATTCAAGCGCTCTTACTACTGGGCCATCTCGGCCTGAAGTATCAATAAAAATAATTTTTCAAATTTGCTTATAAATGACGAACTTCTGAGGTATAAAAAAAAACATTCGAATCAAGACTTCTCCTTTTTTGTAAGTCGGTTAAAAATAACTTTTAAAGGATGACCATATCAAATATAGTCACCAAATGTTCTATTTAAGTATGCAAGTACATATGAATCGTCGTTTCACAAATGACTGCCACCGGTTCTGAATCTAAAGAACCGACAAGAAACGCCTACTGCGTTAACTTGCGTACAATTTTAATGGGAATGTGCACATTAAGCTCATATTATTAAGTATTAATCATATACAATTACTTAAATTAATATGTCCTGTATGAAAATCAACGAATAATAATTCAACTTTTTTATCAACTGTATAATCTTGTATGGTAATAAGTATTTATTACCAGTAGTCTCATTTGTTCGTCTGAATTCTTGTCCAGTGGTTAAAATTTAACCGTAATCATTATTCAAAACTTTTAAATAGAGGAAATTTTCAAATTTAGAACATCATTTTCTACTCTTTTTTATGTTTAGTTCTAATTTATCTATATATTAATATAAATTACAAAAGCCCGAAATATATTTATCAAAAAAAGAAATTTCTTTGCAAACAGAGTATAAAAAAGGATATTTTTATATAAAATAGGTAAGCGGATGGGCCTGCTGGTAAGTGGTCACTGGCACCGTAAGAAATATTGATCATTCCTTATATCTCCAATACGCCATCAACCTTGGGAACTAAGATTTTCTTTTACAGTTAATAGGCAAGCGTTTGACTGTTGACTTGATCTTAAGCATCGACACGGTCTAGGTTATAGTACGCCTGCCCAGGAGGAACCCGTTTACTCTGGATTTGAAGACACCAACGTTGTGTCAGGAAATATGAAAATATGTTATGACCCATGCGCCTGTAGTCTCTTTACTCACCCTACAAACTAGAACAGAACAATATATTATTGCTATAGTATAGTTTGTTTTAGCCCAGAGGCTTGCAAAAAGACCTACCACCAATATACTGCCTTGTTTTGTCTTTACCTATTTAAATCGATATTATGTAGTAATATATTTTCAGATAAACAAACGAGTGTGTGAATTGGCTCGTATCACTAGCTTATAAATAATTTATTCCACACAAATAATATTTTCTAAACAATTCCCAAGATAATTAGTCCATGTTTCAAGTGGTCAAAATGCTGGCGTTTACCTGGCTGAAAACGAAGATTGAGTCGTCTAGACTTTTAGGGAGGCAGCGGCGCAGCCTGGGGACATTACGACTGATAGTCAATCGTATTCTTTATCTCATTAATACATCTTCCAACACTTTTAATCTACATTGCAAACATCTTCGAATTTAAATTCAAAATATAAAATTGCTATTTTCATTTATTAACTAAATTGTGCCGTGTGAAGTTTGACAAATGATAACCTTAAACCTAAAACCTTTTAGTAACTATTCGGGTGACGAACATTTCTGTCTGCAAAATATAATTTTAAAAAAGATCAATTGACAAACGCTCTATTCGCAAATGTTTTACTTTGTTAACGTTAAAGTTAAATTTATAAAATATTATGTTATAATCGAATCATTTATTAAATTAATTGTTTTTCAAATGATATTTTATTGTATTTTATTAAGACCAATGCTAAAATTTGTTTGTAAAATGATTATTGGTTATAGCTTTTTCAACAAATACTAACTGAATTGTAATGAAATTATTTCGTCATAATATTATCGAGAAGAAAATGCTAAAAGAAAAAAAAGAAACCAAGAACAGGTAACGTGATTTATCTATAAGAGATATATATAAATATACCGTCGAGAACTTTTCGTTTTATACAACCAACTTTTGGTTTGGAACGTATTTATAATATACATAATATAATAATATACATAATATTGTATAAATAATATACATAATATACACTTGTGACGTTTTCCTATCAAGCCAGTATCATCTTATTAATCCACGGTATTTCTGTTCCTAATTCAAATTTTTTAATTTTTCATTTTCCATTAACGATAAATATTTTTATTGCATTGTTTGACCGTTCATATCGGGTAGATTACAACGCATGCACTAATTATTGAGTCCTTCATTGCCATGTGAAACCACGTGACGGTTATTTGACCACCGTTACCATACTAACGTGATCCCTCGCGCCGCTTAACCCTCAAAACACCGTACCGAAATCTCTTTTAGCGATGAAATTTAAGGGATCCAAGTAAAGTGGTCAGATCGAAGCTTTGACGATTTACAGCGCACTTTGATTTTCTTTTAATAGCCCTACCTAAATTTACATGAACAATAAATCAATATTGCTATGTCGTTTGTTCGAAAAAATCCCTCGTACCACGTGACCACGTTTTATAAAGTGTCGTTTTATGTTCGCGGCATTTTTGAACATTGCCACCATTTAATCGTTCTTTTATGGTCACTGTCAGTCAGATATAAGTAATGGCTGTATAGTATATTTCTTTATTATTAACACCGGGTTAAGGGAACAGTAAATTATTCGAAACTGAGTTCGTCGTTAACTTATCCGTTATTTACTGATAAGGTTTATTGTACAAAACAAAACTCTTATTTTCGATTTTAATTTATAGTGACATTATTTCTGCGCATCTTTGTTCTTTTTATCTCAAATAACTGGTAATTTTTTGTCTTCCTTTTTTTTTTGAAAATTGATTTTGGTAATAATTAGGTATACAATCAAATATTGTATCATGAGAATTTTTAGATGTATCTAAGATTTGTGATTGTAACTTGTTGATGCCCTAAATTTATTAGTATTATTATTAAGTTTATTAAAATACAATGTTTTTTTTTCTTTCTTAGTTTTATAGAATAGGTAGGTGAGCATATGGGCCACCTGATGGTAAGTGGTCACCAACGCCCATATACATTGGCATTATAAGAAATGTTAACTTCAATCCACAACACAACAATACCAAGTACTGCTGTTTTGCGGTAGAATATCTGATGAGTGGGTGGTACCTACCCAGACGAGCTTGCACAAAGCCCTACCACCATAGTTTTATAAGCTATAATTAATTACAGGTATTATGCATTGAAAAAACACTAAGGTTTGTTGTTGAGTTGGAAAATAAAAAATAATGAATATACACTATTATTATACCGAGGAAGTGTCTTATGATATTCACTTCAGTATAAAATGTATTTAAAAAAATATTCTCAATATAATCCTATACAAAAATACCCTCCACGTTCAGAACTCAGCTTGACGTCATTATTACCACACATTTACTTACATTTGAGTGCTACACAAACACCCTGCCAACACCACACGTTGACATCTAACGCACACATTCAAAGAAAAATAAATTGAGATGTATAAAATAAAATATACGATATATTGAACCCGTGACTGCGTTTGCTTGACCTCTTAAGTAAATGGAGAAATTTGATAATTTAATTGATTTACGTATTTATTACCTTTCTTTGAATGAAAGAAATTATATTTGTTGATTTTGATATAAGTCAAAGGAAGCAAGTTTTATTGGAATAATCAAATTAATAAATAAAAAATATTTAAGTAATTTTAATTTAAATTCTAGTTATCTTATAACTTACATCATCTTTTTTAAAGCATAGAGCCCAAGGGTAAACCGGTTATTGTAGGATTTTTACCTACAAAAACCCCCGTGACGGCCATTCTCAACACCAGGAATTGAAGAGGGTATTTCTCCGTTACACTTAACAATATATTTTTTTATCATTTACTACAAATAAAACCACGGTTATCTGAATTAAGCCCTTCGTAATCTATTTTATTTATAGTTCATTCATGTTTTCTCTATACTTGGTATATAAAAAGTGCTTGCAGAATCGGGAAACAATTAAATAACAATTCTATGATGTGTTATACATTGATATGACCAGCTACGTAAAAAAAAATGAATACATAAGCTACATATTCATAATTAAAAATATTGTTTTTTTATTATTCTTTGTCACTCGATAAACATTAGCACTGGTGGTAGGGCTTTGTGCAAGCTCGTCTGGGTAGGTACCACCCACTCATCAGATATTCTACCGCAAAACAGCAATACTTGATATTGTTGTGTTCCGGTTTGAAGGGTGAGTGAGCCAGTGTAATTACAGGCACAAGGGACATAAAATCTTAGTTCCCAAGGTTGGTGGCGCATTGGATATGTAAGCGATGGTTGACATTTCTTACAATGCCAATGTCTAAGAGCGTTGGTGACCACTTACCATCAGGTGGCCCATATGCTCGTCCGCCTTCCTATTCCATAAAAAAAAAAAAAAAAACAAAGGTCCAAATGCTATTTCATAACTCCACGTTTATTTATTGAAAAAAAAAAATTATTAAGTACACAGACAATTTCCTTGTATGATTTTGTTATGGATATATCTAATGTAACCCTATATATCTCAACTAAACATTGCTGATGACAGAGGGCAAATAGTACGGGGGCTCGAAATGAGATTAATTCCGTGTGCACACAGACGCTTAAGTAGTTAATTGATATGGTACGAGCTACCTTTACTGTTCTTAATTCTGTAATAAAAATGCTTCGTAACTTGAACTATCTTGAGGGGTCACAATTCAAAATAAAATATACTTAATTGATGTAGCTTACATAGCAATTACTTACTTACCTACTTACACAATTACAAGCAATAAGAAACGTCATTATACAATATTATAGTGAACTGGCTTCCGCCCGCGGCTTCGCCCGCATGTAAAGTGCAGGTGTTACTAACCCTAACAATATGTATGAGAAATTTCATGATGATCCGTTGAGTGATTAAGACGTAAAAGTGTAACAAACAAACTCACTTTCGAATTTAAAACATGAGTTGGGATGTAAAGTTTGCAGTGTAGTATGAATACTATAAAGAGAAGGACCGGCTAGAAACTTAATACTTACTCTAATAAAATACAATTAAATTTACATGTCCTGGTGGAATTCATAAATTATTAATGAACTTTACTGAATGTATTATACTAACTACACTTTTTACAACTGCATTCAGGTTTTCTCAAAATCTTCATTTCACCATTCAAACATTCCTTACATAGACATTCACCACAAATCTTGGTAACTAAGATGTTATGTCCCTTGTGCCTGTACACTAACTTATTCACTCTTCAAATCGGACACAATAATTCTAAACTTGCACAAAGTAGGCACGAGATGTATTTAACATGAAAACTCATCTTGAACCCTGGTTGAAACCGCATCTTTGGTTACAATTCACGTGTTCTAACAATTGTATCATCTTGGCTCTTTATACTAGCTAATATAGGCGTGTATAAAATGGTACACACATTTGCTTACAATATTATTAAAATTGAATTCGAAATTAGAATCTAGAATGTAATTAAGATACTAAGTACTTGAGCTATGCATCAGGTGTCTCCTGACAACAATTTTCAATTAACCCCACTAAGATTAAATTCAGTCTGTTAAATTCGCTTCTAATGTGGCTGTCGAGTTTACGTAAGCATCACGGAATTGTTAATTAAATGTATAGGAGTGCACGAGACAGTACTTCAGATAAAGCCACCCGTCATATTTTCACGACATTTCAGGATATTATGTTTGAAAGTGAATTGTAATGTGAAATTAAGGAGGTGACTGAAGTTCATAGTGTGCTTTATAATAAGCGATGGTTTTTATGTTATTAGATTGTTGCGTTCATGTGGTGAAACCTCATCGGTCAAGTTGCTGATAATACTACAGATCCCGAGGTACTTCTCAAATCACAATGTATAAGCTGGAAGTCTGACACTATCACGACGCAGTTATGGCAATTGCCTTTATTCGGGAACTCACTATTGTCGTGTCAGGTTTCCGTCGTGTCGGAATATAAGTGTGATTGTTCCACAGTGTATTTTTTTTTCTTTATTTATTTTAGGGACTTTTGTAATACACAGGCACGTCGGTCCCATTGCCCTTTCTATATTTTGTAACATCACTTATTGCTATTAGATAAAATTCCAAGAGCATCCTAGCAGATTCTGATAAAGGATCTGATGAATGCTCTGAACTAATCCAACATCGAGCAAACATACTTTTAAATTATTTAAGGGTACTTCCTCTGATTCTGTGTCTTGACACATCCCATCAACAAGTGATGTAGATCTTCAATACGTCCACATCCATCACAATTAGGAGAATATTTTTTTTTTATTAGGAAACCATTCTATAGTGTATATTGTTTTGACTGTAAAAATTATAATATATAAACAAATAATTTATTATTTTTTGCGCAGTTGATTATTTATTGGACTTGTACTTTTTTAACATATAATAGGAAGGCGGACGAGCATATGGGCCACCTGATGATAAGTGATCACCAACGCCCATAGACATAGCCATTGTAAGAAATGTTAACCATCGTTTACATCACCAATGCGCTACCAACCTTGGGAACTAATATGTTATGTCCCTTGTGCCTGTAATTACACTGGCTCAATCACCCCACAAACCGGAACACAACAATATCAAGTACTGCTGTTTTGCGAAAGAAGATCTGATGAGTCGGTGGTACCTACCCAGGCGAGCTTGCACAAAGCTCTACCACCTGTAAATACTGTATGTATGTGCATTTGTACCTGTACTCTATGTATTCTATTATTTATCATTTATTGATAATAACTTATTCACATTAGGACTGGCAGACTTGTCGGCGGTTATTATTTAAGTATAATTTTCAATTTCGTCATTGTCACGACAATACGACACACATTAAGAACAACAAGCGCCGACGGTCAGCCACCGACAAACGCTAGCTTCGACCTCATGTGAACGACCCCTAACCCTTTTAAATCCTTGACAAATCACTCAAACTGGTATCTCATTTACTACTTCAGGTACGCCGTTTACATATGAATTATATAATTGAATATGTGTTTACATAACCTGTAGCTATTGTCTTGTCTATATGTTAATTGTATAAATAATGAATTGCTTTGATCGCTATTATAGGCAAAGTTTTGTCTTGCAGTTTTTTCTTTGCTAATATTCTGGCATAAAAAATAATACATCGGTCTCTTAGTGATTAAATTTATTTATGCGAAAACGACAATTAATTGCTGAGTAATTGAAGCACCAACAGACATTAACGTATAATGCGAAATATGAAAAATAAATATCGCATTACGTTAATACATCACCAATCCGCATTGGTGCAACGTGGTGGAGTAAGGTCCGAATTGTATCCTTAAAAGAGAAAGAGACCTTAATTCTGCAATTGGACATTTACAGGTTATTACGTATCTATATCTAAGTTTAATGCAAATATAGCATTAGGAATTCCGTCTCGAAGAAATGTTTTCAATAATTTAAGGCTTGCAAAGCAATAATGAGTTTTTGTGCTCCGTTGTAACTGAGACCAATAAATAATAATGATATCCGTAACAATCCGTAAGAGTCTGTGAATGTCCCAGTACTGGGCTCCTCTCCCTTTTTTGAAAAAAGCTGAGATGGCCCCGTGATAAGAACGCGTCATTCTTAACCGATGATCGTGGGTTCAAACCCGGGCAAGCACCACTAAATTTAAATTTGCTTAATTTGTGATTATAATTCATCTCGTGCTTTACGGTAAAGGAAAACATCGTGGGAAAACCTGCATGTGTCTAAGTTCACTGAAATTCTGCCACGTGTGTGGAGGAGTATACAATACAAAACCAACCTGCACTGAAGCAGCGTGATGAAATAAGCTCCAAACCATTTCCTCAATAAAGATATAATAATAAATATTATGAATATTATTATTTATTTATTTAACTGAAAATAATAAACTAAGTAATTAATTACCAGAATGTTGAGATAAGGGCAAAACTGATCACTGTATATGTGATATTTTGTCTCAAAGTCAAAAATCTTTATTCAATATAGAAGCGTTACACTTGCTTATTGATTGTCATAAATCTACCACCGGTTCGGAAATAAACACCTCAGACCTGAGCAGAACCGGCGAAAGAAACTCAGCTTTTGTCTTTAATATATAACCACTCACTTGTTTCAAATGATTGTTCTTATTATAAATTAATATATTAATGTTAACTTCCATCTCTTAAGAGGTCCTCCTTATCGTCTTTGTCTAGTTTTGGTTGATTCAGAGCAAGTTTTGCGTGATATAAGCGAGTATCATATGGTACATGCAGGCTCCCATGCCCACGCGTGAGATAAACTATAAAATCAAACACAATCTTGTTCCCGTGATCTATGGTTACGATCCATTCTTTCCACTGGGTGGATTTAACTCATTTCTCTCTTTTGATAATTAATCTAATTAAATAGAGGCAATAAAAAGTGCCCTTAATAGTGATATATATATAATTATTAGGTTCTACTGGGTCAAAAGCAATTTCTCTATACTAATTGTTCATAAGACAAAGGCATTCCACTGTAAACCGTATTGTTTTACGCGTCCCGTCTCTAAGCCCATGCGAAATTGTGGTACATTGTAAAGAAGATGTAATTATTCGACCCGTAACTGAGAGACTCATATTTAAATTCACATTAATATGCAACCGTTTACTTATTGATAATTGGCCAAGTTTGTTAAATTATAATTGGTAAAATATAAATTGGTTTTTTTTTTTTACATTAACGATGACAACCAGTTTAATGTATTATAAAAAATCCTTTATATTAAAATTAGATTAATTTAATATTATGCTGCGCCTGTTGTGTATATGTACCAGTTTTGATATACTATAGTATATTTTTGTCGTTTTTTTAAAAGTTTAAACAGGCAAGCGTCAAACACAATAAAATATCGGTTACATGATAAAAAACAATGCCCGTTACAAAAACTATATTTAAAAAAAAAATAGTAACTGTTCCTAAATAAATCGCTATTAATAACAGCAATATTCGTTTATCGACACCAATCGTTATCCTTGCTGTTATTATTCCAAATTAAGCAGATTAAAGGCACTTACGTCAAGTTCTAAGAAAAACGCAATTTAAATATCATTCAAACGCTACCGCCCGTACCCGACACTCAACCGATACGGGTTCATTACAATTTCATGGCATGTGTCGGCATGAACGTTTCGCTTTGATTAATTTGCGTGGCTACGACGCTTGGTAATACAGCATCGTCGCTTTATTAGCTGTTGAACGCTTTATTTAATGTAATACCGGTATTTATACACCTGGTATTGCACTTGGCACTTGGCAGGCTAAGACCTGGATTATTTGGCATTGATTATTAATTCAGCTATGATTATAATCACAAGTATTACAGCATCATTCGTATTGTCTGCTCTACTATATATCATGTGTTTTTGTTTATTTATTATTGTTATTACTACGTCGATTCAAATTTTCAATCGACAGTTAATTTTTATTGAAAAAATCGTTTGGAATTTTAACAGTTTTTCTATTAAAAACTTCTATAATATTCATGTGATCGAAAATACTAACAATTAAAAAAATCCACCCTTATTTTAATTTTGGGCAATTATAGATTTTGGGATTGATTAAATTTAATAAATAATGAGAAGATGTGGACACTAAGAAAAAACATAAAATTATTATCAAATGTATTTCACCTAGTAAGTAGGCTCTCACTGACAACTTTGAACCATTTCCCAAACTTAAAATTAAATTTAAAGTTACCTTCATTTCAGACTGTAAAGTCTACCGAGAAGAACCGTCATGAAACACAGTAATTACTCTTTATTACTAAATTTCTTACGTTAATTACATTAATTATTGTATATCCTGAATGAAAAATAACGAATGCAAGCTCCATACATTTTTATAACCCACAAAATCTTTTGTTAATTAATCAGCTTTATTTATTTACATTTTCTAACATGATATTTAAATTTATTAATAGGCAACATTAATTATTTCCGAATTTTATTATAGAACTGAACTTTACGAAGAAGGACGAGTCGATTTTACAAAGACAGAAATTTGGTGTTACAAGTTTTTATTTTCTTTTACACATCTTTTACAGTTTACATTTTTTGTCCTTGTCTATCACAACAATTATTATTGTTTATATAAATTCAAATTAATTTGTTCAATGTATAAGCATTACATTTACTTATTTGATATTCAAAGTATTTATTTCGAAAAATATATCGTTCTTATAATATTTACCACAATCTTAATTTATTCTATAATAATAAAATAATAAAAATCATATTAATTCTTAAGCATTACTTGTCAAATATTAAAAGAAATTGGTAACCAACCCTCCCAATTTCCTTCCCTATTCCGAACAAACAATTTCGCTTGTAACCATGACCTGTTTCATTTCTGACTTTATCGTGTGTCATTATTATCTGCTTATTTGAGCTCAACACCCCTTCAGCCATTTTGTTTACCAGCCCTTTGAAACATCTGTCATAGATGAGGAAAAATACAAAGTAATCGCGATGAATTTCTTTCATCCGTCTTGATTTACGAGAATATCTTTGAAGGTTCAGGAAAATATGAATTATAGAAACGTAATGCATGGAATGAAGACTAATTGAAATTGTTGGGTCGCCGGTCCGAATCGTTAAGCTTATTTATCGTAATGAAACGTAAATTTAGTAGAAATGATCTTTAGAATTACATGCTTTGTATGGCTGCTACTCTTAGTCATAATAGGGTCTATTTATTTAAGTTAATCACACGATAATATCTTAGTGGACTTTTAATGGAAATAAAATGCTTTAATAACGGTGGATACTGGGATACTTTTAAATGATCCTAGCTATAAAATTTATGATAGATCCGTTTTAAGCAGTTTGAGTACAAGTAGCTGTCAAGTCGCACTCAGCTCAGTCGTACTGCTCAGCACTATCGTATTTTAAGAATGTTCTTAGTTATAAATCTAAAATTGATGGAAACTCTTACGCAATACTAAAGAAGGAATCATGCCCTTTTTCGTTGATTTTACTGTATAGCTAGAAGTGATACAAAAAAAAAACATAAACGTTAGTGACAAATCAATATATTAGTGAATCAATCCATCGATGTAGGATATTTGCATTCAGGCCTGGCGACAGTGGAGGCGATCCGTCCCCACTTGAGTCGCTGGGTAACGAGAAAAGGCGGCACACTGACTTTCAAACTGACTCAGGTGCTTACTGGACATGGGTGCTTCGGTAAGTACCTGCACGGAATAGTTAGGCGGGTGGTAACGCCCTCCTGCCACGAGTGTTGTGCGCCTACGGACACGGCATGCCACACTCTGATGGAGTGTGCCGCTTGAGGGCCTCAGCGCCTTTCCCTGGCGACTTTAATCGGCGGAGACCTGTCGCTGCCGAGCGTGATAAATGCCATGCTTGGTAGCGAAAGGTGCTGGATGGAGATGGTCTCCTTCTGCGAAAATGTCATATCGCAGAAGGAGGCCGCGGAGCGGGAGCGCGAGGAGAGTGCCTCCACTGACCCGCTTCGCCGAAGAAGACCGGGGAGAAGACGCCGGCGCTATGCGCATCTTCTCCTCCCGCCGTGAATGTCGCCGGGGCCAGGGGGTCTCTGTACCCCGAGTACCCCCTAGGATTTGGAGGCCCGCAGAAGCGGGCCAACCGTCGGGACGGCACGGTAGTATGCGCAAGCGATCCCGTGACATCCCCCGACAAGATGGAGTGGGTACCGCTGGTTTTTTAGTGGGTATTCCGGCGCCTTCAGCGCCGGCGAGTCCCACATACCCCCCCACCTCATGTGGGAGAAACACATAAATGTGTTTTTCAAGCGAGAAAAAAAAAAGGGATATTTGCATTCGACGTAAAAATTGTATAATTTATTTACATAAAAGTAAAAAAGTAAAGGAACAGCCTGTGAATGTCCCATAGCTGGGCTAAGACAGAGGAGGCCCTTTTTGAGGAGAAGGTATGGAGCTTATTCCACCATGCTGCTCCAATGCAGGTTGGTGGAATACACATGTGGCAGAATTTCAGTAAAATTAGACACATGCAGGTTTCCTCACGATGTTTTCCTTCACCGTATAGCACGAGATAAATTATAATCAAAAATTAAGCACATGACAATTTAGTGGTGCTTGTCTTCGTTTGAACCCACTATCATCGGTTAAGATTCACGCGTTCTTACTACTGGGCCATCTCAGCTTATTTACATAATAACTTATAATTCAGTACAATTGTAAGTGATTCAGCCCTTTCACCAGTAGAGACAATAAGGCGTGGTGCTATATATTAAATTAACGTTTTTGCACTATTCCTCCGAGGTTTCAACTGCAAACGGAGTAATGACATAATTTGGATATATTTAATATAATATAGTATATAGGTAGGCGGACGAGCATATGGGCCACCTGATGATAAGTGGTCACCAACACCCATAGATATTGCCATTGTAAGAAATGTTAACCATCGCTTACATCGCAAATACGCCACCAACCTTGGGAACTAAGATGTTATGTCCCTTGTGCCTGTAATTACACTGGCTCATTCACCCTTCAAACCGAAATACAACAATACCAAGTACTGCTTGTTTTGCGGTAGAATAATTAATAATAATAAGTGACGAATAATTGAAATTAATTCGAGTGAACGTTCTTCAGAGTGATTGTATCTGATATCACCTGAACTTATCTATGTGACTAAAATATCGAAACTTGAAGCCATTATCAGAATTTCATTTTAAAAACTATTATGTTTTACTATTCAAAGCTATTACCAAAAAATATTAATATTCATGAAATATACGAAATATGTTTTAGTTATAATTATTCATAGGCGACGTAATCACTTATTACTACTACATTAAAGTCTAGGTTTAAATTTTAAATTCCAATTTAAGTTAGACTAATTTAGATATGCTAATGCAGATATATGAGGGTCTCCCCCTCATATATCTACATTAGTATGTTGGTGGAAATGTGTTTTTCTAGTTAAAATTGGTAGGCAGACTTGCAAAGGGCACCTGATCGTAAGTGGTCACCACCGTCCATTGAATTAAGAAACATCAACTATCCCTTACACCGTGAATATTCTACTGGGTAACTCATATATTAAGAGCCAGCAGTTTTCCGGCTCACTCATCCTTCAAACCATACAGGATATATTAATTTAGTTGTACATTACAATTTACATATACATAATGATTGATGAAAAAGAGTAACTTAGTTTCTTGCCAGTTTTTCTCGAAAAAATGGATTAAAATACTTTTGTAAAAAACGATTTAAGAATGATGTATATTATATTATTATACATATACATATTAAGTATTTATATTTTGATTGATTTTTTTCAATCTAATATTTATACCGCGTTGATTAATTCCACTATACGCACAAATACTGATGTAAAACACTGTTTTATTCGATTTGAATAAGGGTAATTGACTAAACAATAATTCTACCACCAAAAGCAATTCTTTGGAATGTTGTGGTCAGGTTTAAAGTGAGTCAACAAGTACTTTGCTTGTAAGGGACATATCATCATAATTATTGGAGGCCAATTGACAGTATAAGTGACCAAGACGACGAAGAAATTATAAGACCAGTTCACATTTAAAAAGAAAATGAATCATTATTAAACCTGTTTATTTTGTAAATATGTTGTCGATTGTTAGAAAATTGTAATTTCTATAAGAATGATTAATTTCGTACTTAAATTCATGGACTACAATATTGCGTGATATTGCCCAACAAATTGAAAAGCTTACTTTATAAAATATAAAGTTTATGCTATAGTTTAAAACGTAATTTATGAAACGATATAAAGATTTTTTTTCCAAATATAAATGTGACCACTTAAACTAATCAAGATTTGCGTCTAATTAAAACTGAGTGCGGCAATTTAGGAAAAATCTCCCTCTGAAGTAGAAGTAATTAAACATACTAAAGAACTCTCGTATAAAATTTCAAGTTAACAAATAAAAATCGTATAAAATCACTTAAAACTGCTTTTAAATTCGTTTCAATGTCGCGTCCATTAGTTCCTTAAGCGATTTTAAGAGCATCTCTCCAGTATAAAGTGTACATTAATTGTGAATTAGTGTTGCAGAATTACCGCTATTCGTTACCGGTTAGTAGTTTAGGAGATTTGTTGCTGTGTTTGTTGTCTTCAATTAGACTAACTCTGTGCCCGCAACTTTGCCTGTAAACTTCCAATAACGAAGCAAACAGCGCTAATGACTGAGCAACAAATGAACGCTTTTTAGTGAACTGACATTTAGCAATACGTAGAAGCAATTTACATGACTAGGTTTTGATCGAAATTCTTTTAATGCGTCATGCCTTACATGGAATTAGAAAAACAATCGTTTAGTGGTGAGTGTGTTTGAATCGATATAAAAAAGTATGAATTCTTATTTTAATACATATTTAATATACATCGGAAACTTGTAAATGTATTTAGTAAAACTAGTATGGTAGCTTTATGGACTTTATATACGAGATATTTTCTTAGGATTCTGAAATCCTCTGGATTCTAAGAGTTCTTAGAACATTTCTAAGAGTTCTTAGATCATATTAGCTAAAGAGAGATGGCTGCCAGTAATATTTTCAACCAAATAGCATTGAAATCACTTAGTAACCTTACTCAAACAATAGCTCCACAAACATATGACAGGTCAAACGTTCTTTTGTAGTTCCTTATCACATTATTAATTCTTGGCGCTTAGCAAATAGCTAGGTCGAAATAAATATACCGATTTCTACCATCACTGAAGATTGAGCACATTCGCGTGCCAATAGCGATGCCTATGTCCAGTAGTGGGCGAGATCACGATGATGATGATAATTTCGACCACCACGCCAACGCACCAATGCGCAAACAACAAAATATATTCAGAAAAAACCGAAATAAGGTGAGGTGCTGCCAGTAAAATTTTGCGATGCTAGACGCACCAGACATGACAGGAACCACTCTCATTCTTAGGTGCAAATTCCACTGACCATGATTTTAGCAGGATAACTAAAACTTTATTCCAACTTCCAAATCTTAGCCAGATATTTTTCCAACAATGTACACCTAAGTCAAAGATAAACATTCCAAAGAGGAGAGAACGATGTTATATTATTACATAATTTCATAAACTACGTCAACAATAATAATCAGGACAAGCAATTGTATTGTACAATAACGCAGACTTAAAATTTATCATAACGATGTTGATTCATAAGTCAAATAGTTACTTTAAGTAATATTAGCTTAGATTTGATATTTATTAACAAAAAAATATGGTTTTGTTTAGCGTACAAGAAGTTACGATCATTTTTTAGTTTTATAGGAGCTGTTTACGTACTAGAGGGAGTTAATGTAATTTATTATGGATGTAGAGAATTTTATGGACCGTTGGGGAAAATTAAACGACTCCTTTACTATGTCAGGGTAACACGGTATTTCTTGCTGTTTTAGTTACGTGAGAAAATATTATACTTTTTGTTATAACATGATTCTTTCGCAAGACAAACATTATACGAGAACGAAGTTTTTGACAACTAAAATGATATTATAAGTAAGGAAATAATTTTTTGCGAAAATATATATTATTCTACCTGACTTATTTATTGAGGGTGGGTAGATATACCCGTGGAACTATTTCAACCAGCGCATGCAGGTTATCTCAGGATAATTTTATTAAACGCTAAGCACGAGATAAATCAAAATATTATAAAGCGAATTAAGGACTAAAATAAAATTCCGTGATTTTTTTTTTTTATAGAAAAGGAAGGCGGACGAGCATATGGGCCACCTGATGGTAAGTGGTCACCAACGCTCTTAGACATTGGCATTGTAAGAAATGTCAACCATCGCTTACATATCCAATGCGCCACCAACCTTGGGAACTAAGATTTTATGTCCCTTGTGCCTGTAATTACACTGGCTCACTCTCCCTTCAAACCGGAACACAACAATATCAAGTATTGCTGTTTTGCGGTAGAATATCTGATGAGTGGGTGGTACCTACCCAGACGAGCTTGCACAAAGCCCTACCACCAGTAATAATGCTTGCTCGGGTGAACCCCCATCTTCTGTTAAGATTCACGTTTTATAACCACTAAGCCATCTTTGCTTAATATGCAGCAAGCACTGATGAACAGGTCTTTCTTTGCTCCCTTATTCTCATAGACTGATAGAACTGGTGTCCGACATACCGTGGGAAAAATCAGGCGAAGTACCAATGACTATGTGCTTTTTGAGGCACAGTACATACTATACTACATCTACAAATATTCAGTTACTAATTTACCGCATATGCTGTTCCTGCTAGTCTTAGTTTAGTAGTCCATGTATTGCATAATATTGTTCATATACAAACCGATATCGGTATTAGTTATCGTAGCAGCAATCTAAGCTCAATGCTCCCAATGATTTTATGATTTACAGTTTTATAAATGTACCCCCTATGTATTGTATTACAATATTAATTTCATAAATGTCAAATTTTGTGAGAACAGGTTCGAAATTATAAGCCAAGATGGCCCAGTGGTAAAAACGCGAGAATCTTAACCGATGATTGTGGGTTCAAACCCGGACAAGCACCACTGGATTTTCATGTGCTTAATTTGTAATTATAATTCATCTCGTGCTTTACGGTGGAGTAAAACATCGCGAGGAAACCTGCATGTGTCTAATTTTACTGAAATTCTGCCATATGTATATTCCACCATTCCCGCATCGGTGCAGCGTGGTGGAATAAGCTCCAAACTTTCTCCTCAAAAAAAGGGAGAGGAGGCCTTAGTCCAGCAGTGGGACATTAACAGAAAAAAGAGGTTCGAAATTTAAACTTAATACGTTTCTAGAGTTTATACTATAAAATGTGATAGTTTTTTTTAAAATCCTTATAAATCTTTATTTATTATACTCCTAGCAAAGCCGGCGAGTAATGTACATGTAAACTTAATTAAACAAAACGTCGGCACAAATCAAAACAAACACATGCATAATATCTCGGACTAATAAACGGGTAGAATTATCGCGATGCAATCCAACAGAAGTATGCACTCGTTTACAAGTTAAATCGACGGGGAACGGTCTGGGTAATTAATTGGGGAGTCGGGAATTTCCGGGACAACACTACTGTCGCGGCTGGAGTGAATTTTGGGAATCGGTGGATAAGGCATTATTATATTATAATAACATTTAATATATACTTAACAATGAATTTATATTAATAGTATAGTCTGAAGTGAATAAAATAAAAATTCTGTAAGTACAATTATATGTTTTTACAAGAAATCACAAAAACATTTAAAAGTATTTAGTTATAAAATTTAAAATAATCGCTTTAGACGATTGCACCTTACACTCACTCACATATGTATCCAACAAACGGCGTTGGAGCTTCGGCTTCTCCTCAATAGGTGAGGAAGGCTTACCCTAGTACTCATAACATATAACAAAATACACTTAGACCAGAACACGAAACTATTGCCGGGTCGGTTGGCGTGGTTGGTAGAAACTTATCTTTCACGCCTGAGGTTGTGGGTTCGATTCCCACCCAGGACAAATATTTGGGTGCATGAACATGTCTGTTTGTCCTGAGTCTGGGTGTAATTATCTATATAAGTATGTACTTACAAAAGAAAATTAGTATATGTAGTATATCAGTTGTCTGATTTCCATAGTACAAGCTCTGCTTAGTTTGGGATCAGATGTCCGTGTGTGAATAATGTCCAAGGATAATATATATAATATTAATATTTAGCGATAGACTATCTCTGAAGTGTAAGTATATAAGATTAACTTCAGCTTATATAGAATAAAATAAATATACCGTGTTCATTTTAATCATCTGTCATAGTACGTCGATGTAACTGATGTCTCGAGTAAAACTGTACTCCGAGTGCGCTTGTTCAGTACGTCTGTACGTTTGTACGCTTATACGTGTTTACGTACGGGTATGAACACTGCTCAAACCGTATTAGCTCAACCTCCTTAATTTATTGTCAACTCATACAAGTGCATCCGACGGTTAATTGGACGTTCCGTTCGAGATGAAATGTTTTTACAACTTCACGTCTAGTTTATTTATTTATATTGTTTAACTACGTTTATTGAATTTCTGTATTTGATTACGTTGGCAATTCAGTGAGGTTTTCAGAGTGATTTATTCATTAGATGTGTGTTGTTTGAAGTTCTGATAATGACCTTCGGAATTTAATCGCTGGCAGATAATAACATCATTATTTTAAAGTTAAGTAAAGTTACAGTTACCTGGATATAGTTGGGTAAAGGCCTTATCTCCTCTCAAGAAGAAGATTTGGAGCTCATTCCATTACGTTACTCTTATAATAATAATAACCTTTTTACGGTAGTTTATCAAACACATGCAGGTTACCTCACGATTTGCAACAAATTAAGCACATGAAAGCTCAATTGTGCCTCCACGGGTCTGAATTCGCAACCTTCGTTGAGATTCAAGTTTTGTATGTACTGAAATTCTGCCACATGTGAATTCTACCAACCCGCATTGGAGCAGCGTGGTGGAATAAGCTCCAAACCTTCTCCTCAAAAAGAGGAGAGGAGGCCTTTAGCCCAGCAGTGGGACATTCACAGGCTGTTACGGTTACGGTTACGGCATGTACTGAGCCCTCTCGGTTCCAATTTTTGTAATTCAAATTATAGAGAACGCCAAATCAAAATAAGTTTAAATTATGAGGTCAGAAGTAACAACAAAAGTAGGCATAATGTCATTGACCTTTTTAAAACGAGTAAATAAATAGGTATGTTTTTTCAACATGAAACCGTAACCAGAATTTAGTTTAAATCAAATTAACGTTCCATTTAAAAACTAAAACTAAACAATGTGAAACGATAATGTTTAATTTACTTAATCAATCTTAACTAAATAGAATTCGCCGAATCCAGAAACCCATCCATTAACTTTTCGTTTAATTTTATTCCGATAAACCTTTTTATTTTTATGAGCAAGCAAGTCCATCGAGAGAAAACTAACCTAGCTCCGATACAAGTTTGCAACAGATGCTCAGAGGAAAAACAACCTTATGTCTCGAAGTTTAAAAGTTAAGATGGCGGTAATAGAATTTGTCGAGCTGTTCATACAACAGATGTTTCATTCGCTTTATAGAAGACTCCAGTTGAAGAAGTTGGAACTTTGGCAGTTGCCGACCGATCGTGAGATGAAATTTTATTTGGTAAACCTTTTTTGAATATTCCAAGTTTGGGTATCAGTGGCCGGGAGTGCCGACTGATAGGCAACTTTTGTTGGATTTATTGATATGGAATGGGAGAATGATGAAAAATGGTAACCGTTTGAGAAGTTTTATCGCATTTCTTTTGAAATATGTTATATATCAAGTTTATTAGAACAACGTTAACATAATATAAGAAAGAAACGATATCGATCAGATCTTATTGCATATACTTCAAATTCTTAAATTTAAAAAAGGAACAGTTCCAGAAAATTCGTTCCAAAAAATATAATTAATAAAAAAATTCGAAGAACCGCGAAAATTAAATTGTAACAAGGTTAGTAGTAGATATCCCGGTCTGGTAGGTCCGCATCAGTTGTCGTACCCCTAAACATATATTACTGTGTTTTGTAACGGCTTGACGTCTGTATATTTACAAGCACAAGAAATATAAAATCTTGGAACTGATCGTATTGACGGTGTAAGAAATAGCTTATATTTATCGTCTTCAACTTATATGGCCACGAGTCACAGCGTACTCCAGGGGTCCACTAATCCTGACTTTAAGATGAAGTTATAAAAGGTTTGTATATTTTATAAAGACATAAAGTAATTATTCACGAAAATTTTCAGGTTATTCTATTTAAGGAACAAACTGATTGTATTTTTACAAATTATGTACACAAAATGTACAATATCTGTACGTCCATGTATTCTACGAAATGATCGCATACATTTTAATAAGACACATCTAGGTTTAAAGATCTTTATTTTCTATAAAAGATACAATGTCACTTACATGGAAACAATAAGTTGAAGTAAAACTAAGTTATTACAAGTGATTTATTCATTTAATGTATTTACTACTGGTGGTAGTGCTTTGTGCAAGCTTTGTGCAATGTGTCTGGGTAGGTACCACCCACTCATCAGATATTCTACCGCAAAACAGCAGTACTTGTTATCGTTGTGTTCCGGTTTGAAGGTTGAGTGAGCCAGTGTAATTACAGGCACAAGGGACATAACATCTTAGTTTCCAAGGTTGGTGATGCATTGGCGATGTAAGCGATGGTTAACATTTCTTACAATTCCAATGTCTATGGGCGTTGGTAACCACTTACCATCAGGTGGCCCATATGCTCGTCCGCCAACCTATAATATAAAAAAAGTGGGTAGTTACAGTGTACTTGGTAGTGATTAACTTTCAAGTTCATGATTAATAATATCACGAAGTATATCTATTATAAGATGGTTCGGTCATCAGATGAGCCCATGTTCAGAGAAGGAAAACATCGTGAGGAAAGCTACATGTGTCAGAAGTATTAGAGCAGTGTGGTGGAATATTCGTACGAATCGAAGGTTCGAACCTTTTCAAAAATAGAAGCCATAGCCCAGCAGTGGGACATTTAAAAGCTATTTTTATTTTGTACAATTCAAAACGTATGTATAAAAGCGTACTAATTGTATACATTGAAAGGCCATCGAAGGTACCTGTAATGATTTATGTTTACCCTTAAACCCTGTAGATAATTTTATTGATGATAATAATTCTTCCACGGACTATTTTTTTGTTTCCGACAGTTTTGAGTAAAGCAAGTGTTTAGCAAAATTCAACTTTAATTTCTGATAAATAAGATCTATATTATAATTTATTGTATAAAATTGGGTATAAGCAAAAACTTTACGCATTTTTAAAGTTCCGTGTTTCTAAATGAAAAAAACGAAATCCCTTTCAAAATTTATTTAGTAGACATTAGTTCTTATACAACAAAAATTCCAAAGTAATATCAAGGTAATTTAAAGTGCAACTTTATAATTAGTTATTTTGTATTAATATGCCGTAACAGCCTGTGAATGTCCCACTGCTGGGCTAAAGGCCTCCTCTCCTCTTTTAATATATACAAAAATAATGTAAAATAAAATACTGGTGTAACATATACATAGTGTGTGTGTGAAAAAATCGTTACATATGTATGCAATTATAACAAGAATAACATGCCGTTTTATATTTTTTTAAAGAAATTTTGTTAAAGGATATTGGAAGAGGCGTTGAAAATTCTTAAATAACGTTGTAGTCTTATTTTCACTTTGTGAAAACAAACAAATATGAATAGATATATGGAACCCGTGCGTCAATACTCGCACTTGACCGGTTTTTTGTAACGTATCCAGAAAAAAATCTATTGTTAAACAACAGGTAGTTTCTCAGAATCTTAACAAGATTTCTAGAAACTTTTTCTCAAATGGATTATCTTTACTAGATATTATTATTCGTTTTTAAATAATCAACAAGGTAATATTGGTAAGTGAAAAAATATTTTTATAGAAATTTCTTTACTTACTTGCACTAACAAGAAGTAATTTTTTGCATAAAATAAATAATTAATATTCCTATCAAATAGCATACATATATTATGGGATTAATATCTACACATTTATAATAATAATATCCTGGGACATTCCTGGGACATTTTTCACACACGGCCATCTGATCCCAAATTAAGCTTGTACAAAGCTTGTGCTATGGAAACCAGAGAACTGATATACTACATATACTACTTTTCTTTTGTAAATACATACTTATATAGATAATTACACCCATACTCAGGACAAAAACAGACATGTTCATGCATACAAATGTCTGTCCTGTGTGGGGATCGAACCCACAACCTTCGGCGTGAAAGGCAAGTGTTCTACCAACCACGCCAACCGGCTCTATTTATGGACGCATAATGCAAATATTTTATATTAAGGGCTTAAATATTTAACAAAACGTGCCTTATCGGCTATTACTTTCTGTGATTATTCTATTTTATATATTCTTATAAACAAATTAGATTAGTAGAAACTACATTATAGATTCCTAGTATGAGTTGCTTTAATAAAATGAGCATAAAATCGTTTTCAACAAATATGATATTGGTAATAGTAATACTTTTTGTTTTTGAAACACCAGTGCAAAACTTTAATACGCGAAGTCATTATCTCAAAATCCTGAGCTTAATTGAATTAAGCTCATCATTTTATTTTACCATACATTTAATATAATTTGAACATTTATTGAATTACTTATTAATACCAAGAAATGTTATAAAATTTATATAAATAATATACATACTGAGTATAAAGTACGCTACGAAATAATTTTAGATTTTACTCTCTCAAATACGAAATGTTACTTAAAATTTAACGCTATCCAAAATAACCAAGACGAAACCAAATGTTTGCCCCAAATTATCATTGCTTCCTTTGCGCCCTTACCTCAAACAGCTGATGTGTTATCACAAACATAATTTACAACGTCATACAAATTTGCATCTTCATACATGATAATTAGGCTCAATATCGTTCACATCAACATTAAAATAAGTCGTAAATTCTACTCCAAGTTTACTTTTTGCTTCACGTGCATGTTTGGATGTGTTTTTTTTTATGGTCCTTCGAGTCCCCCAGAAAGGGTCATTTTACAAATAGTAAAATGGATGCTCCGCTAAGTCGAGTTATTGTTTTGATCCGTTCGCTTATATCTCCCGCCGATCCATCTTCATTCTTTACGCTCAGTGTCTTCTATTCAATTATGATAAGGGTCGGAATTTGGAAGATTACATTTGGTAATAACACCATCCTCTTATTTCTTTTTATTTATATCCAATTCTTTATTAGATTGAATACATAATTGATTTGTATTTTTTTTATTTTGACGACAAATTCATTTTTTAGAACTGCTTTCTATTTATTTTATTATTTGTTTCGTTTGTCATGCAATAGTTCTTAATGTTGATGTTGTTTTTATGTATTTATGTCTATTGAAATTAATCATATATTTTTTTTATAATGTTGTCTATAAAATTTAACGAAGTATTGTATGAGCTAAAAAATAGTTTTTATTCAAGAAACCTACAAGATTACATATTTCATAACGAAATAAATAGTAACTAGTAGTATGTAATTATTCGAGAAGCTTATATTAAGCCTTATTTAGTACGTCAATCAAGTCTAATGTTGCAACTGAATTTAAAGCCAGTTCTACACAATCGTTTGAGCTGAGGTTCCACACAATTTTGGTGCTAGTAGCAATGCTGTCAAATATGCTAATTAGTGTAAATTATTCCAAGGGATTGTTGTATAAAAGGTTATTTTTATAAAAAAGTTTCTCAACAGTAACTAAGTTAGATTAATATTAGAAACTAAATGTAAATCTATGGAAGATTATAACCAAAAGTTTAGTTATTAAAATTGAGATAATATCATATTATATGTATTAGAGACAGGATTTACAATTTAACGACCAAAAATTATGAGTCGTGAAACCAAGGTATGTTTAAACTCAGAATAAATTTATGAAAAGCGATAAATCAAGCTATCATTATCTTTTAAAGCAATAATGAAGATAGATTACAATATTGGGTCGAATATGATTCGCAAAAATTATTGCATCATTTCTAAAATCATATTCTATGCATGTATCATAATGTATTTTTATATATTTTATTTTACTTATGAAAAGTACTAAGGCTTTATTGTCCAATCTCAACTTAAATAGGTCAAGCCTTATAGGTACTTACACTATGTACACTCATTATTGTAATATAAAAATTATATATAAAAAATACTACATACTATTGTAAAAACATTGCAAGGCTCCAAATGTTTCTTGACTTATTTTTAAAAAATAATATTTAATAGACAAGGTATTGTACTTTATGAATAAATAATAAGCATGGAATTAGTGGAAATTTATAAATTTAATTGTGTAACATAAATTTACTACATGTACTCTAATTCTCGAAAAAGAGTACCTACTGTCATTCTTGACAATTATTTTTGTATTATCTACATTTCAATCGGTCTTTTTGCATTAAATTAATTTCAAAAGAGCTTGCTTGAATACAAAACCTAGAATAAAGTAAATTTTAATTTTGACTTGTTAATTTGTTACTGTACCAACTCTAATTAATATATTTTTCTCTTTGCTTTTCTTTAATATTATTATATTCTTAATAAAAACTTTATTACAATTCGAGAAGACAGTATAACATCCTTTTGTCAAACTTATTATTCATTTTAACTTGCGTTTCTTTGCTAAAATATAAATGTATTCCGTGAAACTTCTAACAAGCTCTATTCTATAATGTATCGCCTGTATTACCTAGGAGATAAAGATCATTTTTATATAAAAAAAATTACAGGGACAAAAAATATCTACCTGCCTGTTTCGTTTTGTCTTTAGCTTGTAAGACATTGCTCAACATTAATAATGAATTAAACACGTCTCGCCATCTGATTTTGTCTTTTTTTACACTCACTCTCTGGTCTACACCGCTAAGGAGAGTGGCGTTTTTTTTATTTTGCAATCTATGTTCGTCGGTGTAATTGCTTGCTTATAGGGTGCCGGCTTATATTTTTTTATTGAAACTTTCAAATCTCCACAGACTTCTGTCAGTGCCTTTGGTGTATTTTGTGTCTGCTTGGTTTTATTTTCGGGTATCATAATCAAAAATTTTGGATTACAAATCGAATTGCCTTTGTGGGGGAGTACCGATTTCGAGGTCCTTAGTACTCCTTGTCCTCCTGGTCCTTTATAAACATAGTTAATAAAATGGTTAGCTTCTTAATGGTTCTTACAAATATTGTATCTTAATCTAGTATAAGTATACGAAATTAGAATGTAATAATATCTCCAAACTATTTTTTTTTCTTTTTCTTCAACCAATCACTCAAATATCCGAACGTTTTCATTACAAATGATACAATCAATTTAATGCGATACGAAACGTATCGCTCATAAAATATGTCCGGTCATGGAGAAACGGCTGTTACCAAACTTATTCATTCCCCTGACTGATTGATAATACTCCGGAGACAACAGACATGATTTATTACGTGCTATTACTACAGAAATCTTTATTATCATCGCCTATGACAGTTACTTAATCACTATAAAAATAATCTGTCGTATTTTACAGACGGTCAATTTTTTTTTGGTTTTAAATATGAAAATCTAACTTACTGGCTATTAGGGACATAACATCTTAGTTTTCAAGTTTGCGCATCGGTGATGTAAGGAATGGTTATTTTATCTTACATAACCAATGTCTATGGTGGTCTGGTACTACCAGGTGGTCAATAATAACCCGGCCCATCCAAAGGACTCGACCCTTCCGAAGGTTTTCACTGCGTGAAAAAAAAAAGAATATAAACGATTAGCAATGCCTGGCAGACGTTGCCGTGTATAGTTATACCAATTGTCATGACAATCTGTTGAATGATATAGAAGTTGATGTAAGACAACGCCATCTAGCGGTGAACACTAAGTAATTAGTATTACTCTTTTCATGAATAAATATATATGTGCTAATTTTAATGTTAATATTTTAAGCGATGTTGAGGTATTAATCTCAAATATATAACATCCTTTATATAAATAAAAATATGATTTCATTAAAACCAACTTAGTATTTAGTAAATAATAAGCAGTACATGAAAGTAACATAAAATACACACACTTAAAAACAATTCATTAGTCGAATTAGATTGTTATCTAGTTCCTTAAATATAAGAATAACTTATTTCACGTATTAGATAATCGCTATATAATTATTATAAACATGTAAACTAGACAATAAAGTATTATATAGGTGATTAATACGTTGAACCATTTTTTTACTTGAGTTTTTACAATTACAGAATATAAATAAAATTTAAAACAGTCTTCATTTAAATTATCTTCAATCACGAAATATTATAAATTCCTACATTACACACAACTAACTTAAATTCAAGTTTGTTAAAAACCGGAATCACGCAAGCACAACTAAAATACATGTAAAAAAATATAAAACACGTGTAATACAATAAAATTAACCTAATGTTAACCGGTGATGCTAAAACGCAAGGGAAACTCATGCGCAGGATTGATTACGTGTGTGCGTTTGTGTGAGTGGGTGCGTGCGTGTCAGGTAGCATCAGCTGTTCCCGTCCCATATGACTTCAAGGACGGATCGTGAATGCATTCTTAAAAAAAAAAAGACAATTCGAAAGTTCGTTTGTAGAGGCGTAACGAATCTATTTAATTTTTTAAGTTTGGAATAGTTGAGAGATTAGAATACATTAATTTGAAAATAGAGTTCGTTATTTGAAATCTAATAAATCCTAATAATTAAATAGATATTCAGATAAAGTAACTTTTAATGGATAATTTGTTGGAATACTTCTTGATTTTACCATTTAGCAGACGAGGGAAAAGGCCGAGTATTTATTCAAACGACTTAATGCTATTCATAAGTTTATTAAGCATTAAACCCATTGAAAGTACCAGTAGAAAGTCCAGCCTAGTAATTAATTCGTGTGGTAAACTATCCAAAATGATTTACTGTACACGTAATCGGGACGAGTTATAACAAGCCTTACAACTATAACTGGTCGTGTAACATCTACGCAAATAACTTTATTAATACAATAAATTACAGAGAACAACCTACAAATTCAACTAAACAAAACCGATACAACTTGAGATAGAGCTATCTTTGATATTGTTGACAGATTATATTTGTACAAGACAAACGGATTATAAACGACTTTATTAAGGTCTGATACTTGAATAAATTAAAAACGAAGCTTATAGATATTTTTGTCCTTTAGATTACTATTCTATAATAATATATTTTTTATCGTATCGAATGAAATTTGACGTAAGTCAATTTGTTTTCATCGTTCAGAAACAGAAATAATAGCATAATAATATTTTATTTTTGATTGTTTGATAGTCTATTAAAGCATTATTATAGAAAAGTAAACTTAGTCGTTGTTTAAATATGTAATCATTTTAATTTAAAATCTTCAAATGGATTTGAATATAAGGTTTATATTACGATTAGCGTTTAACCGCTACTTCACTCGCGTCATCATTCACAATTAATAAATAGCAATTTCCATTGTTCTTTTCAATTGTTCTGTTCAATGACCTTAAGAAGGTGGCGGGCACCAACTGGATGCGGAAGGCGGAGGACAGAGAGCTTTGGCCTTGGGAGAGGCCTATGTTCAGCAGTGGACAATAATTGGTTGTTGATATGACATTGTTCTTTTTCTTTAAAAATAGAGGATTTTCATATAAAATTTCATCTCCTTTATCACTACACCTAAAAGTTCTTCCTTAGTACTAACCTATCGTGTCAAAAGAACTCATATGAAATTTCATGTACAATAGTCGTTTGGACTGTGCTTTTTTATGTCATTCTTATATTTATATAAAGATAAGTGAACATTAAATAATAATAAGCTGCATTAATCATTCACTACAACATTACATTGTATATTCATTAATTATTATGAGACCTATTTATATCGAGTCTACTTTTGTGATATTCTTATTTATTAATTTTAATTTAATATTAAAGACACAAACGCCACTTACGTAATGACCCAACCTTGCAAAATGATTATATATAAATGCTTGTAAAAGCCTACTTAAATAAAATAACATTAAAGAATGCAATAACGTGCTGCTCAAATTAATGTAATATTAATATGATTAAATGTTTTTAAATTAAATATAAATGGACCGGTCGGATAACTTGTAATCTCGTTAATGACGTATTTCAACTTTGAACTTTTATTAAAAGATCTGATTCTGTTTCGTTGTTTTAAGAACTGCCAACCAAGCCATTTGCAGGTATAAAACTATATAGAAGTAAAGTACAAGAATATTCAACCTCCGAAGCCCCATGTGCTGTCGGATGAAAATCTTCCACATGTGTATCCATGGTCCGTATTAGTACAGTGTGATGAAATAAGCTCTAAACCTTCACCTCAAAAATTGAAAAGACATTACAGCTAGCAGTGGGATATTTATAGTCTTAAAACAAATTGAAATCCAATAGTTTTTACACAAAGCACATATATTTATGTACTCACATTGATCATGTTTGAGTATCTATACTAATATTATAAATGCGAAAGTAACGCTGTCTATCTGTAATGTTTTTATGGTTAAACCGCTGAACTGATTTTGATGAAGTTTAGTAAGAAGGAAGCTTGGACCCCAAGGAAGGACATAGGGTACTTTTTGTACTTAGCACCTGCCCCCTCTTCCTTAAAACGACGGCGAAGCTGCGGGCGAAAACTAGTCAGGTGTAAAATCTTACTAAATACATCGTCTTAATTTATCAAACAAAGTCAAACAAAACTGCGAGTATTTAATTATAACTTGGTATTAAAAATAATTTGCATACAATAAAAAAACATTTTAAAATCGGTACACGTCCGACCCATACATCAAACTTGAACTTATTACGCACACTTATGTAACGTGTACGATCAGCTGACTGCGCACACATGCACGTAAATAAACAAGCCGTGTTCACACTGTGCTTGTACTTGTAGGATGTTGACTGTTCCTAACGTAATGAGAGGGTTTCGAAAAAAGTACAAGAGGCTAGGGCCTTAAAATCGATAAAGCGTAAACTTAAAACCTATGCAAGTAACTTTAAGCTTTATTAGTTATAAAATAGAATTGAGTTGCCACTAATTTTAGTTTCAATATACGATGTTTATAAAAATAAAAACAGCGGGCATGTGTGAATAGAATAGGTATATTCAAACGTGTATGAGGTTTGTAAGTGAGAAGGAGAGAGGTGATGTTTTATTTTGCGTCGTCAACACGTTCCTTTTTCAAAAGCTCACTGGGAGGCAAGGTGCGTTCGGTTTTAATTGTGACCTGACTGATGTGTGACGTTCCTGAGTTTTGTTCGATGCTTGAATTTTTTATAGACCATTCCGAATGCTCGAATATAACTAGATCTATATCTCTTAGTCCTTATTACACAGCCTGCAAAAAAATAAAATACTAAAAAACAAGAGCTTGAAATAATGTATGTCACTAATAGTTGTTACATACTCTTCATGTATAATAGTGACAGCCTATGAATCTCCCTTTAAGGAGAATGTTTAGATTTTATTCCACCACGCTCGAATGCTACTAATTCGACACTAGCAGATGTCTCGATGTTTTCTTTCACCGCCACACGAGGTGAATTATAAACAAAAAATAATAACATAAAAGCGAAGTAGTGCTAGGGGTTGAACTAACAATCTTCGGTCAAGAGTCATCTCGGAGGTAATGTGATTAAGTTTATGTAAATTAACTATTCATATATGGTCAAATGTCTATGGTGGTGAAGACTTATCTGCTTTCTTCTTTAGTCATAAACTTTAAAAAAGCAATAGTTTTTTTTTTAATTATTGTGATAACACATTAGAAAGAATGATTTGTGATTTATTTATTTTACTTGACTATCGTTGTCCTAATCATCATGCATCATGTATCACCTAAGTATCATGTGCCGCTTATTAAAAAGGGCTTAATATTAATTACATTGTTTTCTTACATTATAAATTACAGTTAAGTTCATTACTCAAATAATAATTAACTAAATCCATACATTTGATACGATTATAGTATATGTTAAATAATCCTAACAATTCCGTAAATAAATGTTTGTTTGTGTACATAAACAAACATTCAATCCAAATATCCTAGAATAATATCACCAACCGCTTTGCGTCAGTTCCTAGAACATCTCCTTACAAAGCACTAAAATACTATTAATTCCCATAAATCTCCATTGCTATGCCAACGTCGCACAGCTGTCGTATCAGCTGATCACGCACACATGTGTAGAAACAAGTTACACACACAAGTGTGGTCCGAGGCCGCAAAGCAAAAAGGGGGACTCGTCAAACTGGCTCCGGTTTGAACGCCATCCTATAAGGGCAAAGATTATATTAAAATTCCGAATAATTTCTTTATCTCTGGACATTTTTTCTTATCAATTTAAATATAACATATGTCTATTAACCCACAGCCGACACTACCTGAATCTGGAGGGGATGGAGGAGGTAGCTTTGTGAATTTTATCCGTAAGAAGTCGGGGCAGCTACTTTGGTTATATACTTTACAGCAGAACTTAATTAAATTGCAATAATGTAGCTTACATTAAATCTCTTGTCCCAGTACCAGTCAACCTCAAGAGGAACAAATAAGTAATAATAATCATCTCTACTAATATTATAAATGAGAAAAAAAAACTGTATGTATGTTACGCACTGTACCGAGTTTGAAAACAAGCATGCTTGAACAAGGAGGAATATACCCCCCCTAACACACGGACAAAAACTAGTAACACGAAATATTATACTAAAAATATTTAAAAATATCCATTTCGACATCTGCGTTTTATAATCTATGGTAAAACCGAGTGATTTGATTTTAGACTCTGTGTGAATACATCCAACGTCATATCCGACGCTCGTACAGATTTCCTTTCAAGTAAACCTACCTGATCTGATATTTAATACATCTATTGTAACCTTATGGTTATACCTCAATGAGCTTAAACGGTTCTTTTTAACTTTTTTTGGTGCACCGGTTTTACGTGGTATTCCTCGTAAATTTACCACATTTAGTCAAATTAACCATACAATATAGGCTTCAAGAACAAACATATATGTATATATATTATGAATATGGTGATGTTATTTTGACCAATTTCGTCCATTTCTATTCTCAAAATAGACTAACTAACTGTGCAGAACAATTTATAATGCACAAGTGTCTGCGCAAGCACACGGTGTCTCTATTAACTCGCTCTCATAATCCAATGGGACTGCAAATCTGATACTACCGGAAAGAGTTCAGGCGCAGGACCAACGGCTTTATAAGCTTTCTGAGGCAAGGGATTTGGGATTTGAACACAGGACCTCAGAATCTTCGGCCTTATCCACAAAACCAACATGGTTATAAATATAGGATAATGACAGGGTGATATACGTCCATTTGTTACATCTAGCTTTCAGCAATCCAGGTTCACCTTAAATTTGCAGGTTTTAATTTTAATATACAGTAACTAAATATGTAAAAACTTAAAAGTATATTTAATAAATTAATTATTTGAATTTTTACCGACAGATGCGAGTAATCACGTAGTCCCCTCCTCCCTTCCCAGTAGGAGCCATGTTATGACTCCATATGTCACCACAGAAAACTATTTGACACTGAATACGAAGCTTGATCATATACTAATAATTTTTATAATTTTTTTTAGTAGCAACCTTACAATTAACAACTTTATAATGCAATTAAAACTTAAACGTAGATGGAGATTATAAAACGAAACGAGATATAGTATGATTGTATATAAACCATATACTTAGCTAATTAACTTACGGTTTATACAAGGAAATTAGTGTCGTGGGAAGCCGCTTACATTCTATATATTAACTTAATCGTTGTACAGTATATTGATAATTACTACATAAATATATATACATCGTTACTATAGTTTTTTACAATTTTGTATATAAAATAAACACAAATAAACACTGATAAATAAATAGTTAGTATGAACTGTATTGAAAAATGATTCAAATCAAACAATCAAATTAAATAAAACGAATATCATTAATTCGTGTAATATAATTTGTTTATAATAACATTAAGGTGAAGAGTTCGTTTTTTGTTTGAATATGCTAATCTATGATTTTTTTTGCATTTAGTAGCACAATTCTCGACTATTTCTCAGGCTAGGACTCAGATGGAATGCGGAAAGAATCGCGCGAGGCTGCTAGTTTACTTGCTACATGTAATTAAAATTTGTTTTAATGTCCCACTGCTGGGCTAAGGCCTCCTCTCCCTTTTTTTGAGGAGAAGATTTAAAGCTTATTCCACCACGCTGCTCCAATGCGAATTAGTAGGATACACAAGTGACATAATTTCAATGAAATTAGGCACATCTCGGCTCGGTGTGTAAATAAATTAATTAATTTACAACATGTAATAAACTTTATCATTATAGCAAATATATATCATTAAATCGTTCATCATTTATAAATTTATGAATTGTGTACTATGTGCTTACTGATTTTTCTTTACAAGAGTCTTAATATCTGATGGTATTTTATGAAACTTACATGTATATAAAATTATAACTTAGGTTCAGCATCCGATGACAAGTGTTCAACTTTTTAAGTCGAAAAGAGCCTAGCAACGCCATCTATCGATGACTGTTCAAACTTCTCTTGGTAAAATAATACAAAAAATATTATTATAGTATAACTAAACGTAAAACGTTTTCGTATAATTTGATTTTGGTAAGCTTTAACAAAATGTATATATTATATAATATGCGTTCGGAGTACATTAAATTATAAAATTTACATAAACATAATTGTGAATTTATTTTGAAAATTACAATTTACTCGTAAAGTACCTACTATCTTTTATGGAAATCTCAATAAGAAGTATTTAATCATAATGTTTTTTTTTTAAAGTTTTAACCTATCACTTTTAACTTGTAATGTTTTTAATTTAAGTTTTATTATTTATTATATTAGCCATTATATAAAATGGATGCTTTTGTTTCCTATAATTGAGGTAACACATAGACATATATAGTGTAATGTAAGCTTTTGATATGTATTTCATGTTGGATCTCCTAATAAATTAAAATAACTGGCTTTTGTTTAACTGCTGTGGGATTTTTACCTACTAAAACTACTGCGATTACCGTCCTCCTATAACGCATTCGCGGCCTCTCCCGTGCTGTGCTCCGTGCTGTGCGACGCTTGTGGCTTGGCGGAGCTCTCCTCAGGGGATGTTTATTCAACCTAAGATAACTTGATTAATTATTATATACAAACTCAATTAAATATCGAAGAAATAAATCAGTGATAGGAATATATTCTTTGGAGCATTCATGTAAAATGAAGCTCATATAAATCACGCTATTTATATCTTGTATGACAATTGTTATATGAATTATCCTGGCCCATTTCGGTCACGACGTAAACTCCCCAGAAATATAAGTGTTATATTATAGTGCACAAGTTTATGAACAAAACATAAATGAACTTTTAATTCCTTTACTCTCATAATCTGTCGAGAAATAATTCAGGCGATGGAACAACAGCATTACGTGTTGATCTATTGACGTATTGACCACAGACCAGCGACGCAGACAACCATCGAGACAGTTGTCCCAAGTGGTTCTGATATTTCAATGTGAAAAAGCTTCCCGATATATTGTTTATAATTTGTATATTTTTATACCGTCCAGAAAAGCAGACAAGCAAACACACAAACAGTGGTGGTATCTCTCTAACTTAGACACTTTAAAAAGCAACCGTTGGAGTAGACGTGTTCTGGTGTAGAGATCACGTCTTGGCAAGCGTAGTGTAGGACAACCTCCAGGTAGGTGGAGTGACGATACTCGTAAAGAAGCTGGCAGCGAATGGAAATTGAGAGCTGAAGATCAAGCTCAGTGAAGTGCCATTGGAGATGCCTATGACTAATAGGCCACCTAATAGTAAGTGGACACCACAGCCCATAGACATTGGCGATGTAAGAAATAAGAACCATTCTAACAAAAATGTTATGTTCCTATGATGTTATGTTCCTTCTCTGTAGTTACACTGGCTCACTCACCCTTCAAACTGGAACGCAACATTTTATTGGTGCTAAGGGGAAAAATATCTTAAAAGTGGGTGATACCTACCCAGACAGGCTTGCACACAGACCTACCACCAAGTGAGGATGATGATGATGATCCTTCAAATGGGTATAGCAATACGAAGTATTTCTTTTAACTAAATAGTAGGGTGGTACCAAACAGGCCTGCAACCGGTGAGTTAAAAGAACTCTTTAAGATAAGATCACATTAAAACACAAATAAGCGTATCAAATACACTTAAGTTATAAAAATTATCACATTTACCTAACTCTACGTTTACATAACACTGTTTATACGCAATTAACAAGAGCAGCTTGATTTTTAATTAAACATTAACGCCAATTAAATTTTTATGTTAAAGCGTTTCGATCGTAAATATTAAAATTAGAATTTTCGATCGTTAAATTTTTGTTGCCTCTTCAAAAATTATCAGTTAAAGGTAAACACACTCGTAGAGCGAAGCGAATTTGATCTGAGCTGAATATTTAGTAAAGCTACAGTTTAAGTATATTAATATTATAAATTCGAAAATAACTCTGACAGTTTGTTACGCTTTCACGGCTAAACCACTGAACTCATTATGATAAATTTTGGTAAAGAGTATGCTTAAATCCCAAGTATGGACGTCGACTCCTTTTATCATACCTTATACCTGTCAAACTCCTCCCCCCCCCATAATATGTGGCTGAAGCCGCGGATGTAAAACTAGTAGTTTATAAATATGTTAAATTAATTTTGTTTAATATGTGACCTTATAAATATTATAAATCATTTTAGATATCATTTCAAAAACACTATATTTTATTCCATAATAATAATGATATAACGTTAATCACACTGCTATAGCCATAGCTTTATATATTTCAGATTCCATTCGCTATCGCTTCGCTTCACCTCACATGTGGTGTAGTACACTGACTTCTTCGCAGACGCTTTCTCTTCGCTTGGTCATGCAGATGTTCGACTAACTCTTTCATATATTTGAGATGAAAATGTAGGTCACAGTCAAATGTTATTATAGGCACAAAGGTAAACATCTTAGTTGGCGGCACACTTTGTTGTATTAGAAATCGTTATAGTTAACCAGCGCCAATATCTAGGTCCAAGGTGTACACTACCATCAGACTAAATATTTGCTTTTTTATGTTTGTTACTTCAAAACTTTTGATTATAAAATGATATGGAAATTTCTTTCTTATTTCAAAGTATAATAATATATATAATAGCCAAATATATGTAATAGCCGATAGACACATACATATGATGTTTAAAATATGTTATTTGTTATTAAACACATACATATATATTTTATAAACCAGGATAATTTATAACAAGCTAGCTATAAAACAACTCAGTTGAGTTACTCAGTGATGCTAGTATTATTTATAATCAGATACTTATATTAAGTTTAATATAAGTACCTGATTATAAATAATACTAGCTACCCGATGCGGCTTCACACGGGTAGAATTATGGCATATAAAACGTTCATATCGTATCATATATATATATATGTATATACAATGGATTAAGCGGCTCGCGTCCAGCTCCCAGTCGGCATGATTTTTTGTGACGTCAACATTCGTTGTTATATTTCAGCCAATTTTCACATAATAATAATAATGAATGTATCAATTATTCCATTGGTGAAAACCGTATGAAAATCTGTTGAGTAGGTTTTGAGTTTATCGCGTTCAGAGAGATAGGTAAACGCGACGGGGAATTTTATAATTTGTAGTGATAGGAATTGTCGAAGAAAATAATGATAACAAATGTTAGACGTGGTTACTGGTGTAATTGTTTTTAATGCAATGATTTTAAAGCGTAACTTTGAATGCAACGTATATAACAATAAATATAACATTCATATAAATAAATGTAACAATGTAAAATAAATAAATGTAACATTCATATATGTAACATTTCTGACGCAAGAATGTTTTGTATACAATGACACGAAGGACGTAGGTGTATAAATTTTTTTGAGTTTATGTTTCGTCCGGAATAAATAAGCTTAAGCTTCCACTGGATCAGCATTATAAATGTAAAAGAAGGTAGAGGGAAAAATTACAAAACTCGCTATACATTTGCCCGCGGCGTCGCGCGTTGCGTGTCGCATAATCGTATTTTAAATGAAATCGCTTTGTCGTGCCGCCTTTTAATTTTAAGTTCACTGGGGCAAGGCGTTCTAAGTCGGATACTGAAAATGTTATTCGAAATTAAATATTTGAATTTGGAATTTAATTTTATCACATTTAAATCGAAAGTTAAAAAATTCAACATAAACGGCTTATTGCACAATACATTCGTATTCGTTTATTTACATCCCATGTGTTTAATTCAATATTATATATTTATCTATATTATTGGCTATGTGTTTCTTAAAAAAGAGTATCCACTGTAAGTTTTATTTAAGCTTATAAAATTACAAAGGTGCTTGCTAGTAAGAACTTATTTAAAATAAAATCAATTTTCATTTTGATATATTTAAAAAAAATCACGTTGTTATTTTGTAGAAATCAAAAATGCCTATGCATGAATTGAAAATATATGTTCTTGTTAAATGAAAAAGTATAGTCAGCAGAAACAATTGTAATAAGCGAGCATCGAATACATAACCAGTTCGCTGACTACACTTATAACTTTAACGGTGACTAATTAAAATAAAATCTTATTTCATTTTATTAGCTGGTTTGGTCACATTGCAGGATACTAACAAGATAGGAATCCATGGCCCTTAAGGTGTTTCCGTCGTAATGTGTCTGTGTTTTTTTGTTTGATTTACTGGTGGTAGAGTTGTGCAAGCTCGTCTGGGTGGGTACCACCTACTCATCAGATATTCTACCCCAAAACAGCAGTACTTGGCATTGTTGTGTTCCGGTTTGAAAGGTGAGTGAGCCAGTGTAATTACAGGCACAGGACATAACGTCTTAATTCCCAAGGTTGGCGGCGCATTGGCAATGTAAGCGATGGTTAACATATCTTACAATGCCAATGTCTATGGGCGTTGGTGACCACTTATCTTCAGGTGGCCCATATGCTCGTCCGCCTGTCTAATCTATATAAAAAATCAATAATTAGGAAAGAGACTCGTTATTATCATTATCAGTATAGTTAGTACATTTAACCGAGATGACCCAGTCGTTAAAATTCGTGAATCTTAACCAAAGACGGCGCGGTTATTCCAATTTCTAATTCCAATAAGTTTTATGCATATTTGTAGTCACACTTTTAAGCTTTTTGATTCTGATACCTTATTAGGTTTAAGTTTTTCTGTTGACATCATCTATATACTCAACTTGAGCAACAGTGGTTTGAAATTAAGATTAAAAGATGCATAATTGCTGTAGGAGTCATCTACCAACCTCCCAAATTTAGTTTTAGCACATTTTTATCTACGCTAGATGACAATCTATCATTTTTAACACCAAAATATGAATACGTATTTGTAACTGGTGACATAAACATTGATTAAATTCGCATGGATATACTATATGATATGCATAAACTTTTACTGCACTGAATGTAGCGTTTGTGTTGGCAGCATATGTACAAGGCGTAGACTGAAAAGCAGTCTAGCTGAGACTACGACCTTTTCACCAAATTATGATATTATTAACTCTTTTTTATGGTTTTGTACCTTAATTTTTTTGTCATTGTTTATTTTTGGTGAATAAAGTTAATTATTTATTATATAAAACAAGTATCTATATATGTATAGATTTAAGCACTTTTTTAATAACCAACAAACACGTTTCCAATTTTTTTATTTTATACAAGACAGGAACGACAGGACGAGAAAAAAAATAAAAATAATGTAAGAATGCCTCAAAAATGCTTACAAGAGCATTCTCGTCCGTTCGTATCGTTGAAATATATTTTGATTTTTGGAAAACAATACACGCGAAACTGTTAAAAAATTGGTAATCGAATTATTGTCGATGATTGAATTTTTTTTAACTAACCGACTTAAAAATAAATTTTAATGTTCTAAATTCGGTTATTTTTATGTATCCTCCGAACTTGGTCATTTATGAGTAAGTAAGTAACAGCCTATAAATGTCCCACTGCTGGGCTAAGGCCTCCTCTCCCTTTTTGAGGAGAAGGTTTGGAGCTTATTTCACCACGCTGCTCCAATGCGGGTTGGTGGAATAAACATATGGCAGAATTTCGATGAATTAGACACATGCAGGTTTTCTCACGATGTTTTCTTTCACCGAAAAGCACGAGATGAATTATAAACAGAAATTAAGCACAAGAAAATTCAGAGGTGCTTGCCCGGGTTTGAACCCACGTTTATCGGTTCGGTCGGTAGATTCACGCGTTCTTACCACTGGACCATCTCGTCATTTATGAACCGATTTGGAATATATATATATTTGACTTCCCATTTGATTCTATTTAAATTTGCAAAAACACACCACCCCTGTTTTAGAATATCTTCTGACATATACAGGCTACCTCACGATGTACCTCCGTTCGAAGAAAAAAAAAGGAATTCAATACATAAAAATGTAATAATATAATCATTAATCTAATTCGCACTCTTTACTTCTTAGTTAAAATACACATGATTGGATTCGTATGCATATACATATAAAATAGCTTGGTGGTAGCTTTGTGCAAGCCTAAGTAGGTACCACCCACTCATCAGAGATTGTTCCGCCAAGCAGCAATACTTGCCATTATTGTGTTCCAGTTTGAAGAAGGGTAAGTGAGCCAGTGTTATTACACGCACAACATCTTAATTCTCATGCAGTGGTGGTGGTTGGTGGCCAATGACCAATGTCCATCCGGTGGCTCATAAGACAGTCAGTATAGCTATTTAAAAAAAAAAAACCTAAAATAAGTATTATACGTATGATTTTAATAACAAGTCCCTATGTTTGAACAAACCAAGGGTCTGCTGTCACTACATTGCCCGGATAAGCTTTTAATTCGTTAAAACAATACCTCGCGGGTTGTTAGACGTTTTGTGAATTTAAAATAAATGGTACTTATATAGATTTTTTAATTATAACAACTACTGCAATTTGAAAAATAAATTAAGTCGAATCTAATACATTTTAATGCTAAACTAAAAGAAGACGAATGATTGTTTAACTAATCACTGTCATTATTGTTTATCATTGTTGATTTGACATTCGAAAGAAAAAAAGCCAAATGATTGTTTGACTAACCATTGTCATTATTGATTTTTTTGATTGTCATTATTGATTTGACATTCGAAAGAAAAAAACCAAATGATTGTTTGACTAACCATTGTCATTATTGATTTTTTTGATTGTCATTATTGATTTGACATTTGAAAGAAAAAACCAAATGATTGTTTGACTAACCATTGTCATTATTGATTTTTTTTATTGTCATTATTGATTTGACATTCGAAAGAAAAAAACCAAATGATTGTTTGACTAACCATTGTCATTATTGATTTTTTTGATTGTCATTATTGATTTGACATTCGAAAGAAAAAAACCAAATGATTGTTTGACTAACCATTGTCATTATTGATTTTTTTGATTGTCATTATTGATTTGACATTCGAAAGAAAAAAACCAAATGATTGTTTGACTAACCATTGTCATTATTGATTTGACATTTGAAAGAAGAAGGCACTTGTTTCACTAATCACTAGCTCAACGACGTTCATAAGTAAGGCTGAATAATCTTAATATCCTATCGAATATGAATTTATAGACTAACTATGTATACATATAACGAAACTCCAGTGCATTCTCGGGGCCGTATTCCGTTGGGACGGCAATCCGACCAGTTTTCCTCATCCGGGCAGCTACTGAGAATTCTCTGATATAAAATCCAATATCTTTATTCAGCCTAACTCTGGATATTTATCTCGCGATCTGTACACGCTATCAACTGTATCAATGAAACAATCAGATTCGTCTAATATTGTTTTAATAATCTAGATAACTCACGTAGTAATCTTTATAGATAATGATGTTATTTTTATGTTTCCGCAACTGAAACTGAATTTGTATTTAATATAAATTTGATTCGAAATTAAATTGAAAAAATGGTTGCTATTATTGTTTTTTATATTTATTTAATTTTATATAAAATATAGTAAGGACACGTAAAGATTGTTTTATTCTCTCTGTGTCTCTCTTTTGATTTAATTTGGTATAATTTCACTTGTGTTTTCCATCATTCTACTTTTAGTATAATTAATCATGTAATATTAAATAATATTAATGATTAAGTTATATTAATATTTCTTATTTTATTTAATGAAACAAAACCATTTACCTCCAAAAATGAATGAATCAATATTAGCTATGCCTACCCCTATGACAAAACGAGGCCTTCAGCTATCAACAAAGAGGAAAAATAGTTGAAAGGTGGTGAAATATATTTGATATATGTCTTATACTTGGATAATATACGCACTACTTGTTTCTTCACTCGGTTCAAGAAATGTCCATCTTTAAAGCCACAATTTTTTTTATAAATATCCTGACTACTATGTTGACGTGTAAAGTTATGAAAAAAGTATAACTAAATAATTACGTTTTTTAAGGAAATAATATATTTAAAAACATAATTGTGTTGTGCGAAGTTCGTACATTGTTGCTAGTCATAAAAAATACAGTTCAATGTCCTTTGTAAACGCTAAGGTACATTAAGAAAGGAATTTTTATGACATACTGTTTAATAACCTAATCTAATTATGAAATACTTGTTCAACAACGGTTTATTTAAAAGGGGTAGCTTTTTGTGAGTGAAATTGGCTTTTTTTTTTAAATTAATTACTGAAATGACAGCGAACGGACAAAACTTGAGTGAGTCAGTGTAACTGTAGGCACAAGAGATATTACATCTTGATTTCCAAGGTCAGTGGCGCATTATGGCCTATGGCCACTATTATGGCATATTTTCCCGTCGTGTATTTACAGGTTTTGAACCTACAAACTCGACATCTGCGACCATACAAGTAAGCCAGTAGAGTAACAAAACAGTAAAAAATTCATAATGTGAATGGGAAGGTCACAAGTTTTCGAGTAGTCCAACATTTCAGCTTTAGGTAATATTAGTTGCTGTGTATAGTATAATACGTGTAAATTGAGTATGATTTGTATGTGTGCGTTTATAATTTTAATTGCCTGTATGGAATTTTAGTATTGCAGTAATGAAATTCACTTAAATTTTATAATATCATATTACGGTAATAGAGTTGTTGAGCTAATTAAATTATTTAACATCGACAATGTTATGATTTACGTCATTATTATTTTAATGTAAAAAGAAAATTAACATCTTGTAAATGACCCACTGCTGGGCTAAGGCCTTCTCTCTCACTACACATGAAGCATATCTCAAGTTTCCTCACGATATTTTGCTTCACAGCCAAACACGAGATTAACTATAAGCACAAACTAAACACATAAAAGTTCAATTTTTCTTGTCGGGTTTGATCCCGTAAATTATATTAAGATTGTCATATTCTAATAACTAAGCCATCTCAGCTCGGAAATAATATAACAAGTTGCTATTTAACTTTTTTGAACACCTCTATAATTAACTTTATGTATATTTTATGTATATTTGTAAAGTCATGTATAATTTTTGAACGATGAATGTAACGCATTGTTTAAATTTAATTTTGAACTCATTCCGGACATCCGACTAATTTGTTAACAAAACGTGATTGATAACAAAAATAAAAAAATCATTTAAAATAACATTGAAAAAATATACATTTTATGTTGCCATTTCACTTTACGATGTTCTTTTTTAGTTTCTCTATCATAATTAATATCCAAATGAATGATACAATAAAAAGAAAATAAATAAAATGATACATTAATCATACTGTTAATGTGAACAAAACGAAAATATATTCAATTTAGTTGCATATACTCTTTTACAGACTGGCCTAGGCCAGTCACGAGGAACCCTCACTCTAACTATTTCAATCAGTGTTAAACATGTTCAATGCTATAAGTCGAGATGGCCCAGTGGTAAGAACGCGTGAATCTTAACCGATGAACGTGGGTTCAAACCCGGGCAAGCATCTCTGAATTTTCATGTGCTTAATTTCTTTTTATAATTCATCTCGTGCTTTTCGGTGAAGGAAAACATCGTGAGGAAACTTGCATGTGTCTAATTTCATCGAAATTCTGCCACATGTGTATTCCACCAACCCGCATTGGAGCAGTGTGGTGGAATAAGCTCCAAACCTTCTCCCCAAAAAGGGAGAGGAGGCCTTAGCCCAGTAGAGGGACATTAACAGGCTGTTACTGAGGCATATATTTCAGGAGTACTCGGTGGTAGGACTTTGTGCAAGCGACCCACTTATCACGTGTTCTACCGCCAAACATCAATATTTTAGTGAGCCAGTATTACTACAGGCACAAGGGACATAACTCCTGAGTTACCAAGGTTGGTGGCATATTGGAGATACAAGGGATAATTAATATTTCTTACGGTGTGAATGTCAATGGACGGTGGTGACCAGCGTCAGCCTACCTATGATACATATAAAAAAATGTCGCGTGTTCAAAGAGAAGCCTTCAATTTTCAAGAGTTAATTACTTTATTTCTATCAAGATAAAATATATTTATTGTTAAATAAAATGTAATTTCTTTTTAGTTAAAATTTACGCGTACAGATGACACGCGATACGCTTTAAATATTAATGATTGCAGTGATGTGACGTCATAATGTGTTTTTATTGTAAAAGGGTGATAGCTGATAAATTATGAACTACAGTTTCCCGTTTTCAGTTAATTAAATTTACATAATTTGAAGCCTTTTGTAGTTGTGTTAGTATAACACGAATAAATAGTGGATAACAATATACAGGTAGGTACATCTTTTATTCCCTTAGCGGAAGTATACGGTGCGGAATCTAAGGCTATATTACTAAGACACAAACGTATACTAGTTACTAAGGTTTTTAGTAAATGTCTACGAATATAATGGAGCAAAGATTACATAAAGATATAATGTGAGTGTTAAAAAAAATATCATAAAAAAGTCTAAATATGAATTAAAGAATATTTGTAACAACGCACAGTGTGTTTGTGTTAAACGTTCCTAATGCACGTGTTCCACTTCTGTCACATTTAGTGATAAGTTTTTTTTTTTTTTTGATAAATTTTGGAGAGTATTCGTGCATTTTAAATGCTTAATTTTGTAGTATTAATCTACTATTAGTCATGTAGTATATTGTTAGTGGAGTGTTTTAAATTTCTTATCGAATCTATTGTGAAGAATAATAATATCATACGTGTCATGTCATTTTCAGTGATATCTATCATAATTTATGTATTTTCTTAGGCGTTCAAAGGTCAATAAACCCTTAATACTAATAGCAAAATCTGAAAGATGTTCACGATATGATCGCGATGAGGACCCGAGAGAAACCAAGACGAATCGCACACCATTTGTCAAGTTAATAATAACATTGAAGTACCGATGACAAAAAAATTAAAAAAATAAATTTTCGTTTAATGCTTAAGCCGTGAATTTATACATTATATTGAATAAATAAATTGATAATATTTATTGTTATAAGAAAATTGACTTAGTGACCTTATTACTTGTGGATCGACTTAACACATATGTACCATTAAATATCTTTTACTTAATATTGTCGTGTTTTTTTTTTTTTATATTCGCCGGGAGGGCAAATGACTCTACTCCACCTGATGGTAAGTGGTAGTAGAGTCCAAACGCGACGACGGCCAGTACAGACGGGAAAAACGTTCTGCACTAGCCGCCTTCGCCTTGCCGGCCCGCAAGATGCCTCTTCACGCCTCGTTTGAAGGAACCCGGGTTGTAAGAGGAGGGGAACACGTGAGCTGGTAAGGAATTCCATTTTTTGGTAGTGCGACAAAGAAAGGAGTTGCCAAATTTCTTTGTTCGCGATCGAATTGATGTCACAGTTAGGCGGTGACATCGAGAACCAGCTCGCGTGGACTTAAGAAGGAAGAGGGAAGCGGGAATTAGAGAGGTTCCAACTGGAAGGATGAGTGAACTAGTGTAACTATAAGTTCAAGAGACAGAACAACTTAGTACCCAAAGTTTGTGGCGCATTGGAGATGTAAGGAACGGTTAATAATAAATTTCTTACAGTGCCAATTTATACGGGCGGCGACCACTTACCATTGTGTGTGCCATTCGCCTGTCCGCCCACCAATTATGTTAAAAAACATATCTGTCATGGAGCCTGAAGTTTCCTCTGATTACTACACGGTTGTGTGAACTCAGTACTCTTATAAGAAAACTATATATCATGGCAAAAACAAGTACCATCCACAACACATTTATTAAATATATCGTGCTTAATTTGTGTTTATAAATCATCTCGTGTTCCGTGGTGAAAGAGGCAAAGATGACTTCGACGTATCATAATTATATCGTAATTTAAAATAATAAGACTCTGTTTTGCGGACCCTACCGCTACAGTACCGCAGTCTATTGAGTCATTCCTCTTATCAGCACCTGCATTCATTCCTTATTAACTTCGCGCTGTAAATCTCGTTATTAATCCGATTCGACTTGCTTTACCAAGAATAATTTATTGTAAATGCATTCATGATATTGATGAAATGAATACAACTGTGTAGTAATATTAGTAGCTGTAAATTTGCATATTTATCCAACAGCCGTACAGCTAAGGAGGGTGTGGTATTTACATAGATATTCTAACGCTAAGCAGCAATACTTAGAATGGTTGCGTTCCGGTTTGAAGTATAAGTGAGCCATTATAACTACAGGCACAAGGGACATGACGTCTTCGTTCCTAAGGTTGGTGTTGCATGGGCGATGTAAAGTAAAGTAACAGACTGTGAGGCTACTACTTTTTTGAGGAGAAGGTTTGGAGCTTATTCCACCGCTGTTTCAATTCGGGTTTGTGGAATACACATGTAGCAGAATTTTAGTAAAATTAGGTACATGCAGGTTTCTTCAAGGTGTTTTCCTTCACCGTCTAGCACGAGATGAATTATAAACACAAATTAAACACATGAAATTCAGTGGTACTTACCCGGGCTTGAACTCACGATCATCGGTTAAGATTCACGCGTTCTAACCGTAAAGATTGGATAATATTTATTACATAGCCAATGTATATCGGGGTGGTGACCACTTAACATCAGGTGGCCAAATTGGCCCGTCAACCTACCTATAAAAATAATCACTTCTTTAATATTATTTGGAGTAAACTTTACAGGTTATATAGTAAGACATGGAGAAGACAATGAAAGCCAAAATTTCATAATACTTATTCAACTTTAATGTAATTTCTTAAGGTTAAAATAAAAATTGTGTATAGACAAAATAAATGATTATTTATTATTCTTTAAAATTGGGTGTGGCCCTTTTGCCTTTAGTAGGGCTCAATAATGTTTGTAATATAATAAAAAGAAACGGACTGATTTTGAAAAACAAAAATCCTACATTATTGTACCCTCTAATAGCAATACAAATAAGGGTCCATAATACTAATACATATATATCTTATATATTATATATTTGCGTGTTTATACGACCGAACAAAGCTTGAGAGAGACTTAGTTTTATAAGTGGCTAAGTAACGGAAGCTTACGAAGTTGTCGATTTGCTTCCAACTACTTGAAAACTTTAACAGAAAGCTTATAATAAGTTTCATTAACATAAAATAATGTCTCTCAAGATTATATTATCAATTTACTCGTTCATTTTATAGAATCTCAAATAGTAGGACTCATCTCATACTTTGTAGCGATGACGTCATCATGGAATACATGTCGACGATATTTTGTAGCATATGATGATGTCCGCCTGATCCATTTCGACCACGGCGATCAGTCTCAAGAGATTAGCCAACTAAGACAGTTCGGGCGCAGGACTAACGGCTGTACTGACTTTCAAGACACGGGGTTGTACACAGACAATTATTGACTGAAAAACCCAATAACTTTTGATATTATGAGGACCTCGGGGTCTGCGGCCTTATATCTAGTAGATAAATGAGGCAGTTTTTGAAGCATATATACTAGGGCTAGATAGTAAATTTAGCTGTTTATAAATATATTTTTATATATTATTTTATATATCTACATATATTTATCTAGTGTACATGATTTGTAAATTTTTGAAAATATTTAAACAGTAACAAGTAATTTAAACTGTAACCAAAAAATCCATTATAGATCACGTTTTGACTAATATACCAGAAAACATCTTTCACATGGCTGTATTAGACACGCCTTTATCGGACCACAAACAGATATATTTAGATATTAAAATGACAAAACAACAAATGAAAAGAGACAAACGCGAATACTTAGCAACTAATTATGAAGCCCTATACAAATCAGTCAAGGACACTCCAATCATAAATGAACAATGCATTTATGAGATTTTGGAAAACTATATCATAACTAAAATTAAAGAAAATAAAACTATAAAAATAAAAGTTCTAAACAAACCAAGAGAAGACTCGATAATATAGGGCTGTAATAAGTAGTATATTTAATAGAAATATTGCTTGGAGTCACCACAAAAAAGATCCTAAGAATTCTGAAATTGGATCGATCTACAATATCAGTTAATGTGGTCTCACCGCTATGCGTTGCATTGTAAGTTTTTATAGCATGCGTAATTATTACTTTTCTAATACTACCTACATCTTTTTTAATATTGTTAACTACTTTAATTTACTGTATCCGAGACACTATCTTTATTTTTAACTTAAATTAACGTAAAAAATTGTATATTTCTCATTTTAAGTGATTTTTTTGTATTCTTTATGAGAAATAAATGTCTATAAACCGAAATAATTGATCACATTGTGAGGCCGTCACATCAAATCAAGTGTTGATGTATTTATAAAAAAATACTGTATTCAAGTAAACTGTTACTAGTATTTCTGAGTCGTATTATAAGATTAAATTAAAAAGATACACAATTGGATTATACATTTTCAAGGTGTCGACGACATGTTCTCTTCCTCTTCTAAGTTAGAATTAGCTTATGGTTAAGTTATTTATATGTGTTGTGTTTAGCAAACGGCTAATATTGTGATGATCATTTTTGTAAGTTAAGGTTTTGCTTTTTTTAAGTTTATGTACATCTGTCTTTCCTGAAAATAAAATCATTTTTTATAATCATAATCTATAAAAAAAGTTATAAGTAAATAATAATTATTATTAGAGCTGAACGAAACTCGGTTACCCAGGTATTGTCTATAGGTAAAATACTAAATTGATTTTGTTAAAACTTGGAATAAAGCAGCATATGGGCCACCTGGGTTAGAAGTATTTATTTACAACAAAATTATATTTATCAGAAAATACGTAAGTCGTTTATCCTTCGTCTGATGAGAGTGAAGGAAAAGAGAGTGATTTGAGCATTATAATATCTCTTTTTTTATATAGAATAGGAAGGCGGACGAGCATGTAGGCCACCTGATGGTAAGTGGTCACCAGCGCCCATAGACATTGGCATTGTAAGAAATGTTAACCATCGCTTACATCACCAATGCACCACCAACCTTGGGAACTTAAGATTTTATCTCCTTTGTGCCTGTAATTGCACTGGCTCACTCACCCTTTAAACCGGAACCCAACAATACCGAGTTCTGTTGTTTGCGTTAGAATATGTGAATAGTGGGTGGTGCCTACCCAGACGAGCTTGCACAAAGCTCTATCACCAGTAAAAAATATAGGTTTTATTATATCTCACCCGGAAAAAAACTTATAGTTATGTAGTAGTTCCACGTGGTCTTACAGTCTTACATCGCTGCTCCGGAGCGTGATGCTATATAGTCAATAACCTCAATTAATGGGCTATCTAATGTAAAAATGTTTTAATGAATCTGTTGATATTTCATGAGATCACCGAGTTAAAACAAACAAACTTTTCTATATTATTTTAGATGTATAAACTAAAATCGCACTCATATCGACAAGTCTCACGGTTCAGAACCAAAACTATCACATAGAATGTGGCTCAAATAGTGAAATTAAATATGATAATGGCTACGTGATTGATAACAAATTGACATTAAAATTAATATAGAGTATATATTCGATGATGACATTAAAATACGGTATCGCACGATCAAACGTGTTTCATATCGATATCGCTTAATAATAAGCTTAAAAGAACTTAGATGGTAATCACAAATCTAATGAAGAGTGCAAGTTTCATGTGCTTTATTTGTCCTTGAAATTAGCTTCGTGGTAAGCGGTGATGGAAAACATAGTAAGTCTGCATGTGTGGGAGGAGCCACATGTTTATCTACCAACTTGAATTATACTGTGTCGATATAAAATACTCCAAGCCATAGAAAAGGCGTTATCCTCGTATGGGGCTTTCCAGACTGTTACTTCATTTTTTTCATATTTTATATATATTCAGCTTCGCCGGATTAAATAAGGTATTACATAATACATACCGTAAAATGGCTCGTCCCGGCTTTGCACGGATTGAATAAGGATAAGATAACATAACTGGATTGGTTTACGGGGCGCACGTCAGTAAAACTCCTGTCTGCATGATTTTTATCAATATTTTCAATATTTATCGCTATTTCAACCAACTCACAAAATACATCAATAAATTATACATCTAAACCTTCCTCACAAATGACTTCGTCCATCAATGAAAACCGTATGAAATTATATAAAGTAGTTTCGAGTTTCCAGAAAGACAAACAGACAGACGCGGTAACAATACTTTGTTTTATAATATGTAGTGATTGTAATAAATCGGATATTAAAACATAATCGTAATTTAATAACCGGTGAACTATGCCATCACATTGGCTTAAAGCATTTGGCCTTTAACAAGAAAACAAATATAGAAATTCTAGTCAAATAACTATATTTATCGAGATAATCTTACGAAACATAGTTTTGCTGAAATAGCTCATATTTGTTATGTATTAAGGTCCAAAATTAATCATACAGGTGACATGTATAATAGCTATAAATTGTTAATTACTCGCTAATGAATACACATCCGATATCTGATGGGAAATTAAATTCTAATACAAGGTGAATATACCTTAGATAATAAAATTTAGAAATGGCATCTTATACGCAGGACAAACAAACAACAAGCTTGTAGAAGTCAATATAGTGAGTTGGTAGTAGAACTTTGCAAAGGCCAGTTTAAATAGGTACCCATTAATTATTCTACCGCAAAACAGAATTACTAATTAATATTGTTCTGTTACCGTTTAAGGGCAAAGGTTTGTGGGGCATTGGTGTTGTAGAGAAGTGTTGATAAATCAAAAATCAATATCAAAATACTTTATTCAACATAGAAGCATTACACTTACTTAATGATAGTCGAACTACCGGTTCGGAAAAGAAACATCCAGCTCTGTTAAGAACCGGTGAAATAAGCTGATTTTTTTCTATCATGTTTCATTTACAAATTGTCAGTGTAAAATAATAGCTTAAAGGCGATCGTTTCGTTCCCAAAATGTGCTATCATTCATAAATTCATAAATTGTATAATATTGATAGTATTTACATTATATGTATTACAGTTCCAATGCCTATGGGCGGTGGTGACACCTACCGTCAGACAACCCATTTTTCAGTCTGCCTACCTATTATAAATAAAATAGACACAGCGACTCTTTCAATAACTTTACAATATCATATTACAACAATCGTTACTAATATCACGAATGTAAGAGATTTGTTTGTTTTTTACCCTTAACTACTTAAGCGATCCTCATGAATTTTTACAATTTGAATGTAGGGTATCTAGTAAAGCACCTCCCCACCATCCCCCACCCTAACCACCACACGCGTGCGAAGTCGCGTGCGGAACTAATAAGTAATTACTCAGCCGAGAAAATAATAATTTTTATTTCTTATTAATTTTATTTGATAGTTTTGAAGTATAAACTAAATTCGATCCCATTTCCGATTAATACAGTTTTGAGGTACAAGGAATATTGTTTTGGCGGTTACGACAAACATCACAACGTGTTGCCTATCTCTATTATAATCTTTTTTTCTTTTATATTCACACAGTAATCCGAGACATGTGGCGTACCGACACAGAAATAGGTCAAATATGTTTATAGGGTAACGAGCACTATTATTGAACATTGATTGTTATATTTTCATCATGATATAAAATAAATTTATTTCTATACCTATATACCTAACACTTGTTGCCCCCTTTCTCAAACTATTATTTCATTAAGAAAACCTCTTTTTTTTCCTCGAAATTGGCATGTTTTGTGACATTAGACGTTGTTTTGCTACTTGTGCATAATCCTTAAATAGTACTTATCCGTGTAGTGATGGAGAAAGTATTCACAGCCCATCTCTCTCCCATAGTTGTAGTAAGAAGAGACTTAGGCATATCTGAGCGACCATCTGTTCATCTGGTGTTAATCACCCGCCTGGCTTGTTACCATAGTACGCAAGTTGAAAAACATCACCAGGTGGCATCAATCCCATCGCGTACGAAGTAATTTGGCTAGTCTTTTCTTTATAACACCTCCAAAAATTGCAATTCTTTACTAGCACACTTGGTATCCTCTTATAAATTGGGTTCCTTCAAACGAGACGTGAAGAGGCATCTTGCGGTCCGGCACGCTGGGGGTGGCTAGGCAGATCATTCTTTCCTGACCTGATACTGACCGAAGTCGCGTTTAAAATAAATTTTGTATAAGACAGGTAGGTGGAGGAGCATACAGGCCACCTGATGGTAGGTGGTTACCAATGAAGAAAAAACGCAGACGAGCCAATATTTCGCCTGATTATATGATAGCTTTGCCAAAATACTCTGACACTGCAAAAAGGGTGACCACTTTTCATACCGTCGACTCTACTATGAAATTTAAAATGTGATGTAACCCCTAGTCTACTAATAATTGAATTGTCTCTCACCTTCTTGCTAGACTATCTTGGTAAAAATTCAAAGCTTACGTCTTATGTACAATAACTATAAATATAAATAACGTTATGCAGTTACAATATACTCTATATGTAATAATACTTAATCAAATCGAACTAGCAAGTATAATTGATAAAGACCTAAGTTAATGTTAAATTAAGTCCTTCAAGTACCAGAACAAGTTTCAAAGTCAGACGAAGTTTTAACTAAGCTCCAGTTAAGCTTGGATATTATTTCTATCATAGCCTCTATTGTATGAACTAATTAGTCGATAACAAAGTTTCTTTGAAACTGTTTATTATTAATTCATTAATATTCTCTAATATAACAAAGTAGGTATTAAAACGGCACCGCCAACTATGGGACCATGACATTAGGTCTTAGGCTTGTGATTACTTACGAATTATCATCATGATAATAACTTGACCACCATGATAACGACTGCCTCGTTGGTCTAGTGGCTTGATGTAAGACCGCAGACCCTGAGGTCCTGGGTTCAATTCCCAGGTCGGGCTAGTAAAAAGTTATTGGCTTTTTCTGTCAGAAAATTCTCAGTAGCATCCCGGAATCTGGAAGTTGGAAGTGTGTACACTCTCGCGCCTCGGAAAGCACATAAAGCAGTTTGTCCAGCGCCTGTACTCTTTACGGTCGTGTCGGATTGCCGTCCCATCGGATTATGAGAGTGAGGGAAGAGAGAGTGCACCAGTGCTTGCGCACACACTTGTGCACTATAATATGTCCTGCGCAGTTGGCTAATCTCTCTGGAGATTGGCCGCCGTGGCCGATATCGATCTGGAGAACATTATTATTATTATTACCACCGTGAAAACCCAGCATATAACTGATGTTTGGAGGAATAACAGATGAGTTGCAGATGCCTACCTAGTAGCTGAAAATAGCAATTTTTATATTTTAATATCCGATCCCAATAAATATCCAATAGAAGCAGATATACGACGTATGTCAATCGAGAGAATTACAAAAAAATTTGGTAGATTGAAATATTTTCATAATGTTATAGTGGAATATGCTTTATATAAGAATATTATGTTTTAATAATACAGTATCTGTTATATATTATTTCAATGAAATTATAAACAAACAAAAATGATACAGAAAACTAACGCACTTGAACTTAAACAATGTTAATAATAAGAACATGTACCCTACTTTCTTAATATAAAAGGTCAACGCCCTCAGCTGTTTTGTAACGAGATAATTTTTTTTACTACTTTCGTTCAGTATTGGTTTACTTGAACGAATCGTCGCTTCCAAATTATTAAGTCGACCGCAGAGATGCCAAGACCTTCTGAATAAATTAATTTCACTTAATCTCATATGATGGGACAGCTTAAATACTTTCAATACTTAACCTAGGCTTATTTACTTAAGTTAATTTCGAATGAATGTTTGTAATACTATATTTTTACTTATATCAATTAAAGCGAGTGTGTTTTTAATTTTGTTAGACTATCTGCTTTGATGATAAGGAAACTTGTAGCAGTGACGAGCTTGAAGAAAGAGAGTGTTTATTTGTTGCAAAAAAGAGACAAACCAAGATATATCAATGGTTAGAACACATGGTCATAATCAAATTGCGGGTTCAAGTTCAGATGAGTAAGTTTTCATGTGCTTAATTTGTGTTTATTATTAATTTCCAAATTTTTTGGAAATCTATATGTGTATCCAATAACTCACATCGCAGCGTGGTGGAATAAGCTTCGGGCTGCCTGAAATAGAGAAGAGCCCTTGGCCGCGCAAAAGGACAATTCTCAACTTGAACAAACGTTATCACATTATAAAACAAATTCCGCCATCGCATCTGTTTGTCTATCTGAAAGCGATAAACTTAAAAACCACGGACCGGTACCGTATGTCCTTCTTTGTACCCCTGACAACGTGTATACCAAATTTCATGATGAGTAGTCAAGCCGAGAAAGCGTAACAAACAAACAAACTCAATTTCGCCTAAGATAAGGATACTATATAACGCATTATTTGACTATCACAAATAAAAAACTACCGTAACCGTAACAGCCTGTGAATGTCCCACTGCTGGGCTAAAGGCCTCCTCTCCTCTTTTTGAGGAGAAGGTTTGGAGCTTATTCCACCACGCTGCTCCAATTCGGGTTGGTAGAATTCACATGTGGCGGAACTTCAGTGAAATTAGACACATGCAGGTTTCCTCACGATTTTTTCCTTCACCGTAAAGCACGAGATGAATTATAATCACAAATTAAGCACATGAAAATTCAGTGGTGCTTGCCCGGGTTTGAACCCACGATCATCGGTTAAGATTCACGCGTTCTTACCACAGGGCCATCTCGGCTTTTTTAAAAAACTACATTAATACCAAAATATTTAGAATTAAATATAACAAAAACATTATGATTACTTAATGTTATAAGCGTTTATATAATCTTGTAAGATTATCAATGGAACGTCTTAAAATTTCAAAACGAAAATGTAATTAAAAAAAAAAGGTGTTGAACGTGTTTTATTTCAGACAGATTTATGTGGCCTTCTGTTCGAAATTTGAAAAGAGGAAAAAGCAAAACACAAAATGGAGGAACACGTGAAATTTATGACTTTAAAATTTGGATGGCTTCACCAACAAATAGCATAAAAGAAATTGTTCCACTTCACTCTTATTGTTCGTTTCGTAGCTGGCGAGTTGGCACGAAATAAATTTAGTTATTTGAAATAGAGCCATTTTAATGGATGCCTGTGATTAATTGCGAAACTTAAAATATGGCTCGCGAATGTGTCTGCGATTACCAGACCGGTTAAAAATCTTAATCTTGATAAATTATCCTGAATAATATGAATAATTCATAGCTTGTTTTCATCTTCAGTATTTTCAAGTCATGCTGTATAAAGTTATTAACAACAATTCATTTTTATCTCTAGCTGTAAGCTATTGAAACACGCCTAACATTAAAATCTTTTTCTTTTTTTTTATTATAGAATAGGAAGGCAGCACTATGCGAACATATGGGCCACCTGATGGTAAGTGGACACCAAACGCCCTTATACATTGGCATTGTAAGAAATGTCAACCATCGCTTACATCGCTAATGCGCCACCGACCTTGGGAACTAAGATGTTATGTCCCTTGTGCCTGTAATTACACTGGCTCACTCACCCTTCAAACCGAAACACAACAATAACAAGTCCTGCTATATTGCGGTAGAATATCTGATGAGTAGGTGGTACCTACCCAGACGAGCTTGCGCAAAGCCCTTACCCTACCCACCAGTAAAATCTAAGTCGTTATAAATTCTTTGCTCGTATTATACACATATATATATATATATATAATACGAGCAAATATACGAGTATATATATATATATATATATATATATATATATATATATACATTAAAATATAAGTAAGTTGTCACCACTGCTCATAGACATTGGTATTGTGAGAAATATTAACCTTCCCGTAGATCCCCGTTACCAATCCCTTGAATAAAGGTCCATGAGCCTGTAGCTACTCTGAAAAACCAGAACGAAACAATACAAAGAATTGCTCTTTGGCGGTAGAATATATGTGAGTGGGTAGTGTCTACCCAGACAGGTTAACACAAAGCCCTACCACTAAGTTACTTACGCTATGTTCATTAAATAAAAAATAGAATAGTTTTAAATAAAAACAATATAAAAATATACCTTATTTAAGTCAGCTCTTATAAGCACTTTCGATTTTATATTTATTGTTAAAATAACTGTTCGGAATATATCTTCTACCTATTCTAATAATCTGCAAAACACTCATTTAATAAAATACAATTATATATTTCATAAATTATGAAAAATAAATAATACTAATTACATGTGTTTATTACCTATAATAAAGTTGTAATTAATAAAATTTATTAACTAGCCGGTTTGCCCGCGTTTGAGGGGAGGGGAGTGTGAGGTAACCCTGACATGCAAAATTTCATGCGGATTGGCTACTACAAAAATATCTGATGATTGGAAAATACCTACCCTAAATCAGACCGTAAACCTAACTAGTTTATAAGAGGTTGTATATATACGAAGACAGCACCTTAAATCTTTGCCAATATTCGTTCACAGTAAATGATAATTAAGTATTTATAAATATAAAAGGAGCTATTTTAAATATTCGATTCTTTTGATAATCAGCTCAGCCTATATTATTGTCCCAGTGAGAAATTTTACTAGCAAGCCTAAACAACACTTGTTGTGTTGTGTTTATTTTCGTTTTTTCTAAATTATGTAATTATTGGACACTTTATTGTACACCACAAACAGAAGAATACAAAACATGTATACAGCCGAAATAAAAGTAGCATACAATTATGGCGACCTTATCGCTACATAGCGATCTCTTCCAGGCAACCAGCGGTGTAAGTAATTACCGATAGGATATGAGGTAGGCGGTGCTGTAATAATATAATTAAAACAAACTAATAAATAAATGTAAATATAAAATACACATATTATATATCAATAAATAAACTATATTATGAATACATATAAAATTTACATTTTACCTTAACATAATACTATGTACAAAAGTTATGTACATTTCTTTTTAAAATGCCTATAAGGCGTGTTATAAACTATGTTATTTTTGTTATATGTATTTTATAAATGTAAGTTAAATATATAACACACATTTTTTACTAATATGTAAGTAAACAGTTTAATTTTAATTCATTAATTTTATAAAAAAATTTTTAATAGGTTTACGCTCAATCACATTTCGATTTCCAAATTGAAAAATTGAATTGTACTATAAACTATTTACTTATATTGTCTACTAGCTGCTCCGCGCGGTTTTATCGGCTTCGAACTTTACTACTAATGTGGGTCTTAGCGTGATGGTATATAGTATACTAGTTTACGTGCGCGGCGTTCCCCTGTTGTGAGAGGATGTTTGAGTAAACTATATCCTTTTCTGTACTCTAAGCGTGTACACAAAACATCATGATTATCAGTTGAATAGTTATGTAAACCGTAACAAACAAGGTGTTTTCAAATAAACAAACATTTCTGTTATGTAATATTATTTTTATTTGTGATATAAATTCCAACACAAGATGCGAAATACGTCGATATTACAAAATTATAAAAAGGATACGACCTTACATTATGAGCAGGTGAAGCTATTATATATTTTACATATATAAATTATTTAAATTCAATCTGACAAAACACATTTCTAATTTGTCCTTCGATGTATAGAAAGCTTTTAAAGGTTAAATAATTTGATGTTCAGCTTAATTTCAATTAAAATAGCTTCGAATCGTGACATATATTGTGTACTAGCTTCCGCCTGCGGTCACGCCCGAGTGTGAGTAGCGGCATGTGTTATGTTAAGTTATGTATTAATTCAGGGTATCTGATATATCTATTCCAAATCTCATTCAATTCAATTCAGTTGTTTTGTGTGAAAGAGTAACAAAGATGCATGCCCACAAATTTCCGCGATTATAATATTAGACAAGACAAAGACAAGACATATGTACGTATCATAACGTAAGCTTTCTTAGTAAGACCCGCAAAAAAACCTTTTATTAACCTGACCTAGAGTTTAAAACCAGGACAACCGGATATGCAGCCTTATAACTTAGCCACCAAACCAACGAGTTAGTTACAAGCACATATATAAGAGTTTCTCGTTCTATATTAAATATAATCAGAGTTCCATCAATAATTTATTCCAGTTCATCCTTACACTACGACAGTTCATAATCGAATGATTCGTGATACTGTTAAGCATCCCTTTTTACTGATAAATTAATCAATATAATATTTTAATGGTTATGTCGAACATCTTCATCATCATCATTTCTCGACCACTGCTGGACATAGGTCTGTCCAATGCTCGATCTTCAGCTCTCAATCTCCAACCGCTGCCAGCCACCTTGCGTATACCGTCACTCCACCAAGCTGGAGGGCGTCCTACGCTACGTTTGCCAAGGCGTGGTCTCCACTTCAGAACACGTCTACTTCAACGGTCGTCGGTTCTGCGACATTTGTGTCCAGCCCACTGCTACTTCAGCTTACTAATCCTTTGGGCTATTTCGATATTCTTGGTTCTCTGTCGAATCACAACATTTGGGATTCGATCTTTTAGAGAAACTCCGAGCATAAACCTCTCCATAGCTCGCTTAGCGACCTTAAAAAGGTGGACCAAACGCACTATCAGTGTCCACGTCTCAGCTCCGTAGGTCATAACCGGCAAGACACACTCGTTAAAGCCTTTTGTCTTTAAGCTTTGCGGTATCCGTGACGAAACATCTATGTCGAACACAATATTAAATATAGAAACATTAATTACAATATTATAACGTATATAAAACACTTTTATGTATCCGTTTAAATAAATGTAGGTACACTTTAATCACCAAAAAACTTATTTACAACAAATAATATCATTATCACGCTATCATATACTGTTAACAAATAAATACAAATAGACTTATTACGTAGCAACGTTCACACAGCTGTTTAATCAGTACTGTAATCTTTTGAATAATACTTTGTCTATTAATGATTTATTAAAGTGACTTAAATGTATAATGATAAATGTTATATTTGTTAGATTTGTAATTTAATAGTTTATTGTTATGGTATGACGATCTTTATGATTTATATTTCTTTCTGTGATGGAAGTCACTCACTGTATGGTGACCTTTTTTATCGCTAGAAATATGCATTACGCGTTTCCCACACGGGAACAGTGGGGGGGTATGTGGGGCACAAAATTTTCATAAGCAAAATAACAACTCTACAGGTCTTCTATGTGATTATTACTCACTACACCACTCCAATGCATGTTGGTGATTGGGATATACATGGGGCAGGTTTTCTCACGATAAAGATAGCAGACGATAATTTATAAATACTAATTAATCATATGATAATTCAGTTCCTACCAGAGTTTGAACACAAGACCCGCGATTAAAATTAACGTATTCTATTCTCTGAGCCATCTCATCTTTTGTCATAAAAATATGTATAAAATTTAGACCCATTATTTATGTATAAAGTATATTATGAAGGACATTTTTTTTGTTTCTCATTTGCTTTACTTCGTACACAGTATGTCCCCCCGAGGCAATGAATTAGGGGTGGTCTTTTAGCTACGGAAAATGTTAAGAAAAATACAAAAAGTCCGTACAGTGTATGTACTTATAATTATTTTAAAAAATTGTAGGCATCGTTGGATTTTCGTAAATCTAGCGTGTTTGTCAACTGATTAAAAATTTGTAAGCGGATCATTTTATCTTGTTTTAGATTTATCATATGAGCTCAACATTTATCAAACTGATTCTTTGAGAAGATTTTATTGATATATACGTGAGCATTTATAATATAGATTAGCTTACAAATATTAAAATATATTAGCCATGCCTGTTTTTTAAGGAATTACTAATAGGCTTATATTCCTCCAAATAAGCGTTAAGCTTGTGTTAGGAGTGGGGACGACAATAGCCCAAGGGTTCAAGATTGAACTTGCGACCTTTACATCGCTAGGCAGTCCGTATACCATTGCGCTATTGAGGCTTCTGTTACATATTATAAATCATTTATAGATATGTTTTACAATATTATCCATTACACCTCAACTCTTATATGTATGTCTTTTATGTAATAGAAATAAGTTAAGTTGTTTTTGGGATAAATAAATATAACAATATTCTGACACACATTTTATCTACCAACCTGTACTGGAGCAATCTTTCTTCAGCAGGCTCTTGTCCTTTGTTTGATCGCTGGAAAAACGCGTTAACACAATTAACTAATTCAATTTCAATTATTCGATAACAAACATCTGTCAATGTAACAAAGTTTATATCAAACTAGCTCGTTTCAAAATGACATTCCAATTAAATCCACTGTCAACTTTATACATGAATAAATTGAGAACGATACCAATAATGTAATTATATTATGTAAGAAAACTAGCAAGCATGTGGCTTCACCCGTGAAGTTATCGAAATAATTAAAATGTGTTTATAACGCGACTTTGTTTTGTTCATCATATATTAGACGTAGAATTAAAACCTGGAGACCTTGTATAGTTTAGATTTATCAAATTTAAAAATCAGAATCGCACCAATTATGCACACCTATGTTTACTATTATAATTTATTTTATGCTATTGGTAGGCGGACGGCCGTAAAGGCCACCTGGTGTTAAGTGGTCACCACCGCCCGCCATGATGTAAGAAGTATTAACCATTCCTTCCTGAATGATCTTCATCTTCATGTTTCTTATGCCTGTAGTTACACTGGCTCACTCACCCTTGAAGCCGGAACGTAACAATACTAAGTATTGCTGTTTGGCGGTAGAATACCTGATGATCGGGTGGTACCTACCCAAACGAGCTTAAACAAAGTCCTACCACCTAGTAAATAATTGGTTCATGTCAAGTCAAGTTCAATTCAAAGAACATAAAGGCGCCGTCGAACCAGTTATAACAACACACACATACTCATCCAAAAATACATACAAATCTGAATAATGTATATATTTGTCTATTCTAACACTTTTAAAATTCGAACCAATTAAAACAATATGATATATATTATTCTATGAACTACAATGGTACATTATTAAGGCACCGTAATGGCACCTCTCCATACTGCTTATAACTCAAAAAACAATCTTCATCATCGGAATACCGTGGTGGAATACGCTACAAAGCTGACCCGTCCTTTGCCCGGTGGGACATACTTATACAAAGAATACATTTATACAGAGTTTACTTCACAAAGTAATTAAAATGATTTCAAAGACTCGAAGTTTTTAAGACAAAAACTTATGAACAACGCATAAGTATCCTAAATCATCTATTTGTTACCGGGACTTTTGTCTTAATATAATGATTCAGCCTTTTGTGCTATGAAATACGATGCAATTAAAAATGAAATACGGCACGCACCCTGAACTAAGAAAGACACTCCCAGTTTCGATATCTTGGTCCAAATGTTGTTTAAGTTGCGAAATAAAACTGGTAGGAATTGTTATATCATTGCTATTGTTAATTGTTCTGACAATGTAATTAAAGTACCTTTACAGTTAAAATTTATATCAGAATTACTATTATTAGGAGAATAATGAATGGTGAAATAAAGTGGTAGGGCAAGCGCAAGTCTGTCTGGGAAGGTTAGCCATACACCAATAAGTATTGCTGTGTTCCGGTTTAAGTGAGCCAGTTTCAAAGTACAAGGGATACAACATCTTAGTTCCCAAGGTTGGTGACATATTAGCGATGAATGTCTTTAGATGGTAGTGACTTACCATGAGGTGGCTAATTGGAGCGTCCGCAGAATATCGTTTCTGTAATACGAGCACGTGATGCAAATATTCGTATCCAATTCAGAATTATATTTTAATGAAATTGCAATAAGTAGATCTTGAAGTGGGTTAAAATCATTATTAGAATGTACACATAACACCCTTTCTTATAGCCATCACCGATGATAGAAGGGCTAGTTATTTTTTACCCAGATACCTTACATTCTTGTCATTATTTCGCGTGATCATTATTTGTAAGAACGTATTTTTATTGTAGCCTGGTAGTCATTAAACACTTATTTTAAATAATAATTAACAATAAATTCATATGTACGTACAGATGTATATGATTTAAGTACTTAACCGTAGTTATATCACATATATTTGTCGATCAGAACGGTCCCCGCCGGGGCATCGGAGCTAACATTCGAAACTGCCCCCCGGGGCTTCAGTATGTTCAATTTCATTTCCAATTTATTAGGCTTTAAGTTACACAGTAATAACTTACAAATACCTTAAAATGAATATATTTAATGTGAACTCTTTCCTCTATTTTTTAAAACTTAAATGTTAACCTTAATGGGCGTTAATACTACCTTAATACTCCCTAAGGGCGCATTCGCATGTAATATTACTAACTTCCTAATCTATTCTATTTTTATAAATTACTTACAACATGACATTAAAACTTATTAAAAAGTATTAATTATCACAAAAATTTGAATTGTTTTCTTTATTTACAGCTGCTATTAAGTATAAGTTATATGTTTGTATGGTTACAAGAGACTTCAATAGTTTAACTTTACGTAAAACTACTACCTGATAGTAAGACGAAAGTCGTAAATTCTAACCAACAATCACTACAAACTACAAACGAGTTAGCAAACCGTTAACACTTAATAACACAATATGAATTATGACAATATCCTTCTAACCAATTTCGCTCAGGGCGGCTCATCTCAAAAACCAAGCCAACACAAGACAACATAATACGAAAAAGTGCGCACACATACAGGTGAACAAACCATTTCTATTTTCTCACTTTTACAATAAAATGGGCAATCTAACATGATCAAAGAGAATTCAGGCGCAAGACTAATGACTAATGGTTTTATGTGCTTTGGAAGTTTAATCAGCATTGATATGTGATGAGTTGGTGTACCCGGATGGGCTACCACCAAGTAAGCTGCTAGACCTCCTTACCGCTAAAGGAGAAGCTTGGAACTTATTTTTCGTTTTTATATGTGGTATATTAGAAGAGAGTAGAATGAGATTATTTTAGAAGAATTTTAATTAATTAAGATTTTAATATTAGAAGAACAATTTATTTTTGATAGAAATTATATATAATATATACATAGTCCATAAGGACAACTCTAATGCATTAATACATGTACATATACATCCATCACGTGTTCCACATTAATGCCTATAGATAAATCGTTAGCGCAACGTCAATAAGACAGTTATTAAATAGCCCAGTTTCCGGAATGCCTCCAGGGAGTGGTTTCGAATGTTAGCTCAAACGTCCGCGGGGAAAGCGCTTGGCCGACAGATATCTTTGATAAATATATATTTATACCTTTATAGTAATGAAATTTTATATGAATAGGAATTTGGTATATGTCGCAAAAAACGCCATTTATCTATAAAAATATATATATTTAAGGTATATTATTTTGAAATTGACATTCAATATCAGATATACGATAAAAAAACAAAGTAAACCACTAAAATTAACTAGCTTAAATATAATTGATGACGTAACTCGCAAATAACTTCAACCATTACATTAATTAACTAGACAACAGCAAACACAGCGGTAAAGCCAAACCGAATTCAGCTAAGACAAAACAAACAGACAAACATGTATTATTGGTAGCGGAACACCGGAAATCAATGACTGCCGAGCCGAGCAATATCCGTTCCGTTGCTTTAGGTTGGCTAAGCCTTAGGCGCGTATTGTCGGCATATAGTTCATGAGTTATATGCATATAGATAAAATAAAAGTTCTGTGACCTAAATATTATCTTCACTAGTATATGCTAAAAAATTTAAGATTTTCTTAGGCTCCAGATATTTGCTTTGCATTTGCATAAGACCGATGACTTGCAAAATAATCTTCAATAATTGCAAAACAATTTATTTTTTTCAAGCTTATTCAAGAATCGTCAAGCTCAACAAATGGGTATTTACACTATTTATGGAAAAAAAAATACGCATTTATATAAATTACATACTGCCAGTTTCCACACGAGGTCCAGGAATTATTCAATCCATGCAGGTTTGTTATATTGGTATACAGAGAAAAATCTGCATTGATTTAAATAAAACATAAAGTTGGCTGAGTGGAGGTTTAAGTGTTGTTCGAAATACTATAGATTGAAATTTAATATAGTATTCTTTACTCCAAAAATCGTTATTAAAGTTATAGATTAAATAATCAAAATATTAAGCGTAAGTAACAAAGGAAAATTCACAATTTACTTGATGACTTGTAAGTGTTGTCATTGCCAAAAAAATAATACAGAAACATATAAAATAAATTAATTGCCAGCTACCTTCAAATTACGGTTAAAATACCCAAGATTTATTATCAAATATTTTGTATAAAATGGGTTTCGAGCGACATTGTAGACGCAAAATGTTGTGTGTAAAGTAAGAAATAAAGCAATGGAACAGCTTGTGAATTTCCCGATGCTGGTCTAAAAGCTCGCCTTTTAAGGAGAAAGTGTAGAGATTACTCCACCACCCTGCTCCAATTCGGGTTGGTGGATACACATGTGGCAGAATTTTAATGAAATTAGACACATGCAGGTTTCCTCACGATGTTTCCTTGACCGCCGAGCACAAGATGAATTATATAAACACAAATTCAGCACATGAAAAATCAGTGATGCTTGCCTGGGTTTGTTCGAGGTCATTTTTGTTCTCTGTATGATTATATATTTTATTTATATTGAGTCGATTCCTATATTTATTTCAATCCTATTAATATACATCAATAATGTGTGTTTTCTATGAAAATGAAAAAGGTTCGACAACATTTTGAACATGTATTGCAAATATATTTTTTTAGTGTTCCAAATAGTTCCAAATTATTATCCTTTGAAGTAAAGTGGGATTAATACTCCACTAAAAATAATTTAATTATCAACATGACCCAAGCTTATTTATCCTACCCAATCAAAAATAAGTCACAATCAATTTCCACCATACATCAAACGGTTCCAACCAATTATGTCGAAGCTGATCTATAATCCCCGAATCCTTAGTAAATTTGAAAACTATTTAGGCCTTCCAAATAACTTGCACTCTAAGAGCGATCACATCATCTATCAAATTGAAGGTTCGATACGGAGGATTTGTAGAGCAACTTCCTACACGTACCTAATCGAATACTTTATAGATTCAGGATAATATTATCGCATTTTTAATAGAATAAATCAGTTGATTTAAAGTTCGTAGTAACCTTTTGAATAGAACTCAATGTTAGTGGTACACCAGCTGTACTCCATGTCTCCAACTACTTCAATTTATTTTGTTATTTCCTCACCCAGGCTACCGCAATGAAAAAATGCATGATGATAATTTCTGTAATTTAATCGTGGTTTTGAACGTCTGATTCATATTTTTAATTTATAATATTTTTGAACCACATATTGTCATTAAAAATAGTTAGAAAATTACCACCGCCCTTGGATATTGGCACTGTAAGGGACATAACATCTTAGTTCCCAAGATTGGTGGCGCATTGGCGATGTAAGCAATGGATAAAATTTCTTACAGTGCCAATGTCTATGGACGTTGGAGACCACTTACCATCAGATGACCCATATACTCGTCCGCCTACCTATACAAAAAGTTGAAACGCTTGGACCTTGGAGTAATAGTGCAATAACTTTTATTAAAAACATAAATCTTGTCTTATTTCCTCTACTGGTGACAGGAGAGCTGGTTCATTTTTCGCCCAGAAGATCGGAATTGGGATTCAAAGGGATTTCTGCTAGCATTCTTGCCACCATTCGACGCCGTCATGATTCGTAAAATGTCGGTCATAATAAGTATTATTTATTCTTATATATTTAAGGCTTTAATGTTAGTAATTCCAATGTAAACAAATGATGGTTTTGTATATAAATGAATAAATTATCTCAGAGTTCATTTTAAGTTTGCTAAAACTCTTCTATACCTATCTTATTCTCCGGTCGTTGGATAAGTACAAATCTATATATTTTTCATCGTCCCTTACATATTAGGTGTGTGTTATTGATCTGTTATTGAAGTAAATATTATTCAAGACTCGTTTTTGATCTTTGTTGCTTTAATAATTGTATGTATTGTATATTATATATATTACATATAGTAACATTTAATTATTTATTTTAATATAAATCAAGTGTGCGTAGTATGAACTAGTCGTGAAGGGCAAGTGAGCTGATCCCGAATAATGATTGACTATTTCTATTCAAAGGGCCGATATTAATAAGTGTCCAGACCCTTACATACCCAGACTCTATCATCTGCCCGGTGGAAATACTTAAACCAACAACAAACAAGTTAGCTAATTACTTTACGAACTTAAATCTAATAACTAGTCTATTTATTTTAGTATTTAATTGTGAAATATTTTAATCTGTTTTACCTGACGACGACAAGGCGAAAAGGTTTTATAGTTAATTTATATGTGTATGTTCATTTGTTTCCTTGTAGCACAAGGATTAGATTATGAGTAGGTCATCCTCATCAAATGTGCAGCGAGAAAGCTACGATTGCACGATAATTTATTCCACATGTTGGTTGTAATATCGCGTCATACGAAAAATTTCGTATTTTACACCGACAACAGCGAAGACGGATTGGAGACAGTAATGAAGAGAACACAAATTTCATAATATGATCTTTTTGAAATTCATATCCAGACAAAAGCCTTTGAAAAGAAAATGTAAAATGCCTCTGTGATAACTTTTAACGCCAGTTTCTGTCTGATAATTAATATCTTCTTCGTTAAACAAGTATTAAAATTGACCATTGTTCAATTCCTCTAGTAATATCTTCAAAGCTTATTTAAAATTATTAATAATAGACAAAGCATATTAAAAAAAACACATACATGGTCGCTTTTCATGTAGAACATAATATAAATTTAACTGTATACTTAGACATTACATGTATCAAATATGCAATAACGTTGCTAAAAAATTCAGAAAGATATAATTTACATTTCGAACTCTTTTTAAATAAACAACTAATTTAATACTTGCTAAATAACAAGAGTCCATTAAAAAGCATTCCTGAACACCAGTTCAAAAATAATTTATCGCACACCATAAACAATTAGAAGCAAATAAGACGCCACAAAGAATATTCCGTACTAACAAGACATACGCTCATACCACTTACAGAGGCTTCTAATCTGGATAAAAATAATTAAATAAAGCTTCAAGCGCTCAAAAGAAACATAGTCGATTTAATGAAAGGCCCGACTCAGCCGTACTTATACTTTCTTCGAAGTGAATATTGCAACACCTGCCTATGAACTACCTGGCTATGCATTGTCTTCTACGAACAATAAAAACAATTTATTTTAGATATTTTATTTCCTCTCGCAATTACTTTACATGAAAATGATTGATATGAATGCATGCATGAAAGAAAATACTGATAAAATAATATCGTGCTCCTCCATTATTCATAACACATACTCCATTTTTCCATCATTTCAGCTAATGGGCCAGTGTTAGAATAATCAATTTTATCCCACAACAGGCATCAAGTACTCGTGTGCATAATTATTAAATGTCAGTAATTAATCTCGTGCTCGAAGGTGAAGGAAAATATCGCGAAAAAGCCTGCATGTTTTTAAATCTGACACATGTGAATCCATCAACTCGCAATGGAACGGTGTGGTGGAATACGCTCCAAAACTTCTCAAAAGAAGGTATTAGAGCAATGGCATATTTATAGTCTCAATATACATATTGAAATCATTTAAACTCATCAGGCCAGTTTACTAGAATAGACTTCAGACAACCCAACTCCTAGAAAACTTACAGCAGATAAATCGTGTTTCAATTGGTCTTAATCGATAGCAGGCCCGCAGATTAGGTAATCAGGACCTGGAGAATAGTTTTTTTACCGAGATTTATAACATCAATTTATGTAGAACATTGGATACAAATTTTCAAATAATTCCCCTTAATGGTTTATTTTGCGGCAATATTGATTTTTAACTTCAGATTCAAACGATTTCTTGATTTTATTATAAAAATTTACGATCAAGCGGTCTTAATTCTTGTACAAAGAATAAATCTTGTAAAGATTGAACTTTCTTACAAAAAGTCCAATGTTTAAGAACTAACACTTAACTAACTTATAACGAGTACCGTAATAAGGTTTGAACCACAGAGGAACTACTACTTTGGTTTCATGTTAGAAGTTGAAAAAGTGAAGGAAAGAAGGAGTTCCGTGCTATAAGGACATTAGAACATGAAATATATCGGTATAGTTTTTTTCTTGACAACATACTATTTGCTTACATCGATGTATTTTTAATGTGTATATAGAAATACTTACATTTTTTTTTATAAGATAACCAGGGAGTCACAGCATTGTACATTACGAACTGATACAAGCGTTAAATTTTTTTAATGTTCTAAAATTAAAATTCTAAATTAATCATAATACTCTTGAATAAATTATATTTTAATATTTTTATGATACTAATAACAAAAATTCTATATAATAATAAGATATAGTTACCTTATGAATGCGAGGGGGGGTGTAAGGTGTAAAGTAGCCTACGTTTCAATAAAATATGTTCAGTGGTTTAGCCATAAAAGTGTAACAAACAAAGTTACTTTAACCCTTATAATATTCGTATGGATTTTAACAATGAGTCTGACTAACATTTCCGCGTTACACAAACACGTAGACGTATTAACTCTCATTATTCCTTACTCGTATATGCAAATAATGTATATTAATATTGAATAGCATATCTGCGTTTAATATCTCAACGACCACGTGTTCCTGTTAGTAACGGACCAAATCTGTCATTATGAACGACTTGAATGCTAATATCAATATGTTTGTTTAGTTTGAAATATACTGCCGTCCTAAGAAAAAAAAGACGCATCTAACATTTTTTCAAAATTGACTTTTTCCCATATTTAGAATCAGTAAAAAAACGCATCTGCCAATATTTTTATATTATTCTTAGACATACAGAAACTGATTTTGCAGTGCATAAATAAGACGTATTACACACACACGTAGTACACTAAGGAAAAAATACGTTTCTAATGGTTACTAAGTTGAAAAGACGTAAATGCTTCTATTTTACATTCAAAACAATAACAAGATCATACAATGAAAAGACGCTTCTGAATGTTGACGGATAATAAAGACACAATAATTTTATTAGCATAATAAACAATCATTTTTAAATATATATCTTATAATTATATCTTGTATTTGTTAAGTGATAAGTTCGCAATTAGTTTGAGTAAATAAAGTTAAATAAATGATGTCTAACTAACTTCGGCCATAGCAACTATTCTCCAGGAAGACTAGCCATCGAAGTCAAAAGTCAAAATATACTTTACTGAATTAAGCTCTCACAAGCACTTATGAATCTTCATTTTACAATTTTAATATAAAGCTACTACCGATTCAGAATATAAATAATTATAAATATCCTGGGACATTATTCACATACGGTCGTCAGATCCAAACTAAACAGAGCTTATACTATCGAAACTAGACAACTAGTATTATATATACTAAATTTCTTTTGTAAATACATACATATATATTGGTAATTACGCCCATACTCAGGACAAACAGACATGTTCATGCACACAAGACATCCTGGGTGGAAATCGAACCCACAACCTTTGGCGTGAAATGCAAGTATCTACCAACCATGCCAACTGGTCCGTCAAAAATAATATTGATTCTACCGAGAATAACCAGAAAGAACTACAGCATTTACTTGTTTTTACGAATAAAAAAATGTACATGTAAAAATACTAATATATCCTGTGTAAACATAGCGAATGCTAATTCGAAGCTCAAGAAGAATACAACAAGCCTTATTTACTAACAAACATACATTTTAACATGAGTTTTAGATTTATTATGAGTTTTATATTAATGTAAAATTTCGGCATATTACACACACAAGTATGAGCTTCAACACACTCTTTATTCCTTCACTCTCACAATCCAATGTGACAGGAATTCTAACACGACCAGCAAGAATTCATGCGTAAGATCAACAGCTTTACGTGCTTTTTGGGGCACGGGATTGTCAACACCGCCAACTTCCCTACTCCGAGCTGCTAGTGACTTACTACAATTGATTTCTTGACAGAAAAGATTTGCCCATGATGAAATTAAGAATCGAATTTTAGTACGTTCCCATAAATATTGCATTAATTCTGATGCAAGTAGATTCGGCTTTGTCGCAATTGCCACTAATGAGCCACCTGATGGTAAGTAGTTATTACGTTAATAAATTTTATCATTGAAAGAAGTATAAGCTAATATTTATTTTAGCATCGTATTACCATGTTATACATACTGTCTATTTTTATTCCTAAATTACTAAATACTGTCCCTTGTAAATGTCTAGATGAGATGTTTTGTAGTTTATTTTACTACGCTATTGCTTAACTTCGGTGGCGGCATTTCGCCCGACGAGTGCAGAATCTCACACGATGTTCCCATAACCCACCGAACACGAGATTATAAACTGAAATTTAGCATGTGACAGCTCAGTATTGCTTTTGTTTAGTAAGAGTTAATTTCTGCACTAAGTCCGGGTTTGAACTTACAAACTTCTATTAAGATTCACGTGTTAGAACCACTGTCCCATCGCGGCTCAACGCGATTTCACATTTCTTATATTCCCTTGTCTACTGTTTCAACGTGTGCTACTCCGATAAACATCTCTTTCTTTGAGTAATATATTTTCTATTAGCTATTAAAAAAATTATACCTTTCTAAGACAAGTTAATAACGAGATTATTTTAAGAGCTAGAAGCACCGGCATCAATGTTTACAGTAATGTTACGAAACACACTGTATCGTATCGTGCGTATTCGAGTAAGCCGTGGCTGAGTCACTAGATGCGTCATCCGCTGTAGATAGAACAAACACTTGTAGGGCTGTCGATTATTGATTTTTTAAAGCATAAGTTGGCGGGCAAAGTTAGCCACATTGTGGTAAGTGGTCACCGCTAAAAGACCTGGCATCGTACGAAATTTGTCATCGACCTTGGTTACTAGGATGTTATGCCCCTTCTCATGTAGTGACACTGGCTCGCTCACATTTTCAACCAGAATACAACATTAATAATGTTTGGCGGTGGAATATGTGATAAGTGGATGGTACCTACCCAGACGGATTGCACAAAGTCTTGAGTCCTGACACCACGTAAAATTAATAATATACAAAATATTATACAATATATATATATATATATGTAGAAACCACGATACTGCCAACGGATAAAAATTAAATAACGAAGTGCATAGTATAAGAGCCACGAAAACATAAGAAAGTAGAGAGCAGCAGTGGAGAGGGGGCATGACGGCATTAGAGAGCACCGTGCTGATCACAGCATACTAGCCGGCCTTACCCTAAAGCCGTGTCAATACATATTAACATCAAAAATATTTTCTTATTGGTCGGTTTATAGATGGCTATTACATAATTATTTCCACCTAATTCATTATTTATACCTAATTCAATTAGACTAATTTTATATGTGAGAACTAGTATTTTTTAACTTGGAATAACCATAAAAGTGTTTTTAATTAAGAAGGCAATAGCGGGAGAAGTTAGTTATTTTTCTTCACATCAATAAAATAAAATAAAAATGTAGATAACCTTTTTTATCGAAATATTTATCTTTGTTTTTTATTTTATTTTTAAATGAAAAAGTTTAGAATTACATTAATAAAATACAAATTGGTAATACGCGTGAATCTGAAGGTCACCTTGAAATAACGGGTCAGCTACTTTAATATATACAAATATATATAATATATACAATTCTAACTCAAAGTCGCAACCCTAGACTACCGTCACGCACTATCACTCGACATCTATGTTCTTAAGCCGAATATTTTCCATCCTCGTCACCTCTCTAAACCGCATACAATAAACCACTACTGCTTAATACAAAATGTTCCTTGTTACGTACGTATTAGGGTCTTGCATATTGCACTTTACAAAATTGTTGTAAAATGCGTTGAGAAAATGACAATTTTATTATTTGCCTTATATTCAAGGAAAATTGAACTCTATTTAATAGTATTAACAATGTTATTCAAGCAATGGAGTTAGTGGCATGTTATAAATTATTACCATACATATTTTAATGTGAAGCATCAATCTCCGCGCGTGTGTATGAATAGGGATATTTAAATCGAAAGGGTATAATATTCTTTTGAACACGTGTGTGAAATATGGCCCCAACTAGGTCCAGTATGACGCAATGAGTCTATTATTTCTTTTCAGATACAAATGTTGAAAAACATTAATATTATTCATAAAGTGACGGATGAGAGTCGTAAAAATAAGTCAACTTATTTGGTACATTTAGTTCGTGTATTGTTCTGTAGAATTATGGCGTTATATACTTTATCTAATTTTGGTTAACTGCTTCGCTCGATCGAAAACGAAAAAAAGATGATTTTCTTCCATTTTCGGCCTTGGTAAACGTTATTAACCGCTCTTAATAGTGCACAAGTGTTTGCTCGAATCCAGGTGCACTCTCTTGTTCATAATATGTATAATGGGACATATGGAGATGGAACTTTACGTGTTTTTTGAGGCACGGGTCAACACCGCCAACTTCGAAACTATGTGGGATTCTAACCCATTAAAACCAGTCGCCTTCGACACTCCGCTCGTGACTCGGCAAAGCACTACTCAGAAGATAAGTTAGCTTTAACAGCGACACAGCCATAAGATAAAATCTAATTATTTATTTTATTGCAAACTCAGGGCAGGGAGCTCATCTGATGGAAAGCGACTACCCATAGTGACGCCCATGGACATCTGCAACACCGGAGGGCTTGCAGGTGCGTTGCTGGCCTTTGAAGAATGAGTAGGCTCTTTTCTTGAAGGTTAAATTACACCACACACACATACATATCATATGTATATACATATATATAAATCGTAATAGTATCTGCTTTATTTAAAAAAAAGTTAAGTATAATATCCTGTAATTGTCCCAATGCTAAGGCTAAGGCTTCCGCAGAATTTCAGAGAAATTACATAATGCAAGTACCCTCATGAAGTTTTATTTTCATCTTGATCTTTTAGACTACACACACTATACACTACGATTTCAATTTTCCACGTTTAAACTTAATGAATATTTGTATGTTTGTGTCATTTAAATTTCTATTCAAAATTTCTCTGACAAAGATGATTCTATGTAGCTTAATAATATTAACGAAATATTTTCCATAAACAAATAAATGTTTTGTTTTTTTTTATGTTGTAAATTAAATTAAACAATGACAGTCATTCTCGTTCCGTTATGTATTACATCAGCATCAGGAAGTTTGTGATCATGACGAAAACTGTACGGTTCTGCTGATGGTTTAGGCCATTCACAGACAAATTTGACTAACGTTTTTACTAAAATATACATGGCTGGATTTCGGCTATGATGACTCTCTATACCCTTGCTCTCATACTCAAATGGACCAGCATTGTAAGGCAAGAGAGAAATTAACAACGGATCTATGATATTTCAAGCCAGGGATGCTTAATAAGGAGCTACAAACAATTTTTAATGGCTAAACCAGAATCTCACTCCACGATCTCAGGAATAACTATAATTTAAAAAAGTTATTGGGAAAAAAGCCGAGATGGCCTAGTGGTTAGAATGCGTGAATCTTAACCGATGATCGTGGGTTTAAGCCCGGGCAAGTACCACTGAATTTTCAAGTACCACCTAATTTGTGTTTATAATTCATCTTGTGCTTGACGGTGAAGGAAAACATCGTGAGGAAACCTGCATGTGTCTAATTTCATTGAAATTCTGCCACATGTGTATTCACCAACCCGCATTGGAGCAGCGTGGTGGAATAAGATCCAAACCTTCTCTTCAAAAAGGAGAGGAGGCCTTAGCCCAGCAGTGGGACTTTAACAGGCTGTTATTGTACTGTACTGTAAAAAAGTTATTAAAATATTTGTATTATATATAGTAACAGATTACCTTTATTACATAAAGTTTAATAATAATAATTGTAAATACCATGATTTCTAAGAATTGTGAAAAGAGTGCTAGCAGCATTTCGACTGTGAATCGCAGTATTATTTCTATCGGTTAATGAAGAATTGCCTTATTGCATTCGCTATGGATTGATAAGACGAGACTCGTCATATACTAGTTATACATTCACATTTCCATGTTAATGGCATGCTTTTTTGAAAAGTACATAAAGGAAGAGACGATTTTTCATACGATTTTGAGCTTTAATGATGTCTAATTGATATTTAATTATAATAAAAATGTATTCTGTCCACTAGGGCAACACTGAGCTTTATTTGTGTTTATAATCAAACTCTTGTTTGACGGTGACATACATTTGCTTATCTCAAAAAAAATTATAAGAATCAATTCAATTTTGACTACTGTTTAGTAAGATACATGCAAACTCACAAACTGTAGCATTTATGATATACTAGTTTTCGCCAGCGGCGAAATCCACGTGTAAGGGGGGAGGCAGCTGTGACCCTATATTTTTTGATGTACCTCTTACAACGGGTATGCAAAATTTCATGATGATCGATTGAGTAGTTGAGACGTAAAAGCTTAACAAACAAATAAACAAACTTACATTTACTATATAAATTAGAATTATGTCAGTAACAATACAAATTCCGACTGTCATCCGCCTTACCGCATCAATAAAATCTACATTTTAACTATTTCGTAACACTGCATACGTAATTAAACATTTCCAGTGTCCTGGTCAAAAACAATCAAATCAAAGTATGTGGTTGAAAAAAATACAAACGTAATTGCTCTCGTGTTAGTCGATTCGAACAAACTTAATACTTATTTCCATCGATTAGAGTTTATAATCTAATACAGTTGTTTATCGAAGCAATTCGATGATAACATTGGACACGCGCCGACAACTACACAAGAACATTAGGCGGGTCGGTGACCCCCAAATTGTATGACCTTTTTATGGTCTATGAATATATTAATTACGCTCCAAACGTTTAGTACTAGTGCCGCAATAATTATCTTAAACTTGTTAATGGACTCGAGATTTAAAATGCATGTAGATTTTACTGTACTTTATTATATGCCATTTTACATATAATATCACTACTGGTGGTAGGGCTTTGTGCAAGCTCGTCTGGGTAGGTACCACCCACTCATCAGATATTCTACCGCAAAACAGCAATACTTGATATTGTTGTGTTCCGGTTTGAAGGGTGAGTGAGCCAGTGTAATTACAGGCACAAGGGACATAAAATCTTAGTTCCCAAGGTTGGTGGCGCATTGGATATGTAAGCGATGGTTGACATTTCTTACAATGCCAATGTCTAAGAGCGTTGGTGACCACTTACCATCAGGTGGCCCATATGCTCGTCCGCCTTCCTATTCCTATTCTATACATACTTAAACTAATGTAATTTAAGTTTTGAATACGTGATACAATTTTTTTTTGTAAGTATATTAATTTTAGTTACTTAATGGCATTGACTTTTGCCAGAAATTATTGTCTTCAGGTCTGCTTAGCTTAGTAATTTTTTTACTTAGAAGTTCCATCTGAGAAGGTTCTCACCTGACAGGTGTCAGGTTCTATGTAATGTGTTATGGATAGGTGCCTACTTTAGCTTCTCTTAGTTCCCAATATTTAACTATTTCAGTTTACCAAGTTCAATTTAAATGTGTATTTTTGTGACATTTATTTCGATTTCACCGGGAAAGGTGATTGTTTATAGGATTTTTTATATTTGTTCATCCATTTTTTTATTTATATTTTTATGGACAAACAAAATATAATAAATTTCATATATAACAAATATTAACAAATCATTACTAATAAAAGTTTTCAATGATTGACTAAGACATAAAAAAGTTCAAGGCGTAGATGCAACGGGCGAGGCGTAGATAAACATATCAATTAATTAAAAACTAGGCTTAAAAGTAATATAGTTAATAAGGTTTTGGTTTTAATTATTTATTTAAAGAAAACATCCTAAGTTATACACTGTAAAACTGCATGTTTGAAACCATTACGGCTAAAATTAGCATAATCGTTGCTATTAGAAACGGATCACTTTCGGAAAAAATAAAGATTTAGGGGATATCATTCAAAATAAATTAAGTGTAGCTCCGTCGGGGCAGGCTAAATCACAAGGGATTGACGATAATCTCTTCAAATCTAGGGCTCATGGTAGAATCCATGTTTGGGAAAAATGGTATCAGTTAAAATAATATTAAATTAATTATGATTGAAGATGGAAATAAGAAGAAAGTAAAAACGGTATAGCATGAACTAGAGGAAATATTTACCCGAAGATCTGACTATATGGCCTTCTCTAGGAGATCTCTTTTTCCAATGGATTAACACTGGCTGATAATAATGATGATGATAAACATTACCCAATTGAAAGATATATGAATAAAATAACCATTTAAGTTATCGATATTTGAATTACTTGGAAGATATTTATGCAACTGTAAAAGATTCAATTCTAGTCAAATATTTTCTATTAAAGTGTGTTCTTGAAGCTCACACAACGGTTCTTTGCGGATTGGTTATGAATTTAGACGAATTTACGACATTTTCTTTCAAAAACAATTAAACCTAGGATTAATCGTGTCATAAAAAGTCTGTTTCTATGGTACGCAACTTAATTGCCTGTAACAATTAACTAATATACATACTCACGTATATTATATAATTTTATATAAATTAATATCACCTACCCACATAATATATACTTTTATACATAATACAATATAATACAGACTCGAGGTAGGAATCGAACCCACAATCCTGGATACATACAGGGCTGCCAACTAAGCCAACGGACCAGTCAGAAGGTATAGTAACATAATATAAAATGTAGTCAATACAGCGAGCCGATACGTTTCTCACAAGTTCAGCGCGCTTCACCCTGTAGTTGGTTTTTCGATGAATCCCTTTGAGTGTTACGTTACAAGTGAGTCACAGCTAGCTCATGTACGTATCGCTTTGAATATCCATTTAATATGTATATTATCGTCTGACATCTTCACTAGCGATGAAAGTGGAGCTCGACAGCTTTCCACCTAGCCTGAGGGCCTCCTCTTTAGCAGTAGAGTACGTATACGTTGTGTGTATCAAATTTCGTTCACCTCAATATAATTTCTGATATCCACCGGTTTAAAAGGTTCCTGTTTAAGATTGAGTGAGCCAGTGTAACTACATAACATATTAATTTTCAAGATTGGTGATTTAAGCAATGGTTAATATATATTACAGCACCAATGTCTATGGAGGAGGTGAGCACTTGCTATCAGTTTCCCATTTGCTCGTCCGTCCACCTATACACCTACCTACATAATAAAAGATAAATATTTATATAGTAAAGTGTGTGTATAAGCGTAGTTGATACAGTATACATCGCGTGCACATTTACATTAAGTGTGTACTAAGTTACGCTTCACTGGACATAGGGCCTTAGGGAAATAAGCGGAGATTTTCAACACCATCGCTCCACAATCTTCAGATTAAATAAAGTACATCTATTATCTTTACATATAATAAAACGTTAGGAGGCTGTGTCTATTTAGAAAACGTTTTTTTATAATTATATATTAATTGTTCAATAATAAAAACAACCAAAAAAAAATAACAAACACAAAAAATTGATACCGCGATGTAATGTAGACCGATATATCGAAAAGGACGTAAGCAAGGTACAAATAGCCTCGGAGAACACGACAGCCAGTCCCACGGTAAAGCAAGGGCCTCATCTCGTGGTGACTATAAGATTTGGAACTTACTCCATCATGTTTCTCCAGTGCGGATAAGAAAATTATCTTAGTACTTTCATATGATAATTCACCATTATTTGTTCGAATGTAATATTTCCAAATGCTTGACTTATTTAAAATGTTACCATTTCTCACCATCAAAACTGGGCTTCGCTAAGATAGGACATTAAGTCAAGTGAATACATTAATAAACTTTCTTTTAATTCTAATTTTTTTTATAATTCTAGTTGTATTTTAAAAAACCTAACAGTCACTGAATCGAAAGCAATACGCATTAATTAAAATAACACAAACGAGAAAAACTAAATAAAACGTAATGTGAACTACGAGTATTTAAAATCGTTCTTTTTTCAAATTACATACACTGTTATAATTAGATGGCCAGTATCTTCTTTTATGATAGATAATATGTTGTATGTATGTTAATTATTTATTACACGGTTACATGGATTTTTATAAAAATAATTAAAAATATAAAAAAGTGTCTAAATGTGAAATCACTATTCACGGCAGTTAAAAAGTAAACTTTGAATTATTAAAACTTTTCCGTAACTATATATTTTGCAATTCGAAGTCATTTATATTATAATTAACTAAAATCTGTAACGCGTAAATAAATTATTGGTAATAGAAAATTAAATTAGCAATGAGGAGATTAGGTCGACCCGACGAACAGCTGATGTGTCACCTGCCCCAGGTGACAAGTGCCCGGGGAGATTGGGGACAAATGGACTTTGAAACAAATATTTTGCTAGTCTATAAAAAGAAACGTAAATAAATCTTAGTTATATTTTGGTAATGTGTAGTCAAGTCAAAAAATAAAAAAAAAAACAAAATAATTATATTTTCAACTAATATAAAATTAAAAGCACAAAAAAAACTCTTCAGATTTTAAAATATCCAGCATAATTGATAAACCCAATTTGTTATTTCCAATAGATAAAAAGACAGGTAATCGTAACAACAATACAACTTATAATGAAATTATTTGGTACAATTGTAATTTTCGCTTTTCATTTAGCTATAAATTATTCAAGGTTCAATCATCCTTGCCACTTCGTTGTGTACCACGCGCCTGCGCATCGTACTACACCCGATAGCCATCAAACCAGGCGTCAGCTGACTTTCGAAAATGTATTTTTGTGAATGGAACTATTATAATAACGGCGAAACAAGAAACTGTTACTCGACAGCCCTTGACAAGAACACGGCCATATGTATATCCTATGTCACACGTATTTAAGATCAATATTCCATTGACAGGTTGCGAAGTATCATGTGCATATAAAATGCAGAACAGCTGATCGTGACAGCTGATCAACGACCTTGTGAAGCCGGTATATATTCTTTTAATGACTACGGAATTAAATATTCAACCAGTTTTCGGAAATTCGATTCGAGAATATTAACATTTTAAAAATGTAAGCGACATGACTTTGTTGTTTAATAAGGATTAATTACTGGTCAATATGTCTTATTAAATGACAGTTGAATGATAAATGAATACCTGTACATATTTCTGCGCCTTCCATTAAATAATTCGAATCAACTGTGCTTTTATTCTTCGTATTGTTTTCTTAATACTTATCTATATTAATATTATAAACGCGAATGTAACTGTTTGGTTGTTACGCTTTTAAGCATAAATCACTGAACCGATTTTGATAAAAGTTGTCATGAAGCCAGCTTGAACCCTAAGGACGGCGATAGGTTAGTTTTTTTACCTAATACTCGCCCATATACCTCTAATATACGGGCAAATAGAAGTTATTAATATTGTTCTTCCAATTAACATAATATTAAAATAATTTAATAACTTCCTTTTTATATTTTTTTAAATAAGTAGGTAGGTATTCACAATTGCCCATAGACTGACATACATGACAACGAAGGAATTATTAACCAAATAATATGCTCGTGTTACACTGGCTCACTCACTCACTCACTCACCTTTCTAACCGGAACACAATAATATCAATTATGGCTCTTTTGCGATAGTGTATGTGATCAGTGAGTGGTACCTACCCACACAAATTTGCACAAAGCCCTACCAACAAGTAAACGATTCTGAAACACTTGTAAAAGCGTACTTGAATTAGGTATACATATTTTGATTAATAAAATTAATGAAACGGCGGTTATAATAAAATAAATTTACTCCAACTTTAACAAAAATTGGTGACAGTTTGTTTGTGTGTTTTTTTATTATTATTATATCATTTTTATCATCCATAGACGTTGTGTGCGTGCCATTTTTCAACTATTCATGTCTTTTTTTTTATTTAGCTCCCTTCATAATCTGTTTCTAATTATAAAATTGTAATATCTATCAAAGTCAAAGTCAAAATGTACTTTATTCAATTAGGCTTTAACAAGCACTTTTGTATCGTTATGTTACAATTTTAATATAAAGCAACCATCGCTACAATTATCTACATATATTTGTTATAATTACATATATATTTAATGTTTTTTTTGGTCATTTTTATTGACAGCCGCCGATTTCACTTTTTTTTTTTATTGAATAGGTAGGCGGACTTGCATAAGGGTCACCTAATGGTAAGTGTTCACCAACACACATACACATTGGCAAGAAATGTTAACCATCGCTTACATCGCCAATGCACCACCAATCTTGGGAACTAAGATGTTATGTCACTTGTGTCTGTAATTACACTAGATCACTCACCATTCAAACCGGAACACAACAATACCAAGTACTGCTGTTTCGGTAGAATATCTGATGAGTGGTTGTTACCTACCCAGACGAGCTTGTACAAAGCCCTACCACCAGTGAAACGTGGTATATTATTATGCAGTATCACCTAGCTTCTTGATAGCCATGATCTCTGTTTTTAAGGACCATTTTGATGTTGTGATCCCTTTATTTAGATTCTTGAGACACGAGAATTCTAAATTCGCCTCTAAAATGAAGTAATTATTTCAAAAGAGTCATTTATACAGATGCGTATTAAGGGCTTCGTAAATAAACAGCTGATCGACACAAGGTTTGCGTCTCGGTCAAACGAATTACGATCAGCTGCTGGAACATAAACAATAATTTTATTTGCTTTTAATTACTAAATTAAGCCGTCATAAATTGTATTCATATAAATACACTATGAAAGGTGTCTGCGATTTTTATTTTAATATTGGCTTTATAGATATAACTTTTTGATTATTTTTCTATTTGTTTAAATGTAATAAGTAACATTCCATTCGTTCTAAGTATATAATTTTTTTTGTACCACAATGGATATGAGGTCGTAAAGCTATCAGTCGCAGGAAATTTAAATTATAAAGTTTTATGTAGGTTTAATGAATCTCAATGATAATAACGATTATATAAAATTAATCTGTATTACATCTGGTCAACACAAACACTTAAACTTATTTAACTATAATGATTACTTATTATAATTCAATTTTTATTTATATTCAATAGTATTGAGGAATTAAAAAATGAGCTCGATGTAAAATGATTTATTCCTCAAACACGAATGAAAGTCTAAAAAAAAAATTTCAAATAATCAAAATGACAATTTCAAATAATTCTTCCTAAAATCAAAATATTCTTTTTTATAATGACCCCGTTACAAATACCATATGAATACAATAATTGTTTATATAACATATATAATACCGAATGAAATAGTTTATTTACTATACTAGTGTTATAAATGCGAAAACTCGGTCGTCCTTAATTTGGTAAGCGAGCTTGAACTTTCAATGGTTAATAGATATTTTATACCTAATATCACCGTCCACCTTACCACTGCTACATACGGGCGAAGCTGTATGAAAACTAGTCATATTATAATTTACACATTAATTGATAATGAAAGAATGATTTCACACTTACCCAATAACACGCCTCTTATTCCCGATAAATAAATGAACATATTTATTTATTACTACAAATTATTCTCATAGTACATTATAATGATGTTGAGTTTTCGACTACTAGCGACATCTCTGAATGATATATCAAACTAATTACATTAATACAGATTTTTGTCGACAGTCACATCCATATTTATTACATTTTTAATGCATATAATAACTTAAAATATGTTTTAAGATTATCGTTAAGATTTCTAAGCAAAAATAAAGATTATTTAAATAAGCACATTAAATATTTGACGAGATAAAATTACATAGTGTGACTGGCAACGCCATCTATTTTGAATGTAATAAAACACGGCAAGTATTAGAATAGTGGTCGTTTATTAATCGATAACGTTGTAACTATTTCATTTGATAACATTTTTTGAAATCAAAACTTAATAAAGTCTCAGTGTTTTTATTTTTGTTTTGCCATTACAATAGCAAATTATCACCATTGCTGCTATACTATTAATATAAACTTCATGTGATTACACTGGCTCACTCACCCTCCAAATATAACATTACAAAGTATTAATTTTGGCGGTAGAATTATTTGTTTGTGTAATACGCAAGGATATTATTGAATGGTGGTAGTAGTCCAAACCCAAGCCCATCTACCAGTAAAAACATAATCTTTATATTCTGTTCACACATCGCAATAATTATTAAATCTCTAGATTTACATAATATATAGTAAAATTCGACGTATATATATAAACATATATTTATAACAACAATAAGATTTTTAATATTAAATAGAAAAATATGCCTTATTTATTCTAATGATATTTAATATTTTTAGTATATCTGCTAAGCTTAACTTTAAAGTTACTTTCACACTAGAGCATTACTTTAAAAATCAAAATATACTTTATTTAAGGAGGCTTTTACGTGCAATTTGAATCATCATCTAAAATCATTATATAATACTAGCTCCCGCGTGTGAGGCCACAGCTCCCCTACACTTACACAATGTCATGAGTTAGGTAAAAGTATCCTACGTCTATCCTTGAGGTTTAATCTTACTGCGTACCCTAATTTAATCGAAATCAGTTCAGTGTTTTAGTTTAGTGAGAGCGTAACAGTCAGTTACACAGACAGACATACAGAGTTAATTTCACATTTATAATATTAGTAGAAATAAAGAACCGGCAAGAATCTCATTTAATCCTTACTACAATATCAATTACATCATATACAAATATTTGTATTAATAACGTCCATTGCGTATTAAGCTATACAGTGTACTATTCATAATTGTACTTAACGAGCAATGTATGTATTCAAACAATAAATGTCAGAGCATTCATAAATTTTAAGGTAATCACGCATTAAACTAATTACGCCACATTTAAAAGATCAAGCAAAATAAAAATTGTCGTTGATTATTTCAAATTTAGAATAGTCTACAGACGAAACCATAGCATAGACGTGGTATAGTTTTTTTTTTTAATTTTGTAATAGAAATTTATATGATGAAGCAAGCTTGAACCCTAAGGACGGCAATAGGATACTATTTTTACCTAATAGAGGGAAATGGGGGGTCCCATTACCTCAATAGAGGGAAATGGGGGGTCCCATTACCCTCTAACATGCGGGCGAATACTTAATTGGTAATAAATATTGTACTTCCAATTAACATTACATTAAATTTGCAATTATTTCAAATTTGGAAGAGGCTACAGACGAAACCATAGTATAGACGTGGTATAGATCCCACAACCCCGACGCCCGGAGCTTAAAAGATATAAGAGAGAGAACGTAACCCGGGGGCCGTGGATGCGTATGGTGGGGAGCACGCGTGTCCTATTTCGGCCCTGAGGAGGACGGCAGCCGGGATGACCTCGCGATGTACACGCTACGCACACTACATCAACACGATTCCGATCCGTGGATCGCAGTGGTTTTGGTGTGTAAAAATCCCACATAACCCAGTTCCCCCCCAGCGGATCCGGGTTCCTTTCTGAAGGTTTACATTGCGTGAAAAAAAGATCTGGTATAGATTTCTTTTTAGTTTTGTAATAGAAACTTATACAGACAAATGGATCACATCAAAGGGGTAAGTGGTTAATTACTTCCTTCTTCTTTCTTGTTTTACAATTCATATTTAGTTCTATTATTATTATAAGGATACATGAGTTACAAAAAGTTAAATTTTTATTTTTTTTATTTTATTACAATATATTTTGTACTAACTACTGCTCATACAATCTTTTCTTTCATTCTCTCTGACGACCACATACACGTGCCTAAGAAAGAAAAAAAATTAAGAGTAGCAGTTGATTCTGATCCCTTGGGCTATTGTCTTATCCTGTAATACTCCTGATACAAATTTTATGCGTAAGTAGAGACGGTTAATAAGATATTTGGAAATTCCTTAATAAAACAGACATTAAATATTAGAATCTTGAATATATATATATATATAAATTAAAATTGAACCAAAGTCATTCAACAATTAAATAAATCGAATTTAAAAATCTTAAGTTATAATTAAACAGAGACATAAACGAAATCTCTTTTTAAGGTTTTCTTAAAATCCAACAAAGTAACATTTTTGCACCTGAAGAGAGAATACATTTTTAAAACTGACATTTCTTATTTGATAAATTATATTATGCTAAGTACTAAACTTATCATAAATATTGAATTGGCTGTTTTTTTTTAATCATTGAAATCAATTTAACAATGTTTGCAACATCTTAATTAAATATCTTGATATATATATAATTGATACAGATTATAAACTAAAAAAAATATTAAAAAATAAAATTCGAATATATATTTATAATCCATTTATAAAAAAACGAAATATCTATTAAAATTAACACGCAGAGCTGAACAATTCAGTTAAGTGTTCGTCATCCTCTAAACATTGTCAGACTACGCCTCGAGGCTCGCGCTAACGACTACACCTCTTCTTTGCACTTTCCTCGCGAGTGTACTCGAACGTTCTGTACCTGCCTGTACTTGTTTAAATGCCTTTTAGATTTGTTTGGTTTGCATGATTTCTGCTTGTTTGCCAACTTTGCGCAACGCGCTTCAAGTTTTAAGTATAGAAAGAACACTTTAAAGTTCTATTGATATTTTTGAAGCGCTGCAACGCTTTTATGTTATGATTTAAGTATTTTATGTATTTGTTGTGGTGTGGTTAAGCAAATATATCGATTGAAATTCTTAACTGTCACGGTTTATACGTGAAATATAATTGTCAACTATGTCCGTACATGTTCACACCGCAAGTTTTTTTAAATCTTATTTGTACATCTAAATCTAAATAAGTCACAACATTGCTTTAAAATGTACCAAAGGAGTTTTTCATTTTTTTTTTAATGTTATAAAACCTCTTTTGACTGGGCGTCTATGAAATGATCTCCATTAAAATCAAATTATCGCAGAATTTTGGGACCTGTATATACATACATTATTTTATCTGTTTTGTATACAAATTGAGCATTGGTTGTGTGAATGGCTTTTAAAATCGTGGATTAGTTATATACTATCACATTTATTGGTATGTAGCTTAAAAATAAGTAATTACCTACTAAAGTCCAAGAAAACCCAGTCGCGTTCACAGCTAGTCTTAAGTAAATGAAATCATCAATTCTCGCAATGGTTCAAGTACTCGCAATGATTGTGCTTAAACTCTTATAATATAAATAGCATTGTTGTCTTAAGTGTAAACTATACTTAATATATATAATATACTTAAGGAAAATACACTGTCTTTTTAACGATTTGCGTTTTTTTAAATTTCTTATAGGTAGGCAGATTGGCAAATAGGTCACCTGATAGTAAAGGGCAGCACCCGCCCATAGACATTGATACCGTAAGAAATAATCTGATCTTGGGATCAGAGAAAATATCAATCATTCCTCTTATCGTCATTCCACCGCCAACCCTTGGGAACTAAGATGTTATGTCCCTGTATTTAAACGGACCTACTAACCCTTTAAACCGGAAAACAATGATACTAAGTATTGCAGCTTGATGGTATACATGATAAAAGGGCGACACCAACCCCAACTGGCTTGCACAAAAGCTCTACTACTGCGTTTGCGCTGATTCACGCAGGTATTGTTTTATTTATCACTTAATAAGTTTATGTATAATGTATTTTAGGCAAGTTTATTAGGATGCAGTTGGCAATTTTCCACAAAAAAATCCCACAAGTAAACGTAACAGTCTGTATCATTCCCACATTTGGGAAAAGCTCCAAAAACGGATTCAAGCTGGCAAGCACCACTGCATTTTTAATTTGATCTATTTTCGTTTATAATTCATATCGTGCTCGGCGATAGAAAAAAACATCGTGATATCTAGCCGATAAAAATAACCCACATTGGAGTAGCATGGTGGATTAAGCTACAAACCTTCCCCTTAAATGGATACCTCAACCCATTGTGATATTTACATGGTATTTTTTACTTTTATTATTTTTTACCACCACTGGCATTACAATCCTTGGCTCTTTATCGATATTAATTATGTATTTTTATTTCGATTTCGCTGCATCGTTGGGATGGCAATCCTCCACGACTGGAAAGAGTTTAGGCGCAGGACCAACGGCTTCACATACTCTCCGAGGCACGAAAATGTACATACTTCTAACTTCCAGACTCGGATCTACTATTGATATTCAGACAGAAAAACCCAATTATTTATATCGGGCCGACTATGGATTTGAACCTAGACCAGCGAGGCATACAACACATAATATATAAGGGATCACGTAATTGTGATATCATTAAATGAAACATCATGTATAATAAATAAATGATTCTACGGGTGATGCTAAAAGCTGTATGACGCATAATGGCATATATTAAATTCGCTTTGCGCATTACCTCGGTGTATTATTACGTAGCTCAAAGCTCTTAACAATGTACTCGTAACGTTACATTTTATTATATCTTATATAAATTATTTACTGTTTGTTACAGCTTATTTTTTTATACAACGAATGTTTTATATAACGAATTTGTTTTATTTTTATAAAACAGGATATATTGTTTTTATAACAGAATACATATTTTTTCAAATGTATTGTTAATTAGGAGTATATATGGTTTATGATATATAAGCTATATATTGATTAACGATTAACTAATATATATGTACTACACAAGATGGGCCGACAATTTAAAAAGGTGGCAGGTTCGGGATGGATGCGGACTGCCCAAGATCGGGATGGTTGGCGTTCTATGGGGGAGGCTTTCGTCCAGCAGTGACGGCAAAAGGCTGAAAAAAAAAATTTACTATGCTAGTTTTTTTTTAATAAAGCAGATAGGCAACGGGTAAATGGGCTTACTATTTCGGTAAGTTGTAACCATCTCCCATAAACATCGCTTATCGGATTGCAGGAAAACCTACCAAGTTAAAGATATATTATAAGATAGAAATAACTTCAACGTGAATGAAATTAATTTGTGCGTAAACATGTTTTAATTAATTCAGAAACGATAAAAAAATATTACTTTATTTAGCTCACAGAACTGACGGCCGCTGGAAAGGTTATTTGTACTTTATTGACTTAAGTATTTCATAGTTCTTCTAAGAAACTCAGTAGTTACTCTTTTTCATTAAATGCAAGAAAATCGATTAACGTCAACTAAAATAAAATAACACAAATGATTAGTCCCGACAAAAAAATGTCCGACGTGACCACAATCTTTCAAGAAGACATCATGCGAATTTAATAAAATAAAAATAAAAACTGACTCGCGTCCAATAATACACTTTAGAAAAAAAAAATATCTAGACTCATTCTTTATAAAATCCAATCTTGGAAAATGCGTTATCTCTTCTTCAGACTAAAAATAAAAAAGCCACAGTAATAAAATCCACTTAAAAATAAGATTTTCTAACGTCGAAACGCTCGCTTCTAAGTGAAATAGCCGCGGGCTGAATCTTTATTCTAAAACTTAAACAAGTTAAGCGTTCCACTACGTATTCTAGTAAATTTTGTTAGGTGGTATAAATGGAACGTACCTTTATGTAATTAAAACCTTTTTATAAACAAGAATTTTCTAGCGGCCATTTTGAAAAAATAAAATATTTAGTTAACGATACCGTCACCAACCCCAACTTTAGATCAAAATTTAGGATCAATAAATATTAAATTAACAGCCTGTGAAAAACCTACTAATGGGCAAATGGTCTGGAGTTTATTCCATCACTACACTTGCTACTTTGCACCGACACATGCAGGTTTTCTCATGATGTTTTCTTCAAGCACCGAGCACATAATGATAAAATTTATAAATACAATAAGCTAAATGAAACTGGTATAAAATTCTGTGGATTAAGAATTGAATTCTACATATTAAAATATAAAGTTCAATATAAGCTTATAATAATGGAAAATTTTAAATTTTTTTCTCTGAAAAACAAGAAAACAGAATATAGAATGCACTTAATAAAGAAAAAAAAAACTGTTACATATTAATGGCAATACAGAATAAGAGAGAACACAATGTTCTCCTGCCGAAAATTAGTTCCAATTTTTATAATCTGATCAAATACATACTTTTTCTTTTATAAACAACTTTTACAGACGCATTTCTAAATGTTGCCGTCCCTTTTCTAAATGTTGTTTACTGGTATTTATAGTTTCTCTAATGTAATATAGCAGATTGACTTTGACAATAACATTTGTTTTTTTTATAAATCCCAGGGCAAATACCCTCTACACTGGCATTTAGTACCTATAGTAAATAAAGTCATAATGAAACACTTTTAAACATTTATACTTTTCTAGATCAAAATATACTTTTTTAAATCGTTACCTATGGAAAGTAAATTCTAACTTACATACACATCATATATAGGCCTCTGCATCTTTGACAGATGATTTAAACAGCATCGCGAAGGCACTTGCGTTCATGACTGAAGAGACCAATGCGAGAGAGGATCTTCTGCTCCATTCGATGCACGTGTCCCAGCCACCGTAACCGTTTTTTTTTTTAGAATGGCCGTGATGCTAGGCAGCTGTGCCTCGCCTAGAACAGACTCGTTTGTCACGCGATCCTGCCATGTGATGCCCAGAATGTTCCGAAGACAGCGCAAGTGGAATGTGTTTAGTCGGCGTTCTTGTTTTGCGTACGTTGTTCACGTTTCTGCTCCATACAAGAGTGTGCTTAGGACACATGATTGGTAAACAAGCATTTTCGTTTTTACCGTAAAGTGTCTGTTATCCCAAGCCCTTGTATTGAGCCTCCCGAATGTAAAGGCTGCTTTGCCGATGCGGAAGTCGATCTCTGCATCAAACGAGAGATTGCGCGACAAATGCGACCCAAGGTAGCAAAATTTGTTAACCACCTGTAAAGGTGCGCCGTTAAGCAAGATGACTGGTTGCTCTAAACATCCTTGCGCTAAAATAACGGTCTTCTTGCAGTTTATGGACATTGAAAAGAGGTCGCACGCTCTGGCAAATTTGTCCATTAGACTCTGGAGTTGAGCTTGATTATGAGCAACGAAGGCAGCGTCGTCAGCGAAGAGGAGACTATCTACAAATAGGTCCTCCCTGTGGCGTTTGGACTTGAGCATTGAGATGTTGCACAGCCTACCATCGGTTCGCGTGTGTAAGTGGACGCCTTGCTGTTCATCTACATTCACATCAGCATTTATCTAATATATCTCGATCAATCTACATATATTATGTAATGGATATCTATTTTTGTAATTACATACATATATTATATAAAGGTAAAACATCAAAAGTAAACGACAAAGTGTTTCACATGTCCGTTCACTTAAAAATGCACTGAAAAAGTTTTACCTCATATCTTAGTAACCATAGCAAAGTTTCGAACAAAACTTTTTTTAGTTTAAAAAAAAAACCCTTTCGCCAAGTACATGCACATACCATCGCTACCCACCGATATCATATTCAAAACTTTTACAGCGTTAAGTTTAAAACACCCATAAGCTATGTAACTTTTCGTTAAACATTAATTATAAGTCCCATAAAAGGCGATTCGGTTCGTCATATCAACTTGATTACTATTTCTCTGGAGTACAGGTAGGGAATAGATCGCACGTGCCCGGGCTGCGTAATTACTTGAACAATTTTCATATTAGCTTAAATAATATGTTAGGTTAACGTGGTACAAGCTGTAGTCACGAGCGAGTTACGGTTCAAATATATTTAATAATAAATATAATCAACTATATCGAAATTAAATGATAGAACTGGTGCTAGAGGCTTGTGTAAGCACGTCTGGGTAAGTATCACCCACCCATCAAATATTCTACGGCAAAATAGCAGTTCATGGTTTTGTTGTGTTCCGGTTTGAAGGGTGAGTGAGCCAGTATAATTACAGGCACATGGGACATAACATCTTAGTTCCCAAGGTTAGTGGCGCATTGGCGATGAAAGCGATGATTAACATTGCTTACAATGACAATGTCTATGGCTTTGGTGCCACTTACCATCAGGTGGCCCATATGCTCGTCGGTCTACCTAATATTATAATATAATATATTACTGTAAAAAAAGACAAGTAAATAATAGCCATCAAATTATTGTTTAAATTATACTAGGCTTTATTCTAGGGGTATTATTGGAACTCGAAATATATTCCGTATATAGAAGAAACATAACTGAAAATGGGCCTCACTATCATAAGTTATTCAAAATAAATATGGTATGATTTTTTAATAACTTAATGTAAATACGTATGAAATAGATTTTAACGTTACATGGTTGAATAAAACCCAAATCATTGTTTCAAAAGGACAGCGTTAGCTCTGTAATCACACATACTAGTTGTTACAATATTTTATCACAAAAACCCGCTTACGTTTGTGACTTTCATGAATTTCAAACTCTAAGCGTTTCGAAGTTAGTGCGGGCGTAAGTTTCGGCGCGTGCTCCGCTGTGCTACGTTGCAGCCTGTATTGTAATTACTTTAACTACCTCAATATGCGCCACTTGAGGTATTTCGTACATTATACACCTATTCCACCTGTTTGAGGTCTGAGAGAGGAAGATCGAATCTCATGCAGTACATATTTATGTCTTTGAAAACTTTATTGATTATTATTATTGGAGATTGTTAGTAGCTTACTTTAAAACATTAACTGGTATTTACGAAATAGTTTTACTGCAATATGAGACTGCCTCGTAGGTCTAGTGGGTCGCAAGTCTTAAGGGCCTAGATTCGAACTCCAATTTGGGCCAATAAAAAGTTATTGAGTTTTTATGTCGATAATTCTCAGTAGCAGCCCGGAGTCTGTAAGTTGAAACGGTGTACATTTGATAGTATCTTGATGTAATAGATAAAAGATGACGAATAAGAATAATTATATATTTCTATATAAATATTAACAAAAAACAAAAACAATATAAAACTTAAACGGTTTTTATATATCGAATAGGTAGACGGATAAGCATAAGGGCCACCTGATGGTAAGTGGTCACCAACGCCCTTAAACATTGGCATTGTAAAAAATGTTAACCATCGCTTACATCGCCAATGCGCCACTAACCTTGGGAACTAAGGTATTATGTCCCTTGTACCTGTAATTTGTGTAAGTATGTAAATTCGAAAAAGGTATCCATGTCTGAACTAGATTATTTAACAAATATGTTACACATAGACAGCGCTCTTCCCTAGGATTCACATATTTAAATATTTAAGGTTTACAATAATATATTTCTTTAAACAACATTAAGTGAATTTTGTTTTTACACAAGGATTATAAATAATGAACGAACCTCCTCATAAAAAAATCGGTTATTGTTGTCATTCTTAAGAAAGACTAGCCATCTACGCTGGGCAATTCTCGGTTACGTCATTTTCATAATTCGATGGGTAATCCGACACGATCGGACATACATATTTTAGACGCATAACTAACGGTGTTAGGCGTCACTGAGGCACGGGAGTGTAATCACTGCCAACTCCAAGCTCCACGCTGCTACCGAAAATTTCAAAGAAAACCCCGATATTTTTTTACTGACCCAACCTTTCAACTTTGAACTCAGAACCTTCAAGGTCAGCAGCTTTATAAGCCATTAAGCCGACGAGTACTTTTCTTACTAATATACATATATATCATTACTTCCTATCCAAAAATAAAATGACAATGTAATAAATAAGGCAAAGCGTCGTAAATGAAATCAAAATTAACATCATTCTTCGTACAAGAACTTTTAAAATGTTTCAAGATAAATTTAAAGTAATGCTTCCACCAGAGATCTTAAATTCATAAGCCTCTCTTGCTTTATAGAAATCAGGGCATTTTTGAGAAGAGCGTTCAAAATGACATCAAATTTAGTACAGCTGTTCTGTAAAAACAATCTTGAAACTAACCGCATAAATGGTGAAATATCAAAAAGTGATAAGCGACTGTAATTAATAAAACCTTCAAAAGATATAGCATGTAATAGCGTATTGCCGTAAATCGGATTCCAAAAAGACTGAATTTTTGACTATTTTTATAACAGAAAACGATGTATTTTATTAACCTAATCATTATGTATATTTAGGACTGAACATATAAATCAAAATTAAAAATATAGTTTTTTTTATAGAATTGGAAAGCGGACGACCTTATGGGCCACCTGATGGTAAATGGTCACCAACGGCCATAGACATTGGAATTGTAAGAAATGTTAACCATCGCTTACATCACCAATGCGCCACCAACCTTGGGAACTAAGATGTTATGTCTCTTGTGCCTGTAATTAAACTGGCTCACTCATCATTTAAACCGCAACATTACAATACAAAGTACTGCTGTTTTTCGGTAGAATATCTGATGAGTGACGAGCTTGCACAAAGCTCTACCACCAGTAAATGCTCGCAGCTTTTTCCCGTCGAGTCGCAATTCTGATCTTCTGGCAGAAAAAATACCAGAACCTGTGGACGTAACAAGACGTACTGATTTATAGAGATTTTTGCATTTTTACTTCAAGACCCCAATGGTATACTGCGACCTGAATGATATAATTTGAAACTGAATAAAACCGGTTCGGTAAAATATGAGAACCGTCTCTTAGCTCTTCAAGTGCCTTCACAACTCATGTGTGTAAATCAAACATAATTGGTGTAATTATACTCGAGTTTTCGAAATTTGTGAATAATTTGATAAATTGGGAGATGTTAATCTCACTGTTCAAAAGTTTAAAGATAACGATCGAATCGGAAATTTGAAAACTTTTAATGATTTACCTAAAATTTGGTCACGATAGTATTCATGTTTCTATTCACATGATTTTGTTTATTTACTTTGTATTTTATTAAGAACAATACACAACAGTAGGTGAAGAAATTAAATGAACATTCTTATGTATATACGGCCACCTTTAAACATCATCGGATGTATGCGTGCATACTATTATTATCGATGATTCAAATGGTAATATCTCAGAAATAGTGGTTCTTAAAAAAAGTATATATACATTTTTTGTATCTCATTTAATGATCTATGTTTTTGTCTAAGCTATTCATCAGAAAACAAAAACCGTTTACGAGAAAAAACCAAAAAATCGATACCTATTGACCTTTGACCTTGAATTTTTTTTTTAACAGACGTGGAAGCAGTCGGTCTTTTTGATATTTTATTTGTACATGAAGACCAATATACTGAAAGCATGTACGAATTTTATCAGCTCTGCGGGAATTATAGTTAACTGTAATGTTTATTTCGATCGTATAGGTAGTAATTCATAATTGAACTAACATTTAATTCGCTTATACGAGTTATAAGCGCTGTTCCCCTTTTCGTTTCATAAACATAATATCCGAGTAAACATAAATAGTAAAACCTTTAATATACGAAATAAAACTTCCTTAAAGAGGAAATTATAAAAGAAAGAGGAAGTATGTAGTTGTTTTTTATGTACAAAATTACCATCGTATCCTCACATATCAGGATGTTGGGGAGCTATTTACGAATTTTTCCCGTATCCAGGGAGACGGGGGCGGCACAAGGAAAGAGAAATTTGGAATTTAATGAAGGAGATACGTAATGGTTGAGGGTAATGACTCCCCGGATGATACGGCTCCGCTAACAGCGCGCCACGGGACACAATTTTTTTTTGGAACGCCGTCCGTCTTATAATGTTCTTAGCTTTATATAGAACTTTGATATTATTTTTCTTTCCATTTTACCTTTTCAAGATCCAGGAAAAAACAACCTGGCTTTGGTGATAACTAGTAGCGTTTGGATTTCTATTAATTAATTTTCAATTCGATTCAATAAAGTACTGTGTAAGAACATAACTGATTAACATTAAGGAACGTTTGTGTTAAATGTTTACTGGTAGTAGGGCATTGTGCAAGCTTCCCACTCATCAGATATTCTACCGCAAAACAGTAGTACTTGGTATCGTTGTGTACTGGTTTGAAGCGTGAGTGAACCAGTGTAGTTACAAGCACGAGGGACATAATATCTTAGTTCCCACTGTCTATGGGCGTTGTTGATCACTTACCATCAGGTGGTCCATATGCTCGTCCACTTATACTGTATAGAAAAGGATGTTATAAAGCTAATGGCTTCTTAGATGATAACACACCTCGGAAATAAAACATGACGAATGTCCAGGTCGTTTCAAATAGAAGTATGAATAAATAATACAGTTACAAAGTATAACATTATTAGTATGTACATTAAAAAAAAAGAAATATACTTTGTTAGTCTTGTTTGCGAGTTGCCAGATCTTTTAAGGTCTGACTCTTTCTTCCAGAATCGGTGGTAAACTGCTTGATAATCAACAAGTAAGTGTCATACTTGTCAAGCATCTTACAGAGATTTCCGTCTTAAAAATGGTATTATGATAAAGTCTGTCAGTGTTACATAAAAAAAGCCGAGATGGCCTAGTGGTTAGTGATGATCACGGGTTCAAACCCGGGCAAGCACCACTGAATTTCCATGTGCTTAATTTGTGTTAGTAATTCATCTCGAGCTTGACGGTGAAGGAAAACATCGTGAGGCAACCTGCATATGTCTAATTTCATTGAAATTCTGCCACATGTGTATTCTACCAACCCGCGTTGGAGCAACGTGGTGGAATAACCTCCAAACCTTCTCCTCAAAAGGGAGAGGAGACCTTACCCCGGCAGTGGGACATTAACAGGCTGTTACTGTTACTTTCAGTGTAACTACACACACAAGGGACATAAGACCTAAGGTTAGTGGTGCATTGGTGATGTAAGGAATGGTAAATATTTGTTACAGCGCCATTGTCTATGAGCGGTGGTGACCACTTACCATCAAGTGGCCCAGATGGGCCTCCCACATATATTGTAAAAAACATACTTAACATTTAATATGGAGATAGTTACAACAAAATGTTGCAATAACTCATTGTCTCATGACACTTGTTAAGGAAAAGGTAAAGTAAAGGTAAGTAAGCTGAAAGTGAGATAAATATTTATTACATCAACGTGTGATTTTCTCTGTGACTCTGTTTTGTTTTATTTGCCCTATTATTTTATTTATATACATAAACAATCAAATAAAGTAACGAAGTATTGATAGTTTGGCTTTATAGTAAAAGCGCCTACCTTAATCTAACCCCTTTGCTAAATCGTGCTAAGTGTTAAGCTAGGTAGGGTGCGAATACAACTCTATAACAATGAATCTTAAGAGATGATAATATATCCTGTGACCGTAGTTAAGATTAAGAGACATGCAAATTTGGAACTAATATGATATTATATAAATCATATTTTGGGTTAACGATAATTATAAACTGTTTTATGGTTGGGACCGATGGGTAAACACACTTGAACTACCGGAATTTATTTGGTTAATTTAGTTTTAAATTATACATATGTATGTATACATTTAAATTATCGGCCTTATGTCTAGCGGGTGTTTAGATAAACATTGATTCTTCTCTTTTACTCATCTTTAATTTGAAATTTGAAAGTAAAAGACAGCATAGTTTGACTAATCATCCCCAAACAGAATTTATATGTAACGTCGTGTGTGAAACTAATAATTTCATATATGATTTTAAAAATGTATTACTCAACAATTGATTACAACTAGGCATCTTGTATGTTTTTTCGGTAAATAAAATTTATGTATGTACTTAAAACAAACATTAATTATAAAGACATACACAAATTAAGTTTCCGCTAATAAATGGTCCACACAAACATACATACAAAATTATTGTGTAAATAAATAGTTTTAATGACCGTACATAAAATTAACTGTTGTTGTTAATAATAAGAAAACAACTAGGATAAATTGTAATGATAACTTAGTCTTGACCGATTTTGGCTTAGGTAACCAATGTTATTTTCAAGAGAGATTAGGATGCAGGATATGTTATAGTGCACAAGTGTGTGCGCAAACAAAAGTGCAGTCTCTGTTCGCTCACTCTTATAATCCGATGGGACGGCAAATTCTACACGACCGGAAAAGTTCACGAGCTGAATACTTGCTTTCTGCGACATGGGAGTGTATACACTTCTAACTTCCAGACTCCGGGCGGGTACTAAGAATCTTCAACAGAAAAACTCAATAACTTTTTAATAGCTCCATCTGACGTTTGAACCCAGGACCTCAGGGTCTGCGGCCTTATATATAGCCACTAGACCAATGAAGCAGTCAACATACTTTTACACGTATTACATATGTTATGGACCAAATGATTAATTGGACATTTTGCATAATGCCCGAGCATGTTGAATAATTAACAATATGAGAGGGTAATGTGATAATAACTATTGAAATATACATAATGTATATCGCCCATTGGGCAGAGTAATAAAAATACATGTTACACCGCTATTACTTTTATTTGCGGCAATAGATAGAAAAATATATAATTTCTTCATTATATACATGCTCTGAGTGATGAAAATAAAATTAACTAAGCTTCAAAAAATTAGAATAATTAGACTCATAAATTGTTTTTTTTTAATTGACTGAAGCATACATTATTTTAATTCCCGACTCTATGTTTTCTTGTCTTTTAGGGTGTTTTTATGACATCGTAGTCGCGGAGGTGCTTTTTTTGGCAAAAACGAAGGGCTGCGCTCCCACAGTGCCACAGGCAATTGCATTTCGCAATTGTTTTTTTTAAAACATCGTCTATTTTTGCCAGATTGCCTAGGGAAATAACGTATCATTTAATGTTATTCAAATATACGAACATATGAAAACAAATATATGAAATAAAATTATGTCCATAATTTTTTTTTATATAGGAAGAGGGACACGCTTTTTGACCTGATGGTAAATCGTTACCATCGCGCATAGACATCGGTGCTGTAAGAAATATTAACCAATCCTCATATCGTCAATGCCCCACCAACCTTGGGAACTAAAATTTAATCCACCTAGACGGTCTTCCACAAAGCCGAACAAAGATGTTTTCAGTAATGCAATACATTCGAATATTCTGATAAATTAGAATATCATCTTCAGTGTTATTATGGTATCCCTAGGGATTTCACGAAATCCCCTGTATCCTCATTTTAATACGACATATTATCAGATTGCCCGATGATCGCGTAGCAATATTCATAATGACCAGACAATGTGATAAACAATGAAGCTTAGATAATAATTAATCACCGATGCTGCTTGTCATTATTCATAATCTATCACTTAACATATACAGCTACTTTAAAGCTAAAATTTCAACATAAGAAATGTTATTTATAACTAACAAATTCATTCATCCTTACTTAATCACAGAGTACAAAAATAAGCGAGTGTATATTATTATTTTATTCTTTCATATAAAAATAATCCTAAATTTTATTATAATATCTTAAGAGGAATAACGTAATACCCGAAAGTATCGTTATTTTTGTTAAGATAATATCCTTAAAAGCAAACTCGCGACAAAGGCCTTCCCTAAATCTCGCAGCCCTGACTTCATATCATAACATTACAAGAACACCCTATTTATGTATGCTGAAATAATTTGCCGTAACGTTTCCATTCGTTATATTATTGTCATTCATGTAATAAGAAACTCGTATGTACACTTTTGTGTACTTAAGTAGACTGTTATCTAAATAATATGACTCTTATTACGTATATTTTTTTATTCTTGATTTTTTCTTTCTTTTGTTAAGGATTTGAGCCAATTAGGCAAAATTATTCAGCCGGATTTAATAGTGAAGTTACGTAGCCAAGTGATCCGTTTCAATTTGAAATTTAAGAAAAAACCTTGTTTATTCTTATTATTGAACACATACTATAATCGATATTACAAGTACAATAAAAGAAAATTAAGTACAGTTCACATAAATCAGGCCGCCGATCCAGCTTTCGCGCGCGATTATTCCGAACATATGTCATATAAACCTTTAAGAAAAGGGCATACTCATTCCTTAAAGACCAGCAACGTACCAGCAAGCCCTCGGGTGTTGCAGGTGTCCACGGGCGGTGGTAGTCACTTTCCATCAGGTGAGCCTCCTGCTCGTTTGCCCCCCTAACATAAAAAAATCAGGCACTTTTGTATCATATTAATAAAAAGTATTGACCTCCTGACTACGGTAATTTGTAACCTGTAACAAGGATCGTCAATGATATATTTAATGAAATTGTATATTTTTTCCCTAAGAATATTTTTTATTTGTTATTATAAAAAATAATAACGCTATATTTTTATTTTTCTAGAGTTGATCGTTTCATTCCGAATGTTTGTTATCTTACAAAAAATCGTTAGTTTTGTAATAAAATTTAGCATATAAACGTTCTCTAACGCATTTACGTCTAGGTATTTCATGTTTTCTAAATATTAAATGTTGAAGGGAAAATATTCGTAAATAGAATACTGAAATTTAAATTAAATTAACTTCCGGTCCCGGTTTCTCACGGTTAGAATAAAGGTCTACCATAAAGTTTATATCGAAGGACAAAAACTCAAATACAAATTATTGCTTTATTTTTATGCAAGAACCTTAACTGTCGTACTCAGAACGCCTCACTAAAGTTTTATCACTATTGGATGAATAATTTTGAAACGCTCACAGGACAAACAGACAATCATTTTATTTATTAAAAAGATTATCTTGTAAGCAAGTCGTTGGTTAAAATTTATAATTTATTCATAATATAAATAATACATTTCAAACTATAAATTTGATGAGGCTATGCCTTATAATTACAAGTATTTATAGTTAGAAGGTTATCTATTTGCCAACAATAATACATCGTATTAGTTACGGTTGAAAGGTGAGTGAGCTAGTAATTAAACAAATAGGGGTATATATTATCATCCTAGAAACCATTAACAGTGTATTTTGCCATAAAATACTAATAATAAATAATTTACATGAAGATGATTTTGTAAAAGGATTTTAATATAATAATTTGATTACCATCTGTGATTAATCATTTAATAAATATGTTTTATATTTACACAAAACCTATCTCAATAAATATTTAGAATTCATAACCGTACCCTTGAATATAAAAAAACAATATTATCTAAACAATATTATTTAATATATCTGTAAATAGAGACAAAAAAAATGAATATCGGACTTAGTGGATTTTATTGGGAATTGAAAATCTATGAAGTTGCGATACAACTCCCCATTTATATATATATGCTATTTACCACCGCACACTATTGCGGTCATTTCTTTTATTTTATTCGGTGGCACCACTCGTTCGCCTTTACTGCTATCGAAACCCGTATTTGAATATATGGCTAGTCGTATTACTAAATGGGGCGAGACAATTCATGGAATGTAGCGTTTTCAATTATATACAATTATTTATTTTCTTGCCAATTGTTATTTTTAATTTAAATGTATATATTATAATTAACGAATACAATAAAGCAAATATATACAATTAAATATTTATAATACATGAATAAAAAATACTTATCGTTATTTTTAACGTGAAATTTCAATTTATAAATAGACCAAGTTAAAAATAGCTGCGTAATTTTGTTTTAGGATCGAATATCTTACCACTGTTTTTTTTAAAGAGATATATATTTATTATGAATATTAAACTGACAGTTTATATGGCACGGGTAGATGAGTTGTTTTAAATAAATAAACTCTATTAAATAGGCATGTATATTTACAATAGTTTTTTCTTCAACCCCGTTTCGGTGAGCGGAAAGAATTAGGCTTAAAATTTCCTAGCTTGTCTTTCCTTGGGGTTCAAGCTCGCTTCGAACAAAATTTTATTAAAATCGATTCAATGGTTTAGCTCCTAAAGCGTAACAGATAGACAAGAGTTACTTTCGCATTTATAATATAAGTATAAATATTAGTGATTCCGCGAAATCTATTAAAAACAAAAGAGATAATTCCTATGACTTGAACCGTAACGAAGGTCCAGCGAAATGGTGTTCCACACAGTTTTCAGCAAACATTTGAATGGAAATGACTTTATTCAGATAACAACCGGGATTTTATCTTTCTGTATTTCATGTCGCTGATCTCGTTCACTGGGTTTTAGATATAATTATGTACGAACATGTTATTAACAAAGTCGCATAACACAATTTTACTGCGAAACACTTTTGAAATTTAATTAATAAAATAACTAATATTTGAAATGCGAAAATGAGTTCGACGTGTCTTAACCGATTATAATGAAATTTTGCATTTACATCAGGGGCGCAGAAAAAGATATAGGTTAGTTACCTAATAATTGCCTGCCTCGCAAACACGCGGTTGAAACCACGGACTGGAACTAGTATGAAATACACGCTGAGTTCATGTTTGAAATATATATTTGTGTATGTAATTTAAATTATTGTAAAAGTAACTACTGATTGAGTTTCTCGATAGAAACTGCGAGACAAACACGTGGTCACATGGTAGATTTAAATTAAAACTGTTTTAAAACAAAATATTTTCACATGAAAACTATTACTTATTAAGAACATTTAATATATCATATTTCAAAAAACTATATTAACCCAATTTTGAAAATTTTTACAATTTGGCTAATGTTTGTTTTAATAATATAGGCTGTTAATTAAGTTATATATTTGTTGATTGATTAATATAGTTTGTAGATTTACCCTCTATTCTTTTAAATTTAAAGCAAACATTTTACCTTATAGAATTACTTTTGCCTCTGAGGAATTATTCACGTATTTCCTATGAATGGTACTGTCTCATGTGAGTTGCGTGTTGAAATGCTGTATTTAATATGTACATTATTACAAGCACACTTAATTACCAAGAAAAAATAAAAGTAAATAAAAATTAAGCCTTCAAAACATTTGCCATACAAAACTTGCATGTAAGCTTCATATGAGCTTAATTTCATGGTGATCTATTAAACGGTACCGAAATCTATTAATTTCAAACAGATATAAATATATATAACAAATACAATAAAAAATAAGTTGAAAAACTGAAAGCAGACTATGAAAAATAAAAAAAATCAAGGGCTGAAAAATATGAAATACAAAATGTGTGTGTGTGTGTGTTCTATGCGAATAAAGTCATATATGAAACGAATATTCAAAAATTCACTCTAATGTCAATAAATTTATCCGAACAAGTATCAATATTTTACCGTAATTACACCCGTCCGAGAGGCTATTCGCACCCGACATGAGAATCGAATCCGTGACCGCACAACGATTAATTATGTACATTGACAGACGGACAAAATAAATCTATTGCAAATATAATTAGATTCGAACCTATTTAATTTACGAAGGGCTAATTGGTTCCGTTGCGAAAATTCTAACAATGCGAGCTATTTGAATATTAAAAACTCGTTTGAATAAAAATTCGTTTGTTTTATTTAAAATGAAGTAGGCATAAGTTGGTCAAAGGTCTTCTATCTTAAAAGAGAAAGGATTGAATGTATAATTCACAAAGTTACTTACTGCGAATAATATGTGTCAGACTGGTGGTAGGACTTTGTGCAAGCTCGTCTGGGTAGGTACCACCCACTCATCAGATATTCTACCGCAAAACAGCAATACTTGATATTGTTGTGTTCCGGTTTGAAGGGTGAGTGAGCCAGTGTAATTACAGGCACAAGGGACATAAAATCTTAGTTGGTTGGTGGCGCATTGGATATGTAAGCGATGGTTGACATTTCTTACAATGCCAATGTCTAAGAGCGTTGGTGACCACTTACCATCAGGTGGCCCATATGCTCGTCCGCCTTCCTATTCTATAAAAAAAAAAAAAAAAAAACTTGAGCTGTTGCTTTGCTAACGTTATTGTTAACTCACTGCCGGGGTAAAGCATCCTCTCTTCTGAGGAGGTATTCGGAGCTCCTTTGAAGCTTTAATTCAACCACGCTGCTCCAATGTTCATCTGACATATACAGGGTTCCTTTCACCGCCGAGTAAATACTTTTTAAATACAAATAAGCACATCGATTCGATACAAAATTCATGTATTCTGATCACTGAGCTATTATTTCACCAAGTAAATTAAATATAAATAAATATTATTCAATTATTATTTATCTTGTATGAAAATAAATAAAAACTAAGACCATGTTTTTTATTTATTATTTTATTAATAAGTATTATTTCTTAAGTTATCTGTGTATGAACAAAGCATCTTTTCTGAATGTGCTTCAATAATTCTGGCAATAACAAGGACACATAGATTATTTCATTTTAAAATTTGAAACATAGTAACCACATTAAAACTAAGAAAAAATATAAAAGAAAATTGGCTAAAATAGCTGAGAAAATTCAAGTCACTCACAGTTATTATAAATGCATTGTCTCTGAAAGCAAAAACAAATAACAAAGAGGTCCCTGAACTGAGAAAACTTAATCCGAATCCATTTTAAGTTATCAAAACTCCGTCAGACAGAAAAAACCACTCACGATTAGAAATTGTCGGAGATTGCTTAAACATGGAAACTTAAATATTTTTTTCCTTTTACCGTCTACATACAATATAATCTACGATTTATATATTATGTACGTGTAATATTATTTTTATCGACTTTGTATTTATATATTCCTTTTTATATATAGGTAGGCGGACAGGCAAATGGACCACCTGATGGCAAGTGCTCACTACCAACCATATATATTGGTGCCGTAAGAAATATTAACCATTCTTTACACAGCTAATGCGTAAATAATTAACTATTTTACACTAGTTCATTGATTCATTCCCTCATTCATTCTCATTATTTAATAAATTACCGAAAGTGACATTTATGAACGTTTGATTGTTTTCTTTACATTGCAAATTTAATTACCAAATAAGCGTCATTAAAGTAATCTTCGCTATAGTTAAACAATATAAACCGCTGTTTTAATTAACTAATAATTAGAAAAAGATTAATGGTCAGCACCAAGTTGTTGGAAGTAAAATGAACCTTTCTTGCCAAACCCAAAGAAAATATCGTAAGATGATACATTTCTCACAATGGTAGCGTTTATAGGTGAACGTGAATACTAAACCCAAATGTGATATTCGCTTGTCTGTCATTAATTTAAAAAAAAAATTAAATCATAGCATACACGAATCTTACGAAAACTATCTCGGCTTTGGAGTTGTATGAAATGGGTTAAGCGAAATAGCTTCCTACAATTTCCGAAATATCCCCCGAGGTAATATGTTTCACTTTATTTATGACCGATCTCAACTCTGCACTATTTGTCACTTTAACTCCGGGAACTTATTGTTTCCAACATTTGTTATGATCTCTTTGGCATTATCTTGAAATATTACAGACGTTTTTACGCCCGCGATTTCACATGGATGTTGGATTTGAAGATACAGTGTAATTTGAAGTTTCAGGAAATTGCCGTCTCTTTTATCTCCAGAAACAATTAAATTTTTACATTTTCAGATGTCATGTATAATGAACCAATAACATAATTCATTTTAAACAATGACAAATTCTAATACTTAGAATTTTAGTAATTTGAGGCGCGTTTTTCAGTTTAAATCATGTTGATATAGATAACAAGAGATGTATTGTAACATCTTGAACAGAATGCGTGAAGCTTAACTGAGAAGATAACGGATTGAAATCCTGGCATTTACCATTGGGTTATATGTGGATAATTTGTATCTATAATTTATCTCGCGCTTGACAGTGAAGGCAAATATCGTGAGAAAATTGGCATACGTCGTAAGAAATTTTGCTACATGTGTATCCAACTTGCAGTGAAGCAGCGTGGTGAATTAAGGTCAAACGCCTCTAAGCACAGGAAAAGAGGGCTTCTCCAGCAATGGTACATTCACAAAGTGTTACTTTTCATAAAGGTATCGCATAAATGATGTCATTAGTTTCAATCGAGACATAACAACTATATTGTTATATAAATCGATTTTTACAAAAAGTAATTCAATTCAAATTTGAAAGAGTCTTAAGACCCAAATATCTCCAGATATCTAGGATATTCCTATTGTTATTTCTTAGCTTAGTTTATTTTTTTAATTAGGATCAAAGAAATTTCTCTAGACATCCACGTGTACAAAAACTGGCACAACAGAAAGACAGTGATCATGTTATTCAACGAATTGAAAACAGATATTTTCTTCAAAAACACCAGATATTTCAAGAACAAATTGTCTTTTAAAAATAAATCTCATTAAATAAGTAATGATGATAAATGAATAATGTTAATAATTGAGGAGTAGAGCAAAAACAGGAAATCAAAACAACGAAATTTCTGGAAACAAATGATATATTTCTGTTTTAAATTAACTTCCAAACATCAACGTCACAGGTGATTAACGTCACAACTCGCAAAAGAAATTAGGGCACATAAGCGGCCCTTTATCAAAACTTCTTGCTATTGACAGCCACCTCCCCTCTCCTGACGCCCTCCAGTAAGATAATAGCATTTCCTTGTACGTATTACGTATCGGCGATCTTTATTAGGTAATTATTTCTTTGAAAAAACCTTCCAACTATGACAAACTGATTTGTCATTTATTTCCATCAGGCCAGTGCAATAAGGATCTTAGTGCCAATATTTAAGTCTCAAATTTGCAATAGAAGATGTAATAATTATTAGGTATTTTGGCTGAGTTATAACAAAGAGGGATAATTGGAACAACGGCCGACGTTTGGACGTGTTGATGACAACTACGAAAACTGATATATTATCCGCAAATTTCGTCCTTCGAAGTTCAAAACTTCAGCACTTCTTTTACTAACTTCAGGCTTCTTAATATATTTCGCTTTTTATATTCTGAAAATCTTTTAATTGCCATAGCTATTGCATAAAACACCTAATATGTGATTAAATACCCTGTAATGTATTAATAATGTTACTAATATTATTATTGATGTAGAGAATAAAAATACAAAACTTGAAAAATACAAAGCTCTTCTCCGAAATCACTTTACACCATAATAATAATTAAGAACACTAAAAAGTATATAAGCCAGAATCTAAGTTCACTCGAATAAAATTGTGAGTACTTCTAAACAAACACATTGCACTCGATATATCTGGGATGACTTCATTACATGTCCTTGACATAAATTCTAATTTAAAAAAAATACTTTAGCTATTACATCACAGTGTCTAACTTCGACCTAAAATCGTAATAAGCGCTACAAATTATAGTAATAATGATATCGCCCATGATTAGAAGGGAGACGTAATTACAGTACTAAATGTTGAAAGACCGTATGAAAGGATTCATTGTAATAATAATTTGAGCACTACTGTAGTTTACGATAGTGGCTGAAGCACGTGTGATCGATATATAGAACTGAAAAATAGTGACGTTATTACTTACAATACAATTCATTGCTGTTTAGATATCAGACAGTGAAATAATTTTGAAACAAATTATGCAATGTATGTGTATTTCGTTAAGAGAACATTTGGTATATTTTAAGTGATTTTAAAAGGAGTGCCATTAACGATGCCAGATGTCGAGCAATCGTTTGATACGACATTGTAACTGCGTTTGCGCAAGATTTCACTAAGAATCGTATCGATCTGTTTATGACTAAGAGAAACATGATTCAATAGTTGAAATAGTCAATATACAAATATTACAAATACGGCTTATTAATACTTGATCACAATATTTTTATCTTTGTCTTTTGAGTAATGTAATCAGTTTAAATAGAGATTTTTACCTTATTGTGAAATCATTTAAAAAAATATATTATTTAAATTATACATATAATTACGAAATGAAATTAAGGCTGTTAAAAGTGTTTTATCAATTTAATCACATTGATTAGTTATAAACACACATCTGAAACATGCATGTTACCTTACAATATTTTTTTCGCTACGAAAAATTAATTATAAACATAAACGAAGACAGGGTACACATAGATGGAAACACTACATTCATGTATATAAAGTCGCGATCTTCGTTGAAAATCAACGTTTATACCCACGGACCTCTTTGTTAATCTTATACTTCTTAAAATATTAAGTTTTTTTTTTCTAATTTCAGGTAACAAACACTCTTTTGCGTTTATAAAATAAGTAAGCATTATCATCAAGATCTGTTGAATACATAATATATAATAAATCTTTTCTCTAAATGCGAAAGATATTTGTTTGTTTGTAACGCTTACACGTCCTAACTTCTGATGGTCATGAAATTTTGCATATATTATCAGGGGTTATATAATTTGCATATATTATCAGGGGTACATAAATGGACACAAGTAACTGACATCTTCCCCCTGTTCAAACTACTTAATATATGCATATATGCCAACTTACATCATAATCGGCCAAACGATATTCCACAGTTCATTTTTATATATAAGTACTCACGTTCGCCGCTGCGATGAGTTGTTGGATTGAGGGGTTGTTATAAAAAATAGCCTATATCTTTCCTTGCTTTATATAAAATTTCATCAAAACCGATTCAGTGTTTTAGCCGTAAAAGACAGACAGAGCTACTTTCGCATTTATATATATGTAGACTGACGCTTCATAATTATAGTCATATGTCAAACTTCATCCGATATGACTTCAGTATGTCGAATGCGTTTATTAATTTTAATAGCATAAGGAGATACGACCGCGATCAATTCATCATTTTAACACGGGTTACGTTTTGGACAAAAGATATTACTCAAAGAACATTAATTATAGCCTAATGGTTCAAATAGACGTGCTTAAATTCTTTTGAAGTCATATATTTAATGTAAATAAACTTTTCCGACGTAACGATAAAACTATTTACGACTTCTAAGAAATTATTGAAAACATATTGAACTCGTTTTCAGATAAAACTTATAAATATTTATTATTAAAAAAATAACTTATAAATAATATTACGTTATAGAAAATAATACCAAATTCATATAACTTTATTCAAGAAAGTTTTTAAAAACACTTAAGACGTCAGTTAACAAGATTCGTCAAATAAAGTAAAGTTACCACGTTCGTAGAGCCGAAATGGCTCAGTGGCTAGAACGGGTGAATCTCAACAGAAGAGGGTTCAAACCCAGGCAAGTACCGCTTTCATTCCGCAATTTGTCTCGTGGTCGACGGTGAAGAAAAAGTGCACATGTCAAATGGAATTCTGTCACAGGTAATTTCCATCAACCCACATTGGAGCAGCGTGGTGGAATAAGCTCAACACCTTCTCCGCAAAAAAGGGAGGCCTGAGCCCAGCAGTGGGCTTTATATATATATATATATATATGTATGTATATATAGTAATATTTACTTTACTTTTTAAGTTACCTACTTATTAGTTAGTTACTTTTATACACTATCAAATATATAATCGTAATAATGATTATATTTGTGAAATGACATTCATCCTGCTCGAACAAATGCTTCATGAAATAAATATCATCGTGCTCCACTGTATTAAATTTTTATCACTAAAAAAAGTCGCATAAATTCATTAACACATAACTATACGTCATCTCTTTTGTTCTCAAAGAATTCTTTGCACGAAGCTTGTCCGAATCCAAATTTATTGGCTGATCAAAGAAATTTTGAAGCGGTATAACCAACCATAAATAAACTTGATTAGCGATTATAGACCTTATTACTGTAGTCATACAGACATTAGAAGTTACAGGAGATGATAATAAATGCACGGGTGATTTTAAAATATATCCAAGCACCTATAATGAAGCTACATCGATTGATGACTCATTCACAAGGAATCAGGTCACGATACGGCGGGTGGACTTAACTCTCAGTAGTTGAGACTATAATAATAATATTAATTCAGCTTGATGAACAGACTCAGATAGACAATTGATATTATAATAACTTGGGTTAACTATATTTTTGTAAAGATTTAGTATTCATGACTACTAAAAATCAATATTACAAGATAAAACAATAAAACAATATCGAAAGATGTTTTTTCATATACCACGCTGTAAATCATTTAAATTAAACATTTATAATATGTATATAAATATACGCTTTTATTTTACATAGATAGTAATAAAAAAAACCTAAAAAGGCATTCTTATAATTATTAAATAACCAACTAAATGATGATGTCAAAAGATTGTAACATATTTAAAATTTTATCAATCTGAGTTCAAAACCAAACATATTATGTAATAAGCGCCATAATTGTTACCTTATAACATCAAAACTGAACACTCACTCCGAAAGAATCTCTGACACCATTGTCCAATTATAAAAGAACTCCAGAGCTCATTATGTCAGTCCACAGTTAATATTAATTACACCAAATGTTGCCATTACTATACTTAATTCCCGTCTCTCAAAACTTTTAAAATTGTTTCTATGTCATACCCATACATCAAACTGAAAAGTTTATATATCTACCTTCAGTAATTTTAAACCTTAATACATAAATAATAAGGATTAGAGTCAGTGAAAGCTAGATGTGGTAAATTTTGGTACTAGCATGCACAAATGCTTGACTTCAAATAGGAATTAGTAACGATCTGATGTAACATATTGTGTACAGTCACGGATTCTTGTTGTTTGTACAAGGATAAATGTATTTTAGAAACGTGACGAGGTTTTGGGAAAGACATGTGATTTTGTCTTGGACGACGATGAAGTCGACATCAGATTTAAGCTTTCCTTGAGAGTTGAATTATATATGGTTAGGAGATTCATTGATCCATACATACATTAAAAAACAAGCCCGCGATTTTAAAAAACCGCCATTTTGTCGATGCACAGAAAGGAAAATTAATTCATTCTATTGACGCGACTTGTTACTTTTTGAATGTGTTCAATTGTTTTATTTGGATTTTTAAGAGTAATTGAGTGAGTAATTTACATAAATTTAAATTATTTGTTGTTCTATTTTTAAGAAGACCAATCGTGTCTATCTATAGCTAGATATATACATATTTTAATTATTGTTATTGTTGAAATGTCAAAGATAATCGGCCTTACTTATTAACGTTGCTTATCAGCTGTTTAGTTAAACTTTGATTTCGCTCTTTCTACCATTATTGATTTGAAGAAGCCTGGGCATTATTGATTTATCATTATTGAAGAAAAAAGATAAAGCATAGTTTAACTAATCACCCGCTAATAAGCGTTTATTGTATATAGTTTGGACGCGTGTTTGACTTTTTTCCAAGTCATTCCAATGATGATGATTTCCCACTCGTTTTTTAAAGTATCGAAAGTATATAAAAGCGCTCTTCAAATTTCTCTTATCGTTTGTAATCTAATTAGTCCTCGAAACAAAAAAAAATGCTAATGAAAGCAGCATTTCTCCCTCCCGGTGTATATTATGAATAATTACTGAATCTTAATATATATTTACAATAAAATAGATATCACTTACATAATATTATAATTAGAACGTAATAAAAGTTAGAAAAATAAAAAAAAATTAAAAATTGTATTTAGGTTCATTTAAAAGCTACTGGTAAGAACGCGGGAATCCTAACCGATGATCGTGGGTTCAAACCCGGGCAAGAACCATTGAATTTTCATGTGCTTAATTTGCGATTATAATTCATCTCGTGCTTTACGGTGAAGAAAAACATCGTGAGGAAACCTGCATGTGTCTAATTTCACTGAAATTCTGCCACATGTGTATTCTACCAACCAATTCAGCGTGGTGGAATAAGCTCCAAACCTTCTCCTTAAAAAAGAGGAGAGGAGGCCTTAAGCCCAGCAGTGGGACATTCACAGGCTGTTACGGATAATAGCTACTTTTGTTTCATCAACCAAGCCGCATTGAAACAGCATGGTGGAAAAAGCTATAAGACTTCTCTGAACCATTAGCAGCTGTTTCGTTATTATTATTATTTTTAAATATTAACTTTAAAACAATTGAAGGGATAAATATTGAATACGGCAGATACTTAACTTACAATCCATCAATCCATTTGCATTATTAACTCAAACAAATTTCATGTGTCCCTCGGGGGTAACTCGAGAAATCATGAGCATTTAGGTCGCTTTAGAAGGTAAATTATTATTTTAATATGAACCTAGACGCAGCTTTGGCTTTATATATTATTATTTTCTCTTCTAAGCTTACTATATCTCTCAATGGGCTTGAGGGGTATGGTAAAATAAGCTGCGTTTTTTTACTAAAAGGAGAGACATTACCCCAATAGTGGGACTTATGGGCTAAATAAACTTTAAATATTTACATAATATTTAATGTTCCATTTTGACTCACGTTATTCATCTTAAACTGATAAACACCACCACACCACCACCATAGCACAATAGTACATACCACCATTTTCGGAAAGACTAAATTTACTAAAATCCTAAAGTAAACGCTAAATGATTTCGACGCGAAATATGTCAAGCGTTTCTCGATACATTCAAAAATAATAATATATAAAGTTCTTTTCTCACAATCGTATATCGATTTACAATAATTGACATATAAGGTGATTTTTCGTCTATAATAAAATTGATAAAATACTGCGTAACACTTGTCAAAATGTTAATTTAACTCACCCTTGATACAAACGAAACAATAATAAGTATTGCTCCTTACGGTAGAACATGTGAAGAGTGATATCTACACTGCCTTGCAAAAAGCCCTATTGAAATAAATTATCTATAATTATATTATGCTTATAACCCGGCATCAATAAAAAAAAAACACGTAATACACTGTCCTTAGAATCTCAACATTAACATCGTTATCTTGTTACTTTAAAACAAAAAGCTTTGTTTTATAAGTTATAATTTGATGAACTCTATAAAGCAAAACAAGGAAATTTTTTAAGAGATCAGAGCGTATCTCCTCCAATAAAGTTATTTCCTGTCGCTAATTGAACATTCGCCTGTATTTTTAGGCTTTTATTCAAAATTTTTATGTTTATACCAGCTACCTACTAATACATATAAACTTAAAGGGATGGTATTCAAGTGTTATTTCCTTTGCAAATATTTTTATGTAAGCAAATAACATAATTAAATTATAAATAAAATTTTGATGTTTTCTCTCTTAACTCAAATTAATGTTTATTCGCACTTAAAAATATATTACATAATTTAATTTGCAGTAAACATTTTAAATAAGTAAAGAAAATGGCTTTTTTTGATGAATTCTTTCTTTCAAAAGAAGCCTCAGAGGAGGTGGACCTGGCGAAGCCCCGATAACGTGACAAGGAACGAGATAGACTTTATCATTTCGAATAAAAGGCACATATTTAGAGATGTTTCAGTGATCAACAGGTTTAATACCGGAAGTGATCACCGCTTGGTTCGAGGCACTCTAAATATCAACTTAAAAGCCGAAAGATCGAGAATGATGAGGTCTACTCTCCGACCTACCATGCTCCAAGCTGCTCAAGGCTCCGAAAAGTTCCAAATGGAACTTCAAAATCAATTCACCGCGTTGGAAACCATAAGCAGCATTGATGAGAGAACCGACACGCTGGTCAAAATACTGCAAAACACATCCCGCAAGTGTTTTCCGCCACAGAGAAGAGACAACGCACCAAAACTCTCTGCTGAGACACTCGAGCTCATGAGAAAACGACGAGAACTACCATCGTTTTTGTCAGATAAGGCCTTAAACCGAACAATAAAAACGCTGACGCGACGCGATCTCCGACGCTCCAATACCCGTGCCATCAAGGCTGCGATTGAGCAAAACCGGGGATCGAAAGTGTTCGCTCGCAAGTTTGGGAGGCCGCGTCTGACAAAACTTAAAACTGAAAATGGTGGGGTCGTTACCTCTAGGCCTGAGATTATCGGAGAAGTAGAGAGGTTTTATGGGCAGTTGTTCTCTTCAAGATCGGATAAACCCGTGGGAATCAGTATTGATGACCAGCGCGCCCCTCTTATGCGCCATTACTCCGAGGAGCTCCCGGTCGTTGACCAAGGAGAGATTAGGGCGGCTCTAGAACAGCTTAAAAACAACAAAGCTCCGGGAGATGACGGAATCACAACAGAGTTGCTTAAGGCAGGCGGGACTCCGGTCCTGAAAGAGCTAGCAAGCCTCTTTAATTCCGTCATCCAACATGGCAAGACCCCGGAAACGTGGAGCGGGAGTGAGGTGGTACTGTTTTTCAAGAAAGGTGATAAAACCCTCTTGAAAAACTACAGACCAATCTCCCTCCTGAGTCACGTGTATAAGCTGTTCTCAAGAGTCGTCACGAACCGTCTCGCCAGACGACTTGACGAGTTCCAGCCCCCAGAGCAAGCCGGCTTTCGATCAGGCTACAGCACCGTGGACCACATCCATACTGTTCGGCAGATTGTGCAGAAGACCGAAGAGTACAATCAGCCGCTGTGTATGGCATTTGTGGACTACGAGAAAGCCTTCGACTCCATCGAAACCTGGGCAGTGCTCGACTCATTGCAGAGATGTCATATCGATTGGAGATATATCGAGGTACTGAGATGTCTGTACAACGCCGCTACAATGACTGTCCACATCCAGGACTGTAAGACGAAGGCGATCCAACTGCGCAGAGGGGTGAGACAGGGGGATGTAATATCCCCGAAACTGTTCACCAACGCGTTGGAAGACGTTTTCAAAACGCTGGATTGGACTAGGTATGGAGTCAATGTAAACGGCGAGTACATCTCACACCTTCGATTTGCCGACGATATCGTCATCATAGCAGAGTCGCTGGAACAACTCACCGAAATGCTGCGTAGCCTAGGCGAGTCTTCCCGGCGTGTCGGTCTCGGTATGAACTTGGACAAGACCAAGGTCATGTTCAATAGGCATGTCGTGCCGGGACCGATATACGTCGAGGGGAAACCTCTCGAAGTTGTTAGTGAATATACCTACCTAGGACAGATAATACAAGTCGGTAGGAACAACTTCGAGAAGGAAGCCGATCGAAGAATTCGCTTGGGATGGGCAGCATTTGGCAACCTTCGTCAAGTCCTCAAGTCGTCTATACCGCAATGTTTGAAGACGAAAGTCTTCAACCAATGCGTCTTACCTGCCATGACATACGGTGCCGAAACGTGGACACTAACTGCGGGACTAGTCCACAAATTCAAAGTCGCTCAGCGTGCTATGGAGCGAGCTATGCTCGGAGTATCTTTGAAGGATAAGATCAGAAATGAGATTATCCGGAAAAGAACCGGAGTCACCGACATAGCTTGCAAAATTAGCAGGCTGAAGTGGCAGTGGGCTGGTCACGTATGTCGTAGGACCGATGGCCGTTGGAGCAGACGAGTCCTAGAGTGGAGACCGCGAATCGGCAAGCGCAGCGTAGGGCGCCCTCCAGCCAGGTGGACCGACGACCTTAAGAAGGTGGCGGGCACCAACTGGATGCGGAAGGCGGAGGACAGGGAGCTTTGGCGCACCTTGGGAGAGGCCTATGTTCAGCAGTGGACAACGATAGGCTGTTGATTGAAAGAAAATGGAACATGAAATGATAACCTTAGTTTCATTTCAAGGTATATCTTAATATTTAAAAAAAAACAATTGCAATAAGATGATACCGACTATTTTTTTATACGAAAAGTCGGTTTACAGCTGGCCGATAACTTCTGAATAAAAAACGTGAAAGTATTACAATTCGTTTGGACCCAATTTAAAACAGTATTAGGGAAGGAACAGTAAGGGGGAAAACTTTCAACAACATCGAACATCAATTACATAGGGATGTACCTTCAAATTAAATAAATATAAACAATTCTGTCTTGGTTATAATCAGCCACAGGAAGTTACAGTTTTAGAGAGTTAAATTGAAGGTTGAGGGGTTGATTCTATTATTTATGTCTATTATCTATTTTTTAGGGAGAAGATAACATTACAAATACAACAGAACAAATGATATTATTTAATAAGAAACTACAAAAAGAAAGACGAAAATTTCGGCATGTATTTCATTACATAGGAATCCTATGTATATATTCTACCTCCGGAATTTCCATCGACCAGTAAATCGGTCGTGGCTTGAAAAAAGGATCAAAACTTTCTCAAAATAAATCGAAGACTTATAGTGAAAAATTTAGAGATGGTGCATGATTCTATATACTATGTTTAAAAATCGAATCGAACCATATTGATACTATTTTTGAATAATTGCAAATTTTAATCATAAGCGAACTGAAGTGAAAAAATAAAAATAAAAATGCAGATAGCCATTACCAAAAGTTTTCTGATATTAAAAATAGCAATGTATCAAAACCTTGTATTGCTACTTAAAAAGTACATAAGCCCAACTGGCTTATATACTTTATAGCATTGGTGTAAGGAGTTATATTTCATTTTTGTAGAAGTTATCTTATAAGGCTGACCCTGAGATCCCAAGTTCAATTAAATTTGAAGTTTATGTCCAGAATTTTTTTCCAGTTGCATTTGGCCTCTTATATTATTGTGAGACACAAACCATCGAGAGCGAAGTCGTGTTGGTATAAACGCTTGTATACTATATATATTTCCTGCACATTAAAATTTAAAACCCCAAAAAATAACCTCATTTAGTAATAAAAACAGGCAGTCATAGGGATCGCCGATAGAACTGAAAACTTGAAACTGTTAAGTACTAGTAACAGCCTGTGAATGTCCTACTGCTGGGCCAAGGCCTCCTCTCCCTTTTTGAGGAGAAGATTTTGAAGCTTATTCCACCACGCTGCTCCAAGGCGGATTGGTGGAATACACATGTGGCTGAATTTCAGTGAAATGAGACACATGCAGGTTTCCTCACGATATTTTCCTTCACCGTCAAGCTCGAGATGAATTATAATCACAAATTAAGCACATGAAAATTCAGTGTTGCTTGCCCGGGTTTGAACCCATGATCATCGGTTAAGATTCACGCACTCTTATTACTGGGCCATCTCGGCTTTTTAAGTATATTTGTTCAAATTACACATCTATTGGCGCTCCTGGTAATAATTCTATCCCTTTTTGTTATATAGCTTTTTTATACATCAAAATAGCACAGTATGTCGCAAACTCGGTACATAATATTAATACAGCTTAATTTAAAGAAATAATAGTTAAAATACATTTATATTATTTCAAAATACTGTTAGTATTTACATAAATTTCCACATTATTAACAAGTCGCGTCACTGACATGCTAATGCATGTCAGTGACGCGACATACACTCACACACTCCTCAATCTTTATCCTTATCTAATTAACCCGCTTTAAATATCATTCTTCTTAGCTCGCTAAGCTTAGCTAAACAAACACAACAAATATATATTTTTTATTTCAAGTTTTATAAGCCGCGACATGTAGTGTTAGTACATTTATATTGCAATTTTTTTTAACAAAGTTCGCTTTACATTTGAAATACTACTAACTTAGCCTTATCGTTTTTCTTTCATGAATAAAACGCAGATAATTAAAAAGTATTTTATGATACATTTTTTTATTTCTAATTAATTTGTAAGTTGGATTTTTTCTTTGCCCGTGACAACTTAGTTCATTAAAGGAAACATTTACAACTTTTGGAGAACTTGATTGAAACTTTGCTTTTGAACGATAATTTATCTTAATAACCTTTTAAATATTCGGTAATTTTAACATTAAGTAATTAATTTTCAAGTAATTACTTTTTATTAATAAAGGACCAGCTCAGGCTACGAGGAGCTTGAAAATTGGCAATGGTTACACTCTCGGGCCTTGAAATGGACGTAAAGTTTTCGCTCCTGAGCCTGTACTTTTCCGACCGTGTCAGATTTGTTGTCCCATCGGATTTTGAGAGTGAGGGAATGGAAAGAGCACATGACGCGTTCGTTCCATGCGAACTCAGCCAGGAGGATATCGTCATATAGTTAAAAGTGACATAGTTATCGTTTCTATATATATTCGCTTTTTTATAATAAATATCACAATATATGACGAGCCGGTTGGCGTGGTTGGTAAATACTTGCCTTTCACACCGAAGGTTGTGGGTTCGATTCCCACCCAGGAAAGACATTTGTGTACATGAACATGTCTGTTTGTCCTGAGTCTGGGTGTAATTATCTATATACATATATATTTACCAAAAAAAATTACTATATGTAGTATATCAGTTGCCTGGTTTTCATAGTACAAACTTTACTTAATTTGGAATCGGATGGCCGTGTGTGAATAATGTTTCAGGATATTACTATAATATATAACTGAAATATTAACTTGCAAACAGACGATGAAAACAACTCCAAATTAATTATTATTACTTTCTTATTCTTAACACTAAAAGTTTTCCAAGTTCATGAGAAACCAAATAACAGTTGACCACTCTATACAACTGAATCATTTTATATTATAAATATATATATATATATATATATATATATATATATATATTCTTTATAATTAAAGGTAATATTATATCCCTATTAAGTCTGTATGGGTCGCAATTCTCGCCCTACAAATCGTAACATCGTGCAATATTACAAACAAACGCCATAAAACCAAATGCCAAGTAATTGCGAAGCCTTAATAACAATCAAGGGGGGAGGGAAGCAACATTTTTTCCATTTCGATTCATTAAATACATCGCAATGACAATTTCCGACGGCCATGTTGGAACGTTGCCCGCTCACAATCACACCGGAAATGACGACTCGATTATTTAAAAACAAGCCAAGCGACTGCCAAATCGCGTGATGAATGATTCTATAACTTTTTAGATGATTCACTTCACTTTCGAGTTTATTGTTTATTTGTTTTGTTTTGTTTTTTATTTCAATTGTCATTAACATGTTTATGTAGTGTAATTTAATAGTTAACAGTGCTATTTAATGCTTAATTTTTATGTAGAGGTCATAACTATATCATGATTTTGCAAGTCGCGAGTGACTTGCAAAATCATAATATAGTTATGACTTATTTATATGAGTTCCTTTAAAGCAAACTAATAGTCTAAAATATAAAACTTTTCAGCATTCAATATTTGAATTTAAAATATTATGTATATTTATTGGGACTAATACTGAATTGTGTATCAGGAAACCAAATATAATGTTAACAGACAACTAATAACACATGACAGAAATCCAACTTCTAGCATCAGCAACTTCTCAACGTTAACACCAACAACTCAAACGTAACATATAAAAACGTTCGCCCTAAAACGACCGTGACAAATTCATTTAAAACGTTTTTCTATTTAAAAAACATAGAAGCTATCAAATCAATTGTCTCTTTTTGATGCTAATATTTTAAATATAGAAAAGCATACATTAAGTCTTTAACAATAGATATTCAACTTAACGCATTTATTATAATTATTTAATTAGAAGCTTAGACTCTGGAAATATATACAGAAGTATGAATGAAATATAACTAAGAAAGGAAGTTAGTTAGCTTATAAAAGAAAATAAGATATTTAGAAGACAAAGAAAAATGGCGATGAGTTGGTGATTCGGTTAGGATGAGAAAGCTTTTAAAATAATAAATCTACGAAAATTTTCTCCTGCCCAAACTAATTCCTGTACGTCTGGTGACTGTGAAAATTTCAGTTAAACCTGAATTTACGGCAGTTATTGTTGTGACAAGCTGAGATGATGCATGGCTTCTAGTGAAATTGGATGGAAGAGCGTACCACGATATATTAATGTTATTGGTGTATAACATATGTTTTTAGATTATTTGTTAAAATTATCATCAATCTTGGTGTCAGATATACCGTCAGACGAACCCCAAATATTTCAGTATATTTATACTTTCATCATTTTATTATTTTATTTACAAGTTTTTAAACGCATGCTATATTAAATGAAAAGCTTTTTTCATAATAGATTAATATTTTCAAAGCGCAGTTATTAAATATTTTTGATATATTTTTTATCAAATAGCTTACATAATCGATTTTAAAGTGAACTTTTTGTGAATTAATTTTATGTTCTCTGTTGCATAACAGAATATAATAATTTATAATTCTAAAAGCATTATCTATCAGCTTTATCTAGGATAGATGGTTTTTACGATTTATCGGGATGAACTATCGGGTTATATTGGATTGAAGTCCTGTCAAATATGAGCATGTGGGCATAAAATATGCTTCTTCTGTTGTTGACCAAAAGTTGAATGTCCAAGCATTCATATGTGTTATGTTTGGTGATATCCTTGGCCAAGCCATAGAGGTCATAACTTCGTTAAGCCTAACTGATTAATATCTGCGGGAATCATCTGACCAAGATGACTCTACGCTCTAAATCAAGGCTACGAACGCTGTCAGGATCGCTCAGGATTTGGTACAAATTGTATTACGATTTGTAAAATTTAGATCGATCACCGCTAAAAATGTTTGCGTGGTGTGCTAGTATAGTGTGTTATAGTGTGTGTATATTGACATTATTAGCACAGTGTATGGAGGTAAAAGAAAATAATTTATTCAACGTATATCATACATCCCACATACATCGACTTTCATAGATTAGGCACAATAAACATTTTTCATTTTACGAAGCTTAGCAAAAAGATCGACAAAGGCTTAATTGTTATATATCAGGATTAATCTTTTCAAAGTAAAATACATGATAATTTTCTGTGAATAATATATTCAATGAAAAACTTTTAATATCTGACCAATAATATTTTCCACACCTAATTTCAACTCGAGACCAGAGTTCGTAAAATCATCCAACCAAGCCAGCACTATACGTCTTGCTTATTTTTTATTCTATCAGCTTCTAAAACCACTTATAAAATAAAATACATAAATCACTAGCGTTGGCATAGATTCAGTATACAGTTATACAAAAAGGCACGCCGAAATGTCTGTGCCTGGATCTAGTTTTATATTTTAGTCAGATGCCGTTGTGAAAAACGTAGCAATTTCAAAAAAGCGACACCTAAAACTTTTCGTGTGCTCCCAACACGAATAAAATGAATGGATCTCACGCACTTGACGTTTACAATCGCGGCGTTTTTTTTTAATACCGCACAAAAATACCAACGCGTTGATATAGTGTAACATGTAATAAGTAGATTACCAACACAGATACATGCCCCTTGCATGGCTCATATTACAGACCGCAATTATGTTTGTATAACATGACTATTCTTAAGCTTTTGCTTTACTTTTAATCCTTTATTTGTATTTGTCTTATTTTCTTGTAAGGATGCAATAAAGTTGTTTCATAATAATAATTATTATTATAATTATATAGACGCGTGGGTAATTTTTATGTTAATTTTATCCCTTTATAAAAATGGGTATCTTTTTAAATATAGATATTTCAATATCTAAGATGAAAAAAGTAACATATTTATTACTTTTTTTTATTCTTCTTCTCCTTCTTCTTCGTCGTGACACTCTTGTCGGAGCGGTCATGGTCGCCATGAAGTATTTTGTTATGGCACAGATGTTATTCGCCTCACGAACCTTCGCCATATGTCCCTGTTAGTGGTGAGCCTGGTGCATTTATCCAAAGGACTGCCAACAGTTGTTTTTATTTGGTCGGTCCATCGAATGGGTCTTCTACGTGGTTTTTTTATAATTATATAATAATAAAATATTACGTTTCAGAATATATATATATAAATTATCATTTATATTAATAAAAAACACTCAGTTTTAACGTCAGTGCGTTACAATTTCCAGTATATCATAAACTGTCCGGATCGCGTAGCTTTTCATCAGTCAACACGTCGCGTGCTATTACCCGTCGCGCTGTCGCGGTGCAGATTAGCCTAATTAAAAACGCTACTCCAATAGATGGAATTTCAAATTTTAAGCCAAACAGGACGTTCCCTTATAACACTAAGTGGTGTGCGCTTGGAACTGTTTCGAATTGTCCAACTTTTACACCATTTTTTATATCTGACGTATACAAATATTAAAAAGAGAAAAGATGTTTATTATATGTTTGTTTGAAATGGATAAACTCAAAATCTACTCTAATTAACAGATTTTAAAATTTCTTTAATATTTCATTGATTTTTAATTTAATAATAAATTAGTTTAATGTTTAAGTCGAATATCATTTTCAAAAAAATGCAATCATTTAAAAGCCAAATAAATCCTCACTCAACAACAATACTTGTATCATTATTGACAAACAAATAAAATTACTCAAAAATTTACGGCCTTGCTTATAAACTTTCCTTACTTTTTACTTAGTAGCTGTTTAGTTAAACACTAATTTCTCTCTTTCTATCATTATTGATTTGACATTCGAAAGAAGGAGACACATTACTGCTTAACTTATCTTAAAATGTTTATAAGTAAAGCAGTAAATTATTATTAAATCTAAAATACCTTTACTGTAACAGAATGTCTCTACATAGGAATAAATTTCAGTGGAATACATATATACATACATATATGTACGTATACATTCGGTAGTTATGTCGGTGAGTGCAGTGTTAAGGCGTTTCGGAGCCGTCCGCCGACTGATTTATTGCTAGCCTCGCCCCCCGGGTACGCTCGCTAGAATATCGTTCATTTTAAATTCATCTCCACACAGCCAAAATTTCACAGCAAAAATATTAGAAGCATTCTACTAGATATAAAAGTCTGGTTAGAAATAATGTCTTTAAACATTTTCTTAGATTTGGCAAACGTCGTTTAAATGTACTAAAAAAATTGTAATAGACTTTGGCTTAAAATAAAACTATTACAATTATATACAGAAAAATATATTTGTAATGCAACTTAATAAATTATTAAAAACTAATAGAGTCATTTATGTCGGCTTGAAATTATGTCCTCCAGACCGATTTCAGCCACGGAGGCCAATCTCAAGAGAGCCAACTGCGCAGGACATATTATAGTGGCTAAGTGTGTGCGCAAACACAGGTGCACTCTCTATTCCCTAACTCTCATAATCTGATGTTACGGCAATCCGACACGTCCGGAAAGAGCTCAGGCGCAGAACCAACGGCTTTACGTGCTTTCCGAGTCATGGGAGTGTACACACTACCAACTTTAAGACTCCGAGTTGCTACTGAGAATTTTCGACTGAAAAACCCAAATACTTTTTATTGGCCCGACCTGAGACTTCAGGACCTCCGAGTCTGCGGCCTTACATCTAACCACTAGACCAACGAGGCTTGAAATATTTACAATACTAAATGGCCATTCCATTTTTTGTTATATATAACTAATAATAATCTTTAAATACTTACGGTCTTAAATATATATGGTTAGAGTGATTAGTTAAACAATGCTGTGTCTTCTTTTTTCAAATGTCAAATGAATAATGCCAGAAAGAGAGAAATCTGTTTTTAACGAAACAGCCGCCAAGCAACATTTATAAGTAAGGCCGTATTAAAAACATGTCCAGTTGTTTAACGTGATAATTGTACAAATTATATTTTTTTTTATTTCAACATGACTGATAAATTGAGTACCAAAATTTCGATTGGCTATTTTGTGTTAATAATTATTCATCTCATGCTCGGAGAGGAAGAGATGAATTATTGACACAAAATATCCGATTGTGTTGAAACCTGCAATTTTTAGATGATATTCTATCACATGAGCATGCATTGGAGTTGCGTTGTTGAATAACCTCCAAACCCATTCTAGAGGAGATGAGCCCCATGACCAGCAGTGGGGCGTTTGCAGTTGTATTTGAAACGCCAAAACAAAACAAATAATAATAATAATAAATCATGAAAACCAATTCTATAACTACTTGTATCAAATTTCTTTAACACAATTACAAGTAAATTATTCTCATGTGGGATAGTCAATGATGGGCTATTTCGTGTAATGACCGCTACGGACGTACAGATGCGAGGAAAATTGTTTATCATATATTAATAATTATTGAACGTAATTAATTATATTATATCAATTGTAAATGCAAATTTAAATTTTTAATGGTTGATAATTGTTACTTTTTTTAAAAATATCGCCCACATCCTTAGTTTTCAGCCCATAGTAGTCAGCCTTAGTATAATCACACACAAACAAACAAATAAAGTTGGACAGCCTTCGTTTTTAAAGTTGGCAGAAAATAGATAAGTTTTAGATATGTTTAGCGCTGAAATTATAATCTAGAAATCTTATATTTTTATGTCATCTGCTATGTAAAATGCTTTTTATGGCGTGTCGTGGACGAGTGATCAAAAGATAATCAATTTATTTATTTCACAAGGGACATAAAATCTTAGTTGGTGGCGCATTGGCTGTAAGCGATGGTTGACATTTCTTACAATGCATATGTCTAAGGGCGTTTGGTGACCACTTACCATCAGGTGGCCCATATGCTCGTGTACCTTCCTATTCTATAAAATAAAAAAATATGTAAAACTGTTTTTAATGATAAGACACATCACCTGAACAAAGGCAAAAATATATATTTAATTCCAAAGTTCTTTAAAAAGGTGTACTTTAAAATAGTTACTATTTGTTCCCCCAACAGTACAAGTCCCCCAGATCACCATAATCATTGCATGACACAATAATCCTCTAGTTAATAGAGCGTGTTACGAAACCATTACGGCTATAATGTCTGATTATTTTACTGCCTCTGTGTCATGGGCTATAGAAATTATAAAAATGTACGAATTAACCAATAACAAAGACCGCGCCTCTGTCCAATTTGTTAAATTACATAAAATTTTAAATTGGTGGTGCACTAGGTAAGCTTTTTATGGCGTGTCGTGGACGAGCGATCAAAAGATAATCAATTTATTTTATGTTAAGCAAAAGGTTATTCGTTTTTAAACTTTATTTTTGAAATAGTAAATTATTAAAACATATTCTATTAATGAAAACTAACGACAGAGATGATGTTTGTGTAGTAATCAGAAGTTCAGCCGTTCATGGTTAAGGCTTGAAGAGGCCTACAGCTTTAATTAAATATCATATTTCAGTGATCCTTCACTGAAAACATCGTCAGGCAACTCATGTTTATTCCACCAACCCGCATTGGAGCAGCGTGGTAGAAAAGCTCCAAACCTTCCTCATAAAGAGAGAAGAGGCCTTAGCCCAGCAGTGGGACATTCACAGGCTGTTACCATATAGATAATGCGGCATAAGCCTTGAGAACTAAGATGGTATGCGCCTGTAGTTATACTGACACATTCATTCTTCAAATTGGAACAACACAATGAGTGAGACCTCATTAGACAATCTTGCACGTTGTAACTAAATAACATTACAAGATTAAAATGCGTAGAAAATAAAATAATTAAATTTCAACGTGTTCAAGACGAAGTAAAATTTCAGCAGCAATGAAGGCACTAACATAAGTACTAAGTGGAATAGTTTAGGAACTCAACACCGCGCCGCTACGCTAAACAACGATGTTCCTTGTATTACACTTTTGGACCAAATAATGATGCATTCTACGCTTTGAATAATTCTGCGCATACCGTGGACGGCCAAGAGAACCAATGTCTCGATCCTGCAACAACTGCACATAAAAACGAGACTGTCAAATATTTGCTACTAGCGTGTCCTTCGTTATTTTGGTCATATAGCTCGAAGGCCTAACAGCTAAGCCTGACAGCCTAGACAAGCTGATGGTGCTTGTCAAAGTAGAGGGGAAAAGACCAAGTAGCCGCTGCTTCACACGGTGGTCGGACCAAGTTACCAACCTCACTGGTCTCCAAGTGCCCACAGCCCTGAGGCAATCTGAGGACAGAACGGACTGGAGAAAATTCATAGAGATCGTGACCCAGACCCTAGATCAGAGTGGACACGATCTTCAGTAATGAAGCAAACGACCGAGAAAAATGGTATATTAGAATAGTAGGAGTGTGCTAACGAAGTTTTGTTAGGGATTCATTAAAAAAACCTTAGGAGAGATCCCAGAAACTATGTCCTCTTGAGTTTTAGAAGGATTCACGTTTTACCCAAAATTTTGTCCATTTAGGAATTTTAATTTAATTAAAGCTATTTTAACTAGCTAGCTAGCCTTACCACGTATGTAAATTTGCAGACTAATATATACATCATAGGTGGTAAAGAAGGTAGGAGGCGTAAGAAGAACGAGAGATAGAATTAAAAAAAAACGAAAATAAGAGAAAGAGTAATACGTCATATTATAAAAAAGATACGTTATTAACAGTTTCATTTTTGGATGTAATGCAAAGTTTTTGCATCTCAGGAAATTCAAATTACAAGAAATATACATTTATAGCTGTACTCTGGAAGTTTATGAACTACTGAGCAATTAGAATTATTTAAATAATATATTTTCTGTACTGTACATAATTTTTTATAACGATGGAATTTAACACTTAACTCGTAACAATTTACATCCGAAGATTGCTATTGTTCTTATAAATATATATATTTTTAATTAATTATAAATTAAATTTAAATTGAATAAATATTTACTCAATTAATTAATTAATTATTATCCTAATCTAATGATAGTATTACCTTTAATTTAATCCTGTAGGGCTATTATGTAAGAAGAAACTCGAAACTCGCCGCAGAAAACATTCGTGAAATGTCAGAAAGTGATATGCGACATTGACCATTATAATTGTAACATTTCAACAACACACGCATCAAAATAGTATATCACTATAAATCGGCTGTCAACATTTCACGGATGAGTAATGAAACGAGCTCTTACAGAATGATACAGCTATAATATAACGATTCAAAAGTGCTTCTCAATACATATTGATTTTATTACACGAATATTTCACACATTACAGTTACTGGTGGTAGGGCTTTGTGCAAGCTCGTCTGGGTAGGTACCACCCACTCATCAGATATTCTACCGCAAAACAGCAATACTTGATATTGTTGTGTTCCGGTTTGAAGGGTGAGTGAGCCAGTGTAATTACAGGCACAAGGGACATAAAATCTTAGTTCCCAAGGTTGGTGGCGCATTGGCTATAAACGATGGTTGACATTTCTTACAATGCCAACGTCTAAGGGCGTTTGGTGACCACTTACCGTCAGGTGGCCCATATGCTCGTCCACCTTCCTATTCTATAAAAAAAAATCATTCATTAAATCTCAAAAGTTAGCAGATTGTAACGAGATCTGCGAGAAAGTCCCCAGCACAAAACTAAGGCTAGTTATAAAGGCCAGATGTTACATTTATTTAGTATTGATAAGTAAGTAGCGTATTTAGATTTGATCGGGATAAACAAATGATCTCATATCTTAATAACTGGGTTACATCTGTATATGTTAAGGTCGAGTTCTTGTAATGTACTCTATATTGTGTTTATGGGACGAATGACTTGTCAGGGCTTGTATTATATATAAAGTTCATATGCGAGCTATATGAAGCTTTTAGTCTGATGTAAAATAAATATAAACATATTTTAATTGACATATTTCATAAACTCTTCTTTGTCCGTTTATATATCGCATAATGAACGTTTTATTTAAAATGTTTTTAATGTAACATTTTACTTAAGTTTCCTAATTTCAGGTGAAGGAAAACATCGTGAGGAAATCTGCATGTGTCTAATTACTCTGAAATTATGCCATATTACTAGTTAAACATAACACCCACTCTTCGAGAGTATATTAAATGTTCGTTAATCGGCTGCAGTTAAATAGTCTAACACTGGTTATAAGATATCATGGTTACTATTGGTAGAAATACTTATTTATGTACTTCACTTAATATATTTAATAATATTTTTATATTGTATTTGATTTAATAAAAATATATAAATAGGTTTCAGAACGTCATTGGTATTGTTTGGTATAAAGTTAAAAAAACAGTTTTCCCACGCTTTTATTATAAAAGGGAACTGAACGACTGTCATCGAATTAACAATATATGATATTTTGTTTAAATTTAATTTAAATGATCTCATAAGCTTATTATATTAAAGATTTAAAAAAATAACAAATAATAAAGTTTATTACTTCTACAAGACGAGATGGCCTAGTGGTTAGAACGCGTGAATCTTAACCGATATTCGTGGGTTCAAACGCGGGTAAACACCACTGAATTTTCATGTGCTTAATTTGTGATTAAAATTCATCTAGTGCTTGACGGTGAAGGAAAACATCGTGAGGAAACCTGCATGTGTCTAATTTCCGCCCGTATAAACAAAGCATTAAACCCGCATTGGAGCAGCGTGGTGGAATAAGCTCCAAACCTTCTCCTCAAAAAGGGAGAGGATGCCTTAGGCCAGCAGTGGGACATTCACAGGCTGTAAGCGTACAGCTAGGGTTAGGAGTGACGTTGAGGAGGTACAACTATAGCCTATATATATATATATATATATAATGAGCTGATTAGGTCGAGATGGGTCTATTGTACAATTAACAGTTGCATCATTATCGTGTTCACAAGTGTAAGATTCGTTACGGGCGATGTGTGAAGTTGTCTATTGTAGTAGCCGGATGATCGTCAGAGTCGATCGGGAACGAGCGAGCTGTCAGAGTTCCTATTACCTAGTTAAAATAGTTACCGTTCTGTTCTATGTAGTTTTACAACTTAGAACTAGCGGAATATAACTTATGGAAATGGTAAATATAATAGCGGCAACTGCAAAGTAGATTTTGGACATTAGAATGGCGAACCATCATGGCCACACACCATTCAGACCACCCTAATAATCTTGAATCTCAAAAAGACCAAACGAAAAATTCACAATCCAAAAGTTATATTTATAAAACTGTGAAATACAAATGTATTAACCGATGGGAAGGTACAAAACATATATGTACACATATATTACAGTTTCATATTACATCTCTTTTGTCTATAATCACACTGTCTAACTAATTCTTCGAACAAGAACAAAGCAATATATTTTTAACGCTTAGCGATAAAAAAACAAAAAAACGTATTTAATTCCTAGCCTAAAAGTTATTCTCCGTATATCTGTTTTAGCAAAAAAATAAACAATTATACAACTAACACAATAGCAATTATATAAAATTCGATATCAATGAAAAATTTTATCGGAACAAAAAAATCGGAATCTTTCTTGTCTATAAGATAATCACATAATATCTAAAGTCATGATTACATTTAGCTAAATTGCAGAGGATAGTGGCCTGTGTAAGTATAGCAACGCTTACTGCTCAACGCTGAAAAAAATATTTTAAGTGGCCCTGCGCAAATAACAGCGAATTGGACTTAATGTGAGCACAGCAGACTAGACTAACGTGTTTCTATATAGTTATCAGCACATCGAATCTCTAGAGACGGAGCTCGCAAGATAACTCGCTTAATAAACGGGATAAGCGAAATAAGCGAAACTGTTTCGCTTAAAGTCTTATTCGTAACTAACTTCGTCAGCCACTAATGTTTTCGTAGTGCTATCAACAGTTACTGATGTCGATATGCACTCGCTCCAAAGATACGCTTTGCTTAATTTGATTGGTTATTTTAATAAAGCTGTTAGTTATTGTTATGTTGAAAATTTTATATCCGATAATGGGGCGAATGAATACTATCCACCAACCCGCATTGGCGCAGCGTGGTAGATAAAGCTCCAAACCATCTCCTCAAAAAGGAGAAAAAAGATGCACAGTTTACAAGCTGTTACTTTTATAAATACTGACACTTTTCAAGAGTAACACTTAGTACAAACCACTAACGTTCCCAAAGAGTGATCAGTGAAAACTAAAATTTGAATCCTTGATATAATTAAACCATTTAAATTAGCAAAGCTGGCATTTATAATATGGTAATTATAGTAATAAAAAACGGAAAAAATAGAAGCAATTGCAAACACATTCCTCTTTAAAAATAAATTCTGTCCCGTTCTGTAAAGTGTATTGGAGTCTCGTGTATGAAAGTCAAGTTATTCAAGGTGAAACTTAAAAAAAATTACTAAGAAAAAGTTTTACAAATTTTATCTGAAGCGATATTTACATATACAGCTCCCATTCTTAAGGCAAAACGCGAAGTGCTACGCTTACCTGGTTTATGCTTACGCTACCCAATTCTTCTAACAAAATGTCACTTTATCGCAACCAAATCGAAACGTAATCGTTGCCATTTAGCCGTTTCCTATTACACACAAGTACCCAGTTGCGTTTCCGTCGAAGTTGGATCGGAATAGAATCGGTAATGTACCGTAATCGTATCGTAACCATTATAAATTAGTAGAATTTACGATTCAGCTGAAGTTTATTTCTGTTACCCTTATAAATTCGTAGAATTAGCTCCCTGTATAAATGATAACGCGAGGTTAAGTATACTCTAATTACATACTTCCTGGGTACAGGAGGGCTGGCTCATTTTTCGCCCAGAGAATCGGAATTATGATTCTAATTGGAAATGCTGCTAGCATTCTTGCCACCATTCCACGCGGTCATGATTTGTACAGTAATTATTTATTATTTGTATTTGTTTTTATTTAATTTAAAACATTACATATAGTTGCAAGATAAAATTAAAGCGGCTCAACTATAGAGATCTTTATTTGTAGCGAGAATTTAAAGGCATAGCCAAGACTCACGCTTTTCAAATCATTCATACGAAGTACTTTACTGCACTTCTGTTGCATGTTATTGCTCTATCGTCTAAGGATGTGAAACAATATCATATATGTGCAAAAATAAGCTATTTTAAAGTCAAATCTTAAAGGTATGTCCCTTGCTTGTACTATGGAAACCAGACAACTGATATACTACAAATACTCCTTTTTTTGTAAATACATACTTATATAGATAATTACATTCAGACTCAGGACAAACAGACATGTTCATGCACAAAAAATTGAACCCACAACCTTCAGCGTGACAGGCGAGCTACAGGCAAAAGGCATGGTAGATTACCAACTGCGCCAACCGGCCCGTCTCAGTCGCGGTTGAAAATAAACATATTGGATACAATTACAAAATACGATGAATTATTATACCGAAACATTAAAATGGTATAATGGGAGATGTTGAAGGATTTTTGTCACAAACAGAATTCCTTGCGAACAAAGCCGCGGGATCAGCTAGTTTTCGTATAAATTTATTTATGATTTCAACAGCGCACGCAATGGAAGCTCTCGAGCGTTCATTTTTTCCGCCTTACGCCACAAACAACATAATAACGTTGGCTAATTTGCATAAAATATTCATAAGCTTTAACTTTTAAAGGTAAACTTTCCTTTGGAATCAATATGCCAATGGTGAAACCGTAACGAAAACCCCTTCAGTAGTCCCTGATAATAATGTCCTCCTGACAGAAAACCCCGTTAACTTTTTATTGGCCCGACCTGAAAATTGAACCCAGGACCTCCGAGTCAGCGGCCTTATATCTAGCCACTAGACCAACGAGGCGGTTAAATCAGTATTCAGTCCCTGATATCAGAATTCAGTAGTCCATGTATAAACACACACATACATAGATACTGTACATAGAAGATTGATCTATAATCAAATGGTTTACAACAATGACTCGCTTAAAACCGGAGTTTGAATTTAAAAAAATATTAAAATGTAGAAATAGAATGAGAGAGAGTCTCATCAAATACCTCGAATTAGTTTGTACGACAACTTCCCTTCAAGGAAGACAGGAACTGAAATAGAAAAGGAACTTGCTCACATTCCGAATCAACGAAGTAGTCGTATGGTCTATACGATGTCAAAGTTTTTAATCCTGAAACGTAAATTATAACGCTGCCTGGCAATAAACATGCAGACGATTTAAATAAAATTAATATAAATTAAAGATAAGACGAAAGAAGGTACAACAAAGCTACCGGTAATACGTCTATGGAGTTACAAATACAATAAAAAATACCTCGAATTCGTGACATAATATTGTAAACCTATAATATTATTTAACAATATATTTGTAAATAATTACAAAGAATCATTAGGTTATATAAAATTCTTCCAGTTATTGAATTATATTTAAATATAGATTTTTATCAATGTAATAGATACTTCTTGGTTCGAAGTCTTTATAAATAAATTTAGAACATGATATTGTAATTTTAAAATTGACAATAATAAAAAGGAACAGTTGGTTGTTATACGATAATACATGCGGACATATTGTAATTGCTATTTTAAAGAAAAGAAGAAATATAATCATTGTAAACTGGTCTTTTTGAAAATAATTTTCAAATTCCCGTTAATCTGAAGTTGTGGCTACAATATTTTGCTGTCAAAATTTAAGTAATAAGAATTATAACCTTTTCATAATCAATCATCATCATCATCATATCAGCCGAAAGACGTCAACTGCTGGACAAAGGCCTCCCTCAAGGATTTCCACGTTGGCCGATCTTGCGCTGCCCACATCCAACGGCTTCCCGCGACTCGTTCTAAGTCGTCGGTCCACCTTGTAGGGGGCCTGCCCACGCTACGTCTTCCGGTTCGTGGTCGCCACTCGAGAACCTTTCTGCCCCAGCGGCCGTCGGTTCTGCGAGCAATGTGCCCCGCCCACTGCCACTTCAATTTAGCAATTCTTCGGGCTATGTCAATATAATTTATAAATAAATAAGCATTTTATAAATGACGTATATATTTTTCTAAAGTCCATAGAAAGAGACGTAGCGATAACATTAATATAAAATATAATATAGATTAAAAAGACACTTACGCACTACAAAATAAATAAGCTTTTCTGTGATAGTATATTAGAACTTTTTTTTAAACTTTGATGTCACTTTTATTAAATCAGTTCATTTACTATTTTTCAATGCTTCGAACATTCTGTGTAAAAAAAAAACGAAAATGAAACCATTAAAAACAATCGAATAACATTATACAAGACGCTCCTCTCAATTCAACGCCAAGTGTCCAATCTCCATATTGGACGATTAAGCAAATTTAAATGTCGATACGCATTTAATGAATTTATTCAGTCGCTGCAGAGTTGTTGATAAAGCCAGAGTACAGTTTTAATGAGTTTTACAACTCATTATTTAAGATATGTCGAAACATATGACGTCGGTGAATATGTTATTAATTAAATTATAGTTACTTATATATCATTTATATTAACGGAATACAATTTATGAAGTAATAATAATATCCTGGGACATTATTCACACACGGCCGTCTGATCCCAAAATAAGCAGAGTTTGTACTATGGAAACCAGATAACTGATATTTTTATTTATTTTTATAGAATAGGCAGGTGGACGAGCATATAGGCCACCTGATGGTAAGTGGTCACCAACGCACATAGACATTGGCATTGTAAGAAATGTTAACCATCGCTTACATCTTAGTTCCCAAGGTTGGTGGCGCATTGGATATGTAAGCGATGCCATACATACATACAAAGCCAATGTCTATGGGCGTTGGTGACCACTTACCATCAGGTGGTCCATATGCTCGTCCGCCTTCCTATTCTATAAAAAAAAAACATCGCCAAAGCGCCACCAACCATGGGAACTAAGATGTTATGTCCCTTGTGCCTGTAATTACACTGGCTCACTCACCCTTCAAACCGGAACACAACAATACCAAGTACTGCTGTTTTGCCGTAGAATATCTGATAAGTGGGTGCTTGCACAGACGAGCCTGCACAAACCTCTACCACCAATATACTACATATACTAATTTTCTTTTGTAAATACATACTTACATAGATAATTACACCCAGACCCAGCGCAAACAGACATGTGTTGGGTGGAAATCGAACCAACAACCTTCGGCGTGAAAGGAAAGTATCTACCAACCACATCAACAGGCCCGTTAAGTATTTTATTTTATTATATACAGTAGCAATTTTTTTACTGTGACTACTTACAACGTACAAACGTAACCTATGTGTTAGAAATTACTTCTCAATGCATCAGATAGAAAAAAAAGAATAGCAGTAAAAGAAATAAATACATAAAAAATTACTTACTATGCTAAATTGTTTTAAAAGAGTTTAATCGTGATAAAAATATGTGTTTAATATATATCAGGCATCATATCTGGCTACACACGGGTCTTGCCCGCCAAATATCTGGATTAAACTGGATTAAACTAGACAGAACTTCAATAAAACTCAAATCATATGGAGTGCTTATGACTTAGAGAAAGCGATGTTGCTTAAACCAAGGAGCTTATTTTTTCTATAAAGCTCTGTATACTAGGATAAGTGACGCGAAGCTACGAGTTCTGAAAATCTGTATATACATATAAATATAAAAATCAAATACTAAATCCTATTTAGCAGCAAAGTAATTGTGTAAAAATTCACACAATTGCTTAATGCCTTAAGATATCATACAAAAGTCGGTACTTTAAAGTCTTGAAATATTAGGAACGGCGTTATTGTTGAGAGAATATTATTTATCGTCGTTTATCACATCTTTAAGAAACACGGGTGCTTTGTTCGCTTATCTCTTGTTACTGTAGAATACTGAGGAATATGGAAGTGGCATTCTCCTAATTAAATATACAAGTTTTTATCATTAACACCAATGCATGAAAACTTTGACCATCGTCATAATCCACCGAATGGAGGGAATATGAAGAAAAATTCCTAGAAGGTAAAATTTTGGTCTCTCCTTTGTAAGAATCAAGCTACTATTCTTTATGAAAAAAGGTATAAGTAAGTTTTATTTCGATTAAAAAGTTTAGATTTGGTACAATTAAATTTTCAGTGGCTCTCCTAACGATCTGTTTCTTATTTTAAATCTTGTTAACAATTGTTCTTATTTTTGTATACTCCAATATTTCCTGGTGTAACAGTGTCAATTTGAAGCCGCAAGAACTAAATTAAGAATCTTTGTTTATTAGATATTAGGTTCTTACTATGAAATCGCTATTTTTTAATTAAAGGTTTAATTTTAATTAACTTTGAATTAGTTAATCAAAAAAACGTCAATCGTTGAATCGTAAGAACCAAATATTTGTAACACTGATAATAAACGATTACCGATTCTCGATCATGAAGACAATCGTTTCAGTAAAATATATAGAATTTTATACAGCATTTTCGATAGCATTTCCATATATCTTATTCTATGTTTCCAGTAATATACGAAATTACACACTTCCCTAAGTGTCGCGTCCGCGATTTCAAAGGAGTCAAATATATCGACGTCGTAAACTAATGAATGCCGCAAGAAACGTAATAACGCAAATGTACCGATTTGTACTGGGGTGGGTTTGATATCTCGTTCACGACGAAGTCTTCGTGTGTATTACGAATTACTACGCTACATTTTTTTTATATTCGTTTTGATTTTAAATAAACTAAACAAAATTGAGTTTAATTTTAATTTGACATTATGTAAATGAAGAGATAGAACTCTTTTTAGTATTGAAAATCAATTTTCATATTTTAATTTTATAAGTGAGATGAACAAAATTTCAAGATCAAATTTGATTACAATAACTATTTTTTTGATGAGAAGGGTTTTGGAACCACGCTGCTCCAATGCGGGTTGGTTGAATACACATGTGGCAGAATTTCAGTGAAATTAGACACATAAAGGTTCGCGATGTTTTCCTTCACCGTCAAGCAGGAGATGAATTATAATCACAAATTAAGCACATGAAAATTCAGTGCTGCTTGTCCGGGTTTGAACCCACGATTATCGATTAAAATTCACGCGTTCACAGGCTGTTACTTCTACTTCACTATTTTTAAGTTCGAGTAAAACGTTTTTGAAAATAATCACTTCTGTCAAAGATGAAAAAAAAATATTACAAAAAAAACACACAACACGATCTCAACGCACTATTTGATAATGAACTCGCTGACAAAAAGTAACCCATGAGCTTTTTATTTAAGTAATACTAGCTTAAACAGCAAACTAATATCTATCTAGCAGGTCCCATAGACGCTGTATCCGTGTCTTAGTTTCAATAAGTATTTGGCCCTGCTTCTCAAAGCCATAATCATTGATTACCGATCAAGAATTCGGTAACAGGCAATTAGCCTCATTTGCGACAGAAGGAACCATTGGAACTACAATTAAACCACATGATCGATTTACGACATTCATTGCACGTAAATCAATGTTTAGCGCAATGTTGATGGATTTACAGTTTTCGTTAAGGCTAATGAGAGATTGCGACAACGGCTGCTCGTTAACCGAGTCACGGCAATTTTTAATTCGACTTTTATAAATAATTAACTTTCTGGTTAACTGGCCTGTGTTGCTGATCGATCGTATATTGTATTGTTAGGCCTCTTTGATGTTTTATAAAAGGCTGTATTTGCGGGTATTTCTATGTCTTGAATTATATAACCATACTAATTCAATTTTATTCTATTATCTTTGTAACTTGATTTTTACTAGTCAGTTTCCTGTCGAGTGTTCTCTCGGTGAAATCTATAATCCGGTGTTACTTTTAATTTTTATATAGTCTTATAAAATGTTCATAAGAGCTCGCAAGAAACTACTTGAATAAAGTATATTTTAATTTAATATGATTTAATTTGATTAAGTAGAAGGAAAATCAACTCAATCCAAAGTTTGGAGATATAGAATAAGATAAGAATAGATGGCTTTGAATTTAGAATATTATCAAGATCAATTACTTACTCAAGTCTACTTACATACATGTCTTACTTCAACTAAGTATTCAACTTATACCAGGAGTCCCAAGAATAGAAGGATCGTAGAAATCTGCCACTTTCATATCGCTACGTGAATTATGAATATATAAAGGCATAAGAAGCGTTACAGATACGTGCTACGGAGAAATATAGAAAGCGATTGGAGCTCATAGAAGTTTAGTAGATTTGACGATTTGATTGAATGGTATTGATGTGTAAGAACTCCATATGTCAGAGCCTTCACTACTCTATTAAACAGTTTTTTTTTATATATAAAATAGGAAGATGGACGAGCATATGGGCCACCTGATGGTAAGTGGTCACCAAACGCCCTTAGACATTGGCATTGTAAGAAATGTCAACCATCGCTTATAGCCAATGCGCCACCAACCTTGGGAACTAAGATTTTATGTCCCTTGTGCCTGTAATTACACTGGCTCACTCACCCTTCAAACCGGAACACAACAATATTAAGTATTGCTGTTTTGCGGTAGAATACCTGATGAGTGGGTGGTACCTACCCAGACGAGCTTGCACAAAGCCCTACCACCAGTGTGGGAGAAGTATATCAAATTATATGATGTAATATTTTCACGACATTTCAGAATATCTTGCAAAATCATGAGTATTTACCTAAATCAGTGGTCAGAGAGTCATCACTTTTCCTTGGAAGTATAATTATTTCTTAATGAAAAAAAAAATACGTTTACATTGTGACATATAACACAAAAGATGGAGTCATAATCAAATAGCTATACCGTTGTTTTATACTTTACATAAAAGTAGAAATACCCATTTTAAGATAATTAAGAAAAATCGCTAACGCTTACGGAATTCGTGCTTAAAAAAAACGTTACCCACGTAAAAACAATTCCACCGTCCAATTAAAACACTATTAAATTCTTTCGGCGAATCCATTAAAATCTCATTAGAACATTTCGTTAACATCTTAATATAGCGATTATTTTGGTTGCGCGGGAATTAATTTATGAAATTATATGATATTAAGAATATAATCACTCCATTAGAAAACGATTAGTGATATTTTTATTATAAGTTACGAATCGTATGGATGTTAAATGCTTTGTTTTTTAGCAACTATATTTGATAAAAAATATTACAGTTACATGAATGTGAATTAAGCATAGTAGTTAAGACGTACAGCCTATAAAAAGATAGCGCGGTTCAAAGTCAATACAGCGCCATCTATCGACCAAAAGGTTAAGCATGATGAAAGTACCTTAATTGCGTTAATTCTATGTACAGAATTTATTATTGCCTGCTTTCATGGTATCATCTTAATTGTTTTTGTTAATTAGTACCTTTTAAAGTTTTAGCGGAACGTTTTAATGACTATTATACTAATGTGACACGCCTTTTTCATGTACACTTTTTCCCGGTAATAGCAATGGGTGTCCGTCATTGAGATTGACAGATATTTTGGTATATGAAATTATGATAATTGCACAGTTATCCTTGCCTATGCGTATCATTATAATAAATTATTCGAACATGTTGTTTTGTATATTTCTTATAAACACTTTGTTGGAGTTCGTGTGCTGGATAATGTATAAAATAATACCCATTAAATGTCCAGTTGGACAAGGGGCCTCGTCTATTAATTATTACTAGGTTTGAACATTATTCCTCCACGATGACCTTATATAAGTAACATTCTTAGATGTTTAATTTAATTTGATATTTGTCCGTCGAGCATGGAATGAATTAAAAACACAAATATACACACTGGTGCTTGCTTGGGTTTGAACCCGCAATTTACCTTCAAAAGTTAAGTGTTCTAGTCACTGGGACATCAGTTTTTAATAAATTTATATAATATATTTGCTTATTGAGGATACAGATAATCATACTTTTGTTAGTTCGAAACATAATTATACTAAATCAAGTTAACCAACTCAAAGCGTTTCCATCAAAAAACGCAAAGTTTCATAGAGGCCATATTTTCGTCAGGCGTAAACTCATTCGGCAAATAAACTGTTTTGCTGGCCACATTGCCACAGAGTCTACACCCAACCAATTACCATTACGCTCGCACTGACGTGGAAGAAACTCGAATTATTGTTAGGCTTGAAACACAATGAGAACAGTCCTCAAAAGGGGGGTGACGTTTATACAATATAATTTTATATTTAATTAATTTGTATCATTGCAAACATAAATTAAAAAGCATTTTGCATAAAAAAAACGTTGCTTAGCGACTGTTTAGTTAAACACTGATTTCTCTCAATCTGTCATTATTGATTTGACATTGGAAAAAAGGAGACACCGCATTGTTTAACTTATCACCCGCTAAAAGACATTTATAAATAAGAGTAATGCTGTCTTAGGTTATGCTTTATTATGGGTACTTCGAAACACTTGAAGTTCACGTAAGTTTTTTTTAACAGCCCGTAAATGTCCCACGGCTGGCCTAAGACCTCTTCATGCGGAAAAAAAATGACACGTGTTGGTGGTGCATTAAAGTAATGGAATATATTCAAGCCTCCAACTTAAGGTAAAGAGGCCATTGTCCAATAGTGGCATATTAACTAGCTGTTATTCTACTTTTAATTTAATTTACCTTATTTAATTTGCTGGCAATAGTGCTAGCGTCTTGAGTACAATACCGCAGGACAATCTTTTAGACGGCGTGTTTTTTCTATAAATTTGTAATGCGTATTTTGTTTTTATTTTTTTTTATTTCGAATACAATTTACCTTTCGAATACAAAATTAATTCCATACTTAATAGCAAATATAAAAAAGACACGTATACTTTTGACATACACGTTGTTAGATACTAAATGACATTATAAAAAAGTATAAGTTTTCTCCTATTGTACCCCACGCCGTGTATACCCTCATAGTGCCAGCAACGTTAGTTATTTGCGTGAGGGCACACGATATTTTTATTCATGGTGTTTAATAATAGAGCAGCGAACGTGAGCGACTGACAACGATCGATTGTACCATCGCCTTTTTTTCATGTTTATCAATATTAATACAATACATAATATATTTATAAGAGAATGTAAGTCGCTTAGGAATGAGATGCTCACGAGTGTTTCAATAATGCCGCGGTGGTTCAGTAGCTAGCATGCAGATCAAGGTTCCAGTGTCTAATCTTAGGTTGAATCCCAGATTTATAGGGTTTATTGTTAATAAGTATAAAAGTTAGTAAGATGTAAAATGACCAATTTTTATATGACAAATAGATAAAAATTGCCTGCGTCTGTTTATGTGTTATAAGCCTTTGTTTGTCGAATTAAAATTAATATTTTTGATAGTGTTTTTAGATATTTTTTTAATAACAACCGATGATATAAACTAAACGAAAATTAAAAAACATATATATATATCCTGACGTTAGATTGGTCTATTTCAGATGTATTACAAAAATGCGATATTTACATTTGCTCCTAAAAGTTCGTACGTTTTAGTATTCTCTGATAACCCGATTAAGGGATTTTTAAGCACGTTCAATGTTCATTTATTAACAACCATTGGACTATTATGATACCCTTGAGTATATATGGGCTGATCCTCTTTGACGCTGCTGTAACGACGAGGTATTATGATATATATATTTAAAATCATTTTTACGTCAGTATGTACAATTAGTTGTGCTAATGCGTGAATGCACTGGCGAAGAGGGCACAAATAGCAACTACCTTGTTCTACTGGTGGTAGAGCTTTGTGCAAGCTCGCCTGGGTAGATACCACCCACTCATCAGATATTCTACCGCGAAACAGCAGTACTTGGTATTGTTGTATTCCAGCTTGAAGGGTGAGTGAGTCAGTATAATTCCAGGCACAAAGGACATAACATCTTAGTTCTCAAGTTTGGTGGTACATTGGTGATGTAAGCGATGTTTAACATTTCTTACAATGCCAATGTCTATGGGCGTTGGTGACCACTTAACATGAGTTGGCCCATATTCTCGTCCGCCTTTCTATTCTATAAAAAAAAACAAGGAAATTACGGATTACAACCTAAAAATTGCGACTCATAATAGAGATGACCAAATTATGGCAGGACTGGCTGACCATCCAGACCAGGAATACAAAATCTCACAAAGACAACTAACCTTTAGAAGTCAACTGGCACACATTTCGAGTCAATAAAGTAGTCATCTAGAGTCTACGACGTCAAATGTTTTAATCCTGAAATGAAGATTTTGATGCTGCCAGGTAATATATATGGAGGCACTTTAAAATAATATCAATATACATTACATATAAAATACACCAAAATACAACAACAACGCCTGTAAAGATACAATTTAAAAAAAAAAATTATCTATACTCATGAAGGTTTTTTCGTAAAGCCTAACTGTAAACTACTATAGCCATATAATCCAATATTGATTTAGTGTGTAATCTATTATGTATATAAGCGAAATACCACTCATCAGGAAATCTTCTAATCTATCCGCCCGATTGACTTGAAAGTCACAGTTACTCCTTCCCCGATGTAGACGATCACTAAGAACGAATTTTACGGAAATCGTATCCAAAATACATTTTTCCTTTTATCTACCCGTGCGAAGCCGGAAACGATTAGTTATTATTGTTATATAAGTAGTCGCGATTCCCGGTTTCACCCGCGTTAGAACACACGTTCACGCGTCACAAGCGTTAATATCATATTAATGTATGAAATATTTAAAATGTTAAGCCATGCAAGGTATTCTAAAGTAACCCGACGCGTTTTCAATCCGCTGCGAATTAAATCGCATTACGCGACGTGTTGTAATGCAATTAATCTATCGCTGTTGTATCGTATCAACTCAAAGTGTACGGTTTCTCTTTATGTAAGAATTTTCTTTTTCTGTTTTATAATATCTAATTAATCTCATGCTAATCAATGTATGGAAGGGATGAGTTGCTTAATGGCTAGAGCATGTGAGTGTTTTTCGAAGATTGTGGGTTAAAATTGATAACGCACCAATAAATTATCTTGTGATAAATTTGTGTTTAAAATTCATCTCGTGCTCTGCAGCGCAATTCCGCCACATTTATATTCATCAACGCATTGGAGCAGCGTGGTGGAACAAGCTCCAAGCCTACGGTTGGGATTCAGCAGCTTATAGGGCTATTATATAATACATATATATGTAATGTAATATTCCACTACCAAACTTCAATACATAGTATTTATGTGTTCCGGTTTGAAGGTTGAGTGAGACAGTGTACACACAGGGACATAATCTTAGTTTTCAAGGTGGTAGCGCATTGGCAATGTTCCGTACACTAATAATTAAATTGCCAATTTATTTTCCATTAAAAAAAACCTACCAATAATTCATTACTTTGTTACATAACGCTTTTAGTAGCAACTTTAAATACATTCAGGCCCTGGATTACCCCCAACCCCGTTTCGGATTACCGACGTTCCAAATAAATTGCCAAGCAAAAACTAAACTCATCCGCGCACTACAGTTACGGCCATAATTCATGAAACGAATATAAAAACGCCTATCGCTATTTTAGCTTCGCAGATAAATGACATCGAGCTGACCCAGTACCAGAATCTATGGTGGCAATGACGAATGATCAAATAAAATTGTGACTCGTACATCGCTCGCTATTGGCAATCACTGACGGTATTAATGTATGTTATTATTGTAGGTTTTCAATAAAGAAATAAAGCATTGAATTTCATACAAATCATTTCGTCACAGATACTAAACTTTTTCATAAAAAAAGTTTAACTAGAACATTGCTCTTAAAGAATCATCGAAAATATATCTTCCTGATTTCCGTTACAGTCGTCACTTACGTTAGTTCACAAATGTGTGCGCAAAAAAAAAGTGCACTCTCTATTCCCTTCCTCTCACAGCCCGATGTTATGGCAATTCGACGGGACAAATATCAAGCATGAAACCAACGGTTTGAAGTACTTTCGAGACTCAAGAGGATAACACTGTTAACTTCCTAACTACCGGCTATATATGTATCATACAGTGGCGGTATGGTAGTAATATCGCGTCATACGAAAAACTTTATATTATACACCGACAACAGCGAAGACGGCTGCATTTGACAAATCTTTTCACGCTTTAAGAGAATTGCTGCAATAAATATCAAATATATTCATTTATCAATTTTATAAGTGTTATTTAAATGAAGAATTATTGGTTTATAATTTATGGCAAAATGTATTTTGTGACTTGTACCTTTATAATGTAATGTAATGTAATGCCTTTAAATTATTTATTTAATAGTTATTATTTATTTATTTATAGTTATATATTATATATTATAGTTATATATTATATAGTTAATTTAAGTTAAAATATTTGCATGTCATAAATATAGTGACAACAAACATATTATGTTTAGTGGTTTATTAAAGCAAATAAATTTTATGTAAATGAAATGAATTGAATTGACGCGTTGCGGACACTGAGATTGACCACTTAGGAGATTCTGGATTACAACCGAAAAATGGTTATATATAATAGAATTAATAATAAATAATAATAATAATAATAATAAGTAACTTTATTCACCAAAAAGAAACAAAGACAAAATTAAGGTAAAAAAGAGAACAATATGATATTTGATAATTTGGTGAAAGGGTAGGTAGGAAAAGGCAGCTAGGCTGCTTTTCAGTCTACGCCTTGCACATATGCTGCCAACACAAACGTTACATTCAGTGCAGTAAAAGGTAAAAGAAGATAAAATTACTTAAATAATAAAAGTTAATACAATTTTATAACACGCCCATTAGGCTAAAATAAAAAAACATGCAAGCATTACTAAAACAGAGAGGTTTTTTTTTGTTTAAATTCAAGGAAAAGGAAAATATTTCATATTGAATAAAAAATAACAATATTTAAAATGTAAAAGCAAATAGAGATATATATTTTAATAAATTAAAATCAAAATAACAATTAAATATATTAAATTCACTTAAAAGCTGCGAAACGAAAGCTACCTCTAAATGCTTGCAAATGTGGTCTAGGCAGTACTAGTCGCGGAACTCGGCTCAATCTACAATTGGATTCATTTGTTTCAGACCATTTAAGTTTATCCGCCAAATAATTGTGAATTTTACGATATTTTAAAGTGAAAGTGATATTATTTATTATTTAAGTGTAGAGCGATTTTTCATATTTAACATATTCTTGGAATTTAAATAAGGTGTAATATGCGAATACCGAGGTATATTGTAACAAAATCTTAGACAAGAAATTTGTATTCTCTGTATTTTCCTTTCAGTTTTTTTATAAAGGCAGGGGCCACAAAGGACATCACAGTAGTCCAACTGAGATAGAACCAAGGACTTCACAAGTTTTGATTGCGCCGATTTACTCAAAAATGGTCTAAACTTATAAATCATTTTGAGTTCAATCGTATGACACATTTGACCAAGCGATACCATTTGTTGCCTAGTACAAAAAATTATGTAAGTACATTTTTGTGTATTTAATGGCAGGTCACGATTCTTCGACCAACTAAAAATATGAGAAAGATAATCATTAATATTTTGGATAGTTTTATCATTATTTTTATATGGATTGATGTTCAATAATAACTGTGTATCATCTACGTACATGTGGACTAAACTAGTTTTGACACATTCGTGAAGATCTGCCGTATAAATTGAGTACAAAATTGGTCCAAGTATAGAACCTTGGATAACACCTCTATTAACTTTTATAACGCTAGACCTTGTAGGCCTTCCATTCATGCTAGAAACTTCTACTATTTGTAATCTTTGAAATAACTAGAAATCCATTTACATACGAGATCAATTTCAAATTGGCAAGAAGTAAAACTATGTTGAGACAGTCAAATGCTCTACTGTAGTCTAATAGTATCAAAATTGAAGCCATATTATTATTAGATGCAGAAAGAATTTCATCAACAATAACGCTGTAGAGGAACTGTCTGACTTTCTAAAAACGGATTGACATTTTGTAATAATGCAATGTTTTTCAAAATAGGAAGCAATTTGTTGATTTACAGCCTTTTCCAAAACCTTTGTTAAAACAGGCAATATTCCAATTGGTCGTAAGTCTTTCACTGAGTCTGTATTTGTCTTTTTTGGAAGAGGTTTAATAATTGTAGTATTCCACGATATTGGGAAGTATCCCGTGCATAATGAAGTATTTATTATATGTGTAATAGCATCTAACGAGTATGGGAGGGTAAGTTTTACTATTTTGATAGAAATGTCATCAATACCTACGGCATTAGAGACTATAGAATTAATTAATTGAACAATTTTAGACAGATTCGCCGAATACAATCCAGATCAGCTAAGGAATCCAATACCAATAACCGCAAGGAAGACAACTGGCACACATTACGAATCATTGAAGAAGTCGTCGTCATAAATTGCTATGCAAACGTTAACTTTATTAGCATATAAATAAGTACCAAATTGTCATCAACTAGCAATTCTAAAATTGAATAGATGACAAAGATATATTGTAAATCTATATGGAAATTAAAAAAAAACATACAAAGAATAAAATTTATAGATAAAATACAAGGACATAGACAGCACGTCGATGGAGATACAATAATAATAATGTTAAACTACAGCTACTAAGCTAATTATTTCTCGACAGAAAAATCCATTAACTTTTATTGGCCTGTATTTTAATTGAATTATTAGAACAAGCAATGTACGCGGATAGTGCGTTGTTGCAACAAATCGCTTTCGACGTTGCAATCTCGGCAAAAGATCGGATGAATTGAAATACCGATTTTTCATACTACACCCCTCTCTATCTTGTTTAAGCGTTTTAAAAAAAATGAAACAACCGATAAAACGTTTATACACAAACATTTTGCGAAAATATTCACTAGCTTTGTTTTCGTACTTCGCTCGATTTAAATTTAGCTAGTTTTATATGACTTAAAAAAAAAGAAATGGTTCAATTCGTCTGTATATATCTGATCGTGTTGGCCAAGATCGAAGGCAGATGATGCGCTGTATCGCAAAAAATGCCATGACTGAAAAAACATAACTGGAGAGGATAAATATTCGCATATGCACATTTCTTTTCCATACCAACCTCAAGTAATAAAAAGCCCCAAAGAAAAGTTTTTTTTTATTTCGAGAATGACTTTTTTTTAACCATTTTTGATGATAATTTTTGCGATGTAGTGTACATACAAGATGGTCGGATGTGCTAATGGTTATTGTTAAATATTTATTCGAGGTGTCCCTACTTGACTATATTTTTACGTTTGTTTTAACTTTGTAAAAAATATTTTATATACAACTATTTTTACACATTATATATATTATATGATGACTGTATTTCTGTTATATTTAATTATTAAATATCAATAGACAGCACCTTGTTGTCAATTATCTAATTTTCAATAATTATTCTATCTTTGAATAAACTATCTTTTTTATGACTGCATATTAGTATCCAAATCAAGGCACTCTATGGGGTAAGCGCTGACACAATACTCATACAAACATAGCTTATTACACTCATTGATTTCAATGCGGTTAGCTTAAAATCGCACGAAATACGACTTCGTGACGTACAAATTTCAGGTGTTTTATCGTCAACACGCGAGGTCCTTTACCGGCAACACTTCCGTTCAGTTCACCAATTTTGCGAGTACGTGAGATCAGGGTACGGACGTGACTCGAGTCTGTAAAACACACGACCGGTAACACTTGACCTGCCACCCCTCTCGGCTTCTTGAACGGTGAAAAACTTCAAGGTAGCCCGGTTTGTCTAACCATGGGTCTTAGATAATGGTCGGTTGTGTTAGAACAAAAGTTTTAAAATATTCCATGGTGTCGGGTAAATGTTGAAATTGAGTGGAAATTATCGAAAGGACTCGGATAAGGGATTTAAGTGCTGTTTAAGCGTTATTTCTCTTATTCAGGTAATTTTAAAATAAGAGATGTAAGATTTAAACGTTTATAATTTTAAGGTAAAATCGATCAATCAAAATATACTCAATTCCAAAACTGAATCGTCTTTCAACAACTATTTTTTTTATATAGAATATTTAAAAATAAGGTAAGCTCGTCTGGGTAGATACCACCCACTCATCAGATATTCTACCGCAAAACAGCAGTACTTGATATTGTTGTGTTTGAAGGGTGAGTGAGCCAGTGTAATTACAGGCACAAGGGACATAAAATCTTAGTTCCCAAGGTTGGTGGCGCATTGGCTATAAGCGATGGTTGACATTTCTTACAATGCCAATGTCTAAGGGCGTTTGGTGACCACTTACCATCAGGTGGCCCATATGCTCGTCCACCTACCTATTCTATGGAACAACCAATATAATATTATAAATAAGTTTCGTATGTAAAATAAAACTAGCAGCAGTACTTGGTATTGTTGTGTTCCGGTTTGAAGGGTGAGTGAGCCAGTGTAATTACAGGCACAAGGGACATAACATCTTAGTTCCCAAGGTTGGTGGCGCATTGGTATTAAGCGATGGTTAACATTTCTTACAATGCCAATGTCTAAGGGCGTTTGGTGACCACTTACCAACAGGTGGCCCATATGCTCGTCCACCTACCTATTCTATAAAAAAAAAAAAAAAACCTAAAATCTTAAATCAGTTTGACTACAGACACAAGGAACATAACATCTTAGTTTCCAATGTCTATGGGCGTTGGTGATTCTATAAAAAAATAAATTGATTCATATTAATAGTTGTACAACTTTAAAGCGCGCCCTCAATTACACGCAATACCAAGTAACAACAATAACTTAAATAAATTATATATTTTTTCTTTATTTGGAATGCTTACAGAAAACGAATGACAAAAATCTGTAGTTACTCTTTTTCACAAATAAAACTTAGTTAATTTATTATTATTATTTAATAAAATTAACAATGTAAATGGCGATTTGGTAAATACTACCTTGCAATAAGAGTTATAGTCGATTGTACTTAATTAATGGAAAGGTATACATGACTTAATATATAGGATGATTATACAAAAATATCTGTAACATGAACAGACATGAATGTGTCTTAACGAGTTACTATAAAAGAGGGAGTCATACGAAAAAACTTTATTCAATACCAACGATACGAACCCATTTATATATTTAAAGATATCTCATTAATAATAATTAGTAATTAAAAAAAATCTTGACTTTTAAAAGAATTTTAAGTTGTGGCTTTAATGTCTTCTCACTTAACGCTAAATGGCCAGTTGGATAGTAACTACATATATATATATACATATATATACTAGTAGATACATGATTTTGTATGGCAAAGCCGAGAAAGTACTACCCACCTGTCAATTGTTCTAAGAGTATAGACTAGTGGAATCACGCAACATTACGTGGCTCCATTTGCTCTTTTGTCTTTCATAAAAACATGATTTTATCAAGACAGCACATAAATTGTTAAATCAAATCCGTTAATGACGTCTCTCGCCAAATACCAATAAGGGAATATAATTCAAGAATTTTTAACAAGTTATAAGTACACATCTTAAGATTTTACGAAAAACCCTTTTCATACTTTATTTCCATGAAAAATATGTTGTAATGAAGAAGATTATTTATTTAATTGTTTATAAAATGTCGTACGATATATAGTGATGTGTAAAAAGTTAGAAATGGGGACGTGTTTGTATGTAGCAATTACAGGCCACGCTCCGATAGTATAAGTCTAACGAACGATAACAACCGACAGTCGTGTTACCATCGGATAAACAATTTGTCGCTGCTTCTTTTTAGGGTTCCGCAATCCAACATTTACAATTTCTCCTTTTACCTCTCAGTCCTATAATTTTATACTTTAAAATTTACAAAATTTTCCGTTAGTACGTTTATGATGTGTTTCCTTGATGTTTCGAAATAATCCAGTTGAATTTGTTTGAAATTTGTGTTACGTGTCGTGTTTGATAATTGACTTCGATCCCCAGGTTTGAAAAGATACCAGATCCAATAATCTAGCATCGATCGTAAATCAGTATATTCATTTATAAGAAGTTAAAATCGTTGATTTCTGTGTTTAAATTTAAATTTAGAATTGGGAGCGACACTTATTTAATTCATATTTTAATTCCACTCTTTAATATGCTAAATATAAGCCAAACAAATAAAAATATATGCAACACATAATGTAAACTTATTACAAATTAGCGAATTCTTCCAGAAAATCTTTTGATTATTGAGAGCAGTGTGGCTGGTGCATTTATTTATACCTACATAAACATTTTGTACTGACTGACATTTGTCTATGACAAATATTTAATTTAGTTTTTCAGCAATACCCTCATTATATTTACTTTTTCTCTTCTTAAGGTATACAAAAAAAATACTTTTTTTGCATGGTTCTCATAGAAGTGGCTTGTTATGTCTTATTTGAGAATAGATATATCTTTAACCACGACAAATATGATTTAAATGTATACTAAATACAATCAATACATACTCGTATTATGAAATGAGTTATATAAAAAAACCCTTTTAACAGTTTCAATCAAACGTTACGTATGTAGCGTATAGTAGGGAGGAATTGAGCCTAAGCACCTACCTTCAACAGCGCCAACTACGTAGACTGGGCCCAGTACGTGTCTTCGGTACGCCTTCCAGTTGCTGAAGGAAACGGGAAATGTCATCCACACTTATATTTTTGATGATAGAACTCACAATCTGTGTTAGATTACAGTTTTTTATGTGAGCGCGTAAAATATCGACCGGTCAGTTCGGATATCGATGACAAGAGATTAGTTCAACGCATGCGGCGCTGTAGTCGCGCGTCTGACCAATAGGAACGTTCCTATTCAGATTCCTCTATTATGAATGAAGTAAGTACTTAAAATAACTGCTAAAAATAATAAAAAAACTAGGTAAATCTTGTTTCTAAATATTATGTTGTTTTATAAATAGTATCAAAAATTAATAATTATATTTGTTGTATAAATACTGATAAGAAATTTATTTCGGGTCGGAACAACCAATATAATATTATAAATAAGTTTCGTATGTGAAATGGTCCCAAAGTTGGTGCCACATTGGTGATGTAAGGAATGGTTGATATTTCTTACAGCGCCAATGTTTATGGGAATTGGTGACAATTTAATATCAGTGACCCTCTTGGCCGACCGCCTACCTATTTTATAAAAAAAAGATCCGCTGTGATGATAATGGTCTATGACTGATTTCATTTCATAGTAGCCATTCTCAAGGGAGACTAGCGAATTTGAGGAATATTTTCAAGACACGACCAAGGTTCAGGCTCAAGACCACGGGCATTTCGTGCTATCCGAGGCAAATGAAAGCACTGATATATATAGGCATTTCTTGACAGAAAATCTGATAACATGCAACTGGAATAGACATGGAATTTGAGGAAGTTGGTCTATGTAACCATGTAAGCTAGCCATGATACTGTCGTTACTCTGCCATGAACGGTAACTTAATCTGCTTTAATCCAGATACAACTGGTTATCATTGTTACAGAGCAATAACTATCTAAGCTCGATTAACTTTGAAAATACTGTTTAAATTCTTATATTATTTTTTATTATAACTCAATATTTATTAATATTCTAAATCAAATTAAATTGCAACTGTGTACATATTTGACAACATTAAACATATCGTTTGATTATCATAAAATATACAATATCTTACAATATTAGTAAGGAGTATAAAATATTATATACTGTTTTATTTATTGATACATATATATTAAGAGACTTTACAAATTGCGTCACTATTGTCATCGATCCAGACACTATTGTTGCCAACCAAATGATATCATGTAGTGAAATTAAATTTGTTATCAGTTAAATGATATTTTAGTTAAAATAGAGCTTTGTGAAAGCCCGTCTGAGTGGGTACTCACTAATTATTCTACCGCCATAAAATAACACTTTCTATTGATGTGTTTCAGTTTGAAGGGTAAATGATAGATATATGTTTATAGAGAGGTTTTATGGGCAGTTGTTCTCTTCAAGATCGGATAAACCCATGGGAATCAGTATTGATGACCAGCGCGCCCCTCTTATGCGCCATTACTCCGAGGAGCTCCCGGTCGTTGACCAAGGAGAGATTAGGGCGGCTCTAGAACAGCTTAAAAACAACAAATCTCCGGGAGATGACGGAATCACAACAGAGTTGCTTAAGGCAGGCGGGACTCCGGTCCTGAAAGAGCTAGCAAGCCTCTTTAATTCCGTCATCCAACAAGACCCCGGAAACGTGGAGCGGGAGTGAGGTGGTACTGTTTTTCAAGAAAGGTGATAAAACCCTCTTGAAAAACTACAGACCAATCTCCCTCCTGAGTCACGTGTATAAGCTGTTCTCAAGAGTCGTCACGAACCGTCTCGCCAGACGACTTGACGAGTTCCAGCCCCCAGAGCAAGCCGGCTTTTGATCAGGCTACAGCACCGTGGACCACATCCATACTGTTCGGCAGATTGTGCAGAAGACCGAAGAGTACAATCAGCCGCTGTGTATGGCATTTGTGGACTACGAGAAAGCCTTCGACTCCATCGAAACCTGGGCAGTGCTCGACTCATTGCAGAGATGTCATATCGATTGGAGATATATCGAGGTACTGAGATGTCTGTACAACGCCGCTACAATGACTGTCCACATCCAGGACTGTAAGACGAAGGCGATCCAATTGCGCAGAGGGGTGAGACAGGGGGATGTAATATCCCCGAAACTGTTCACCAACGCGTTGGAAGACGTTTTCAAAACGCTGGATTGGACTAGGTATGGAGTCAATGTAAACGGCGAGTACATCTCACACCTTCGATTTGCCGACGATATCGTCATCATAGCAGAGTCGCTGGAACAACTCACCGAAATGCTGCGTAGCCTAGGCGAGTCTTCCCGGTGTGTCGGTCTCGGCATGAACTTGGACAAGACCAAGGTCATGTTCAATAGGCATGTCGTGCCGGGACCGATATACGTCGAGGGGAAACCTCTCGAAGTTGTTAGTGAATATACCTACCTAGGACAGATAATACAAGTCGGTAGGAACAACTTCGAGAAGGAAGCCGATCGAAGAATTCGCTTGGGATGGGCAGCATTTGGCAACCTTCGTCAAGTCCTCAAGTCGTCTATACCGCAATGTTTGAAGACGAAAGTCTTCAACCAATGCGTCTTACCTGCCATGACATACGGTGCCGAAACGTGGACACTAACTGCGGGACTAGTCCACAAATTCAAAGTCGCTCAGCGTGCTATGGAGCGAGCTATGCTCGGAGTATCTTTGAAGGATAAGATCAGAAATGAGATTATCCGGAAAAGAACCGGAGTCACCGACATAGCTTGCAAAATTAGCAGGCTGAAGTGGCAGTGGGCTGGTCACGTATGTCGTAGGACCGATGGCCGTTGGAGCAGACGAGTCCTAGAGTGGAGACCGCGAATCGGCAAGCGCAGCGTAGGGCGCCCTCCAGCCAGGTGGACCGGACGACCTTAAGAAGGTGGCGGGCACCAACTGGATGCGGAAGGCGGAGGACAGGGAGCTTTGGCGCACCTTGGGAGAGGCCTATGTTCAGCAGTGGACAACGATTGGCTGTTGATTGATTGATTGATTGATTGTTTTCATATATCTACCGAGCTCATTGCATAGATAATTTGTTGATCTCTAAAATATAGAATGTGGCTCTATTTTATATGTAATTACAGGCACAAGGGACATAACATCTTAGTTCCCAAGGTTGGTGGCGCATTGGTGCTGTAATCGATGGTTAACATTTCTTACAATGGCTATGTCTATGGGCGTTGGTGACCATTTACCATCAGGTGACCCATATGCTCGTCCGCCTTCCTATTCTATAAAAAAAAATGTAAGCTTCATATAGTATTTTAATACAATCCATGCAGCCACAACGGTTGAACTTATATAGCTAAGTATGAAAGCCAACGTGGCTTTTAATTTTGTTTTCATTACATCCTATGAGATGGCCTAGTGGTTAAAACGCGTGAATCTTAACCGATGATCGCAGGTTTAAACCCAGGCAAGCATCACTGAATTGATGTGCGTAATTTGTGTTTATAATTCAAAGTATAAATATGTTTAACTTGTATGTCTAATTTCACTAAAATTCTGCCACCGACCCGCATTGGAGCAGTGTGATGAAATAAGCTCCAAACCTTCTCCTCAAAGGGAGAACAGACCTTAGGCCAGCAGTGGGACGATAACAGGCTGTTACTTTCCATCCTATAACGCAACTAGAGATGGAATAATTTTAATCTCTAGTTTAAATTTACAGAAAAAAATAATGGTATTACATTCATTCATAAATCACACGACTAATCAAATGCGCATAAACCTCTTGGCGGACGAAGCGACCGGAATCCCGTATTTCCCTGCGGGACATCCTGGAACACGTGCGGGATCATCTCATTAGCGATAATTGTCGGGAATCGCTGACGTAAGATCGGGACCGTTTGACGAACGTGTCGATACTGGATATTGCACTAAGTTGACCATTACGTATTTACATACATACGTGTTTGGACTTTGAAGGATTTATTAATAAATTATTTTGTTTCGCGAATGATGATTATATTAACAAAACAGTCGTCTATTTTATTTCATATGAAATGACTTTCTTTAACCGAGATATGTATCCACTAACCCCCAATGGAGAGGCGTGTAGGAAGAAGTTCCAAGCTATCTTAAATGAGAAAAAACCTTTGCGCAGCAATGGGACAGTAAGAGGCTATTACTTTTCTATGTACACATAAATAGATTGAAGACAAAACACTCCTTATAGTATAGTATAGTCGATATGGTTTTGCTGTCTATAATTTAATCAAACAAGAAATCTCGTGTTTTTAAATGAGAAACGTCGCTTAAAATTGTATTTTCACCCTCACCAATTACAGCCATCGACACGTCTGCGAGGAGGGATAGGACCAGAACAATTTACCTATATCAAACATTGACAGCGATGGGATATCCGAAACATGACTTGGATGACAAAATTATTTACACTTTACATAAAGAGGTATGAGTGTAAAATTAGCTATTTACTTGAAGTATTTATTACATATATGCTATTATATTTTATCTTGCAATTGACGAACGACGTATATTACTATACTATTCGAACTGAAATATTGCACATCTGCCTAAACTGGTGACAAAGGAACCTAATTCACTAAGCATAAATACATAAGCTAACCTTTAAACCTACGCTTCAAAAAGAGAAAACCTTAGCCCAGCAGTGGTACATTTATTTTTTTATTATTTATCTTATAAAATAACTCAATCATCGATAACAATCTACCTCTTTCATCAATCTATAAAAATAGAAAGTGTATTTACAATTGTTGTTGAAAAAAGGGAATTTATTCAAATTCTAACTATTATGTAATTTTCGAACGAAAACAAGTACGCTACTTTACAGTTTGATCGGATCGATATTTGTTAATAAAAATTATATTCTTTTCATTCTAAAATGTTTTTTGCTTAATTCCGTCCGCCGCCCGAGTGAATACCCTCGTATCACATATCATTAATTTGTATATTTTCGCTATATATACTAAAGTCTTCGATCCTAAGTATGTCTGGTAATTCTAGCAAAAAGACCGCAAATTTGAACCACTTCTTAAATATTGCATATTTTGTAATAAAGTTATTATAGTTACGCTTTTAGGAACAAATCACGGGTTGAATGGTATTTCAATAGAATCGAACGTAAGAAAAACAGTATAAATTAATTAATACAAATTCTGAAACTCTAAAATCAATATAACTTCGTAGCATTATACCTATATTGACTAAATTAATTATACCATTGTACTCCGTATAAAGCTGAATAAGACCAAAACAGACGGAATAACTCAATTCTAACTTTCCCGCTAAAATACCAAAAACTCCACTAAGTTAAATACGAACGCAAAGCGAAACGAAACAATAGCGAGTAAAACCACGCGAATCTCTTGTTTCAATCTCGATACTTATATATTCCGAATGAAGTCAACGTAATCGAACCAGAATTTTCATTATAACATTATAGTGATAAAAAAAATTTAGAGCCTGTTAATTTCCCAATGCTAGGCTAAGGAACCGGTCTGGAACTTAGTCCAATGCGGGTTTGTTACACGTGACAGATTTTTGTCATCCACATGCATGTTTTCCTTCACCGCCGAGCACGAGATGAATTATAAACTCGAATCAAGCAGATGAAAATTCAGTGTATATAATGTTTTGGTAAATATGAATCTCGATCCCACTCCAATTTTTACTTTTTTTTTAACTTAATTTTAATTTAATTTCTAACCATAAAAGATATCCAATAGTGTTGCCAGTGGAAATATTTTTTAGGAACGTATACGTATAGTGTAAGAAAGCCGACCTATTTTTCAGTTTGCCATATTTTGTCATTAAATTTTAAATATGTATATATATTTTTAGTACAATGGTTTGGAAAAATGAAAAATATATATAATAATTTACTGATACAGTATTATTTTTTTCTGATACGATTTAGCCCCATCTCGTTTAAGAATTTTTCAAAATTACTCGTAGTTTCAGTTAAGGCCATCCACGCGTTTTAAAAATCATTTCACACTGTACAAACAAAAATTTTTACTTTTTTATTTTATTTTTCATAGAATACTAGCAATGCTCATTCTTTAATGAAATACAAATATTCCTATTTACAACACCAGTTAAGCGTAAAGCTTGTATTAGGAGTGGAGTCAATAGGTCAAGGCGTCAGGATCGAACCTGCGACTTTACATCAGTAAGCGGCCCGTAACCATTGCGCTATAATATAATAATAATAATATCCTGGGAAATTTTTCACACACGGCCATCTGATCCCAAATTAAGCTTGTACAGAGCTTGTACTATGGAAACCAGACAACTGATATATTACATATACTACTTTTCTTTTGTAAATACATACTTATATAGATAATTACACCCAGACTTAGGACAAACAAACATTTTTTTTTTTTTTTATAGAATAGGAAGGCGGACGAGCATATGGGCCACCTGATGGTAAGTGGTCACCAACGCTCTTAGACATTAGCATTGTAAGAAATGTCAACCATCACTTACATATCCAATGCGCCACCAACCTTGGGAACTAAGATTTTATGTCCCTTGTGCCTGTAATTACACTGGCTCACTCACCCTTCAAACCGGAACACAACAATATCAAGTATTGCTGTTTTGCGGTAGAATATCTGATGAGTGGGTGGTACCTACCCAGACGAGCTTGCACAAAGCCCTACCACCAGTAAAATGTTCATGCACACAAATATCTGTCCTGGGTGGGAATCGAACCACGCCAACTGGCTTGTCAAAATTGCTATTGACACTTACTATATATTCCACAGCCACATACTCGCAACAAGTCAGGAAGGCATCACCGTTTCCCTTGAAACGTATATTATACTTTGAATAGATATACGTTCCGATGTAAAAAGTCCTCGCATTATACTTTTCATGATTTATATGACACTCGTAATAAGGAGGTATACGACTTGTATATTTGTTTGGAATGAACAAAGTTTATAGCGATGTTAGTTTTTGAATTCATAACTATGATATTTTCTGTGCATTGAAATAAAAAAAAAATTGTATTAAAAAGTTGTGACGTTGCTTTATATAACAATATTTTAATGGTATTATTTATTAGTAAAATATTATTTTTTATCTCTAAAGTTTGAAATATGCATATTTCTGTCATAGATGTTATATTGTATTTCTGATGTGAAATGTGGTAATATTTTAATTAAATTATATCCGCGTGTCAAATCGTTAACTATTACGTTGTCAACACGAGTTGGTTCTATTGACATCTAACTTATTACAGTAACAGCCTGTTAATGTCCCACTTCTGGGCTAAAGCCTCCTCTCCCTTTTGAAGAGGAGCTTTGGAGCTTATTCCACCACGCTGCTCCAATGCGGGTTTATAGAATACACATGTGGCATAATTTCAATAAAAATAGACACATGCAGGTTTCCTCACGATGTTTTCCTTCACCGTCAAGCACGAGATGATTATAAACACAAATTAAGCACGTGAAAATTCAGTGGTATTGCCGGGTTTTGAACCTACGATCATCAGTTAAGATTTACGCGTTTTAACCACTAGGCCATCTCGGCTATTATTAACATATTATATGACGATAATTTTTGTCACTATGGTTCGTCTATAATTGTATCTGAAGAATTGTTGCAAACGCATAAATTTCTGACAACATCAACGGAAACCTACCATTGTAAATAATACAACATAAACATTATTAATTTTAGAATAACGAGATACCAGTCAGGCGAGAATAATCATCGTTAAATATACTTATACTATAAATGTAATATATAAAACAAAATTCCTTTATTATACTTAAAGGAAAGATATAACGATCAAGATGTTTTTGGTGGAACCATTACAACCAAAATATGAAGGAAATAAATGTTGAAATCTATTGCGTGGAAAATTTTCATATAAATTTCAATTCTCTACAATAATGATCGTTAAGGACGCCATTAAGACGCTAACTTCTTATCTGAAACAAACAATAGAAGTGTGACAAATAGTTATTTATTTATATAAAAGCTTCCATTATTTCCATCCCCTACAATAGTGCATACCCCAATGGCACAGCAATAAAACATTAAATGATAATTCCGCGAGATGGCCGCTTCGTTTCCGGGCCACGACTTCCGGCGACACGCATTAGCCATTAGCATGGCGGCTGCCGCTAACGTCACATCCGTTTGCAATCGGTGATGTACCATTGCAAAACAAACATCGATATTGCTAAAAACTGTATAATTTTAGAACAATATGATATAATTTTATAAAAAGATAAGTAATATGAGTAAATATATTGTTGTAATCGCACAAAGTAGTAAAAGGATCTACTTGATAATAGGGCTGAGGGCTAGCCCGGATAGGTACCGCTCATCACAACTCTACCGCCAAACATTACATACACATACAATACAATATTTAGTATTGTTGTGTTCAACTTAAAGGATGAATGAACCAGTGAACCTACAGACACAAAGGACCCAACAAGAAACAAGTAGAAAATTTAAATATTTTTGTGAGCTATTTATATATCTGTTCCTAAAAATGTTACTTGCGCGATTCAGAAACGTGAATTAATTAATAAGCGCCATCTATTAGGACTTGGTTGCACTACGACGATTATCTCTAGTCTAGTCTTGACAAGATTCGACTTCTAATTTGTATTTATGATTGGCATAATAATACTTTCAAACTATATCTGTTCTATTCCTCATTGTCTAAAATAGTATTTTATTACTACTGAACGATGGAAAAGTCATCTTATGAGCTTGCGTTATTGATGTACCTCCTCAAGACTCACAAGTTTTAGCTTCAGTTAGAAATTAAATAAGGAATATTAGTACTTTAATTAATTATTGTATTAATTTACACTAAATGTAAAAAGTATTCACGACATAATATTACTAAGAACTACTAGTAGAACATTTTTTTTCAAGATAAAAGCAAAACTTAAAATGACCAGTAATTATTTAAGTCTGCAAACATTTTTGTTGTGATATTTATTTAAAAAGTAAAATGTTATTATATTTTATCGTTTAAAAAATAAATTTTGATATTCATCGACAAACGACACATCACTACGCCCGTATAGTATTGTTTCGAATAGAAATTTGCGAACGGGTTTCAGCCGATCGCAATTGAAAGGGTTGAATTGAATAATTACCATGCATTTGTTCCTACTTCGTGCATTGAAATACAGATAAAAAATATATTTTCAATACGTTTTTTTTTCAATTGGAACTCTTTTTTCGATGACCTTTTCGATGAAAGTTAAAATATATTGGCTATACAAACTGTAAACAGTACCGAAATATAGGTTTTTTGTAAAAGGTTTTTTTGTAAAAGGATTTCATGATAATCATTAAAACACTTTTTATCTTCAGCTATACATTAAACATTCATGGAAAATTTGGAATATTCCTAATCCACACTATCTAATATTATATAATTTGTATATTATAAGCTCCACCGCGATAGCCCAGTGGTTAGAAAGTGTGGATCTTAAACCGACAATAGCAAATTAAACAAACCCAGGCAAGCATCACTGTATTTTCATGTGCTTAATCTCTGTTTATAATTCATCTCGTACTTGACGGTGAAGGAAAATATCGTGAGGAAACCTGCATGTGTCTGATTTCACTGAAATTCTGCCACATGTGTATTCCACCTACCCGCATTGGAGCGGCGTGGTGGAATAAGCTCCAAGACCATCTCTTCAGAAAAGAGAGAGGCGACCTGAGTCCAGCAGTGGGACATTCACAGTCTGTTACTGTAGTTTTACTATATATTTCACAAAACAGTTGAAAATAACAAACATTACCGGCCTTACTTATAAACTTTGCTGAGAGAATGTTTAGTTAAACACTGATTTATCTCTATCTGCCATTATTGATTTGAAATTCGAAAGAAGAAGACACAGCATTGTTTAAACTAATCACTAATGAAACAACATTTACAAGTAAAACCGCAACTTTTTATATTTTACTAGCCCTGCCCGCAGCTTCACTCGCGTGGTTTCAGCTTGTAGCTATAAGAGTATATAAATACATTCGCGCATAAGTATAAAGCAGTACGGTAGCGCTTTTTCTTCTGGCTTGCTTTACAGATCTCATTATTTCAGACTAAGCCTCATTATAACTCGTAATATAGTCTACCTTAGTTCTGCAATAATAATAATAATTTATTTATTTAAGTATCAAGACTCATATACAAAATTACAAAAAAAAAACACTACTATCTACTACTTATACAATTTACTGGTCCAGCTTGAAACTTTACAACAACGGTTTATAAATATACAGTCAAGCCTGTTAGCAACCATGATTAGAATTTTGTTGGATATTAGAATAAACAAGAGTTCAACAGTTTAAAGAATAATTAAAATTACACCATTAGTTGCAGAGTTTATCGAGGACAAACAAAACTTGCCTCTTTATAACATTTGTACAGATAAAGATCAAATGTACTATACATGACTTTTTTTTTAAACACACACCTAATTCTATATTTACAATGGTTAAGTCTTAGGTATAATGTTACGTGCAACGCCAGACTGCACGGAGCCACTTTACAGTGCTCGTTGTGTACAATACATATTACAATATTATTCTTTATTATCTATGAGCCATAATACATAAAAGAGTACACAATAACTTTGACAGAATGCATTTAATGTAATCTTATTATTTTGAATATTGTTGAAATGATAATATAAACGAAAGCGTTTTAAAGTCTCTGGTTAGTGTGTTTTATTGGTCTTTGTCTTTTGCTTGGAATTTTATATATAGTTATATATTTATAGTTGTATATAGAATATAAGTATGTAAAATATGAGTATAAGGATTATAAGAGTAAGTATTAGGTAAAAACAAATCCAAGGCCACGTCATTCGTTAGGAACTATTTCTTGATTGTCACCCAGTATTTATCGCCAATGTCAAAACATTTTCGGCACAAAAAACTAAACCCTGAGTTAACTATCAATAACATCGACTTTGGGTCCAATTGTTGTCCAATTGAAACTATTAGAGCTCCAACATGAAAGCGTACAAATACATGAATATTTTAACAGTCTTAGTCGGTTTGTTTTGACGTTTTTCAACTAAAGAAATCGAATTTAACAATCGAAGTATACAGTTAAGTTTCATAAAAATACACTCGTTCATTCGTAAATGTAGCAAAAATATATAAACGATTCCTAATCCCTGTTTTGAATTTTTACTAATAATTAAAAAAATAAAAGATATTATACTGTAAATATACTATTACGAATAAAAGCCGTAATGTATTTATAACCTCTAGTAATTTGACCAGACAGGACGTCTGTCTGTGATGTAAGTTGCAGAGCTCATTATGGTACAGCGTAAAACCTAAGACATGTTGAGAACTTAATTATTCGTGACTACTCTGTATTTGAAACAGGATACATTAATATTTGATACCAATCGCACGTACGTTGTAGATATATGAATTTATTTAAAGGTTTGCTAGCGGATATTACATACACAATATCTTAATAAATTGTGTACTAAAACTAGGAACATTTTATGTACACCCATTTGAAAGCAAACACTGCATGCATAATGTTCTTGCGCCGATTACAGTTTTATAAAAGTATTAAAGTGCTTTACTAATAAGTGACAATAACAAAAAGATAAAAAAAAAAAATTAAATTTACCACCAGATGGTAAATGGTCACTACTGCCCATAGTCATGGCATTTCATGAAATTTTGAACTGTTCCTTTCATCGTCTCCTGTGTCTATAGTCACACTGGTTCAGTCACAGTATTGTTGTATAGAATGTGATAAGTGAATGGTACCTACCCAGAAGGGCTTTCACAAACCTAGCACCAAGTAGAGTACTGAGCGTTATATAGTCGCACACAGCTTTTACAGAAACAGCGAAGCAGTATCAAATATTACAAAAGTTAGCAAACAAGAACTCTCTTTTTAATCTTAATTGTAAGATGTAAAAAGCGCACATATAGGTACGCTATTTTGAAACGTATATTCTCCAAATATTATAATTATTATAGCCAATGTCGCATATCAATATCTAACACTTACGACCATGTTCCGCGATGAGTTTCGAGCTTAAGTTGAGTTCTTAAGAATAACTACAGTTTTTAAGCCATTATACTGATTATATATATGTTTCTACTGAGTTAGTATATATCCGAATTACATTATAAATTTAATTTCCACGAACATTCAAGACTTAACTCGTAATTGGAAAAGAGTTGCGATTGAATCCACACCGCAACATTGTATGGGGATTAGAGGTTGTCATGAATCCCTACAACCCTTAACACTTGTACTATGTTATTAGTAAGAACTGTTAAGCTTGTCATCCACGATGCGAAGCGATACAGTAATTAAAACTGTTATAGCATCGTTGAAACCCATATAATATATAACCAACCTCAAAAAAAGGGAGTTATACATATTGATGTTTGTATATATTTTCTAAAATATGATCACGAATTACTCGTTTTTCAATTTTGCTAAATTTCTTTGAATATGTTTAAAATGATATCAGCCGTGTATCTGATGGGATATCATATTGGAAACATTATTCAAGCACCCATCGAATTTTAAACATTTAGTATGGTGATCTTTTATACAAACATTCCCCAATTTCACCCACTTGGGTGAAAGCAAAAAGCTTTAACTGATCTATTTGTCTTTAACATAAGCCGAAATATCGACTTCCATATTTGTGTTAAAACATGACGAATTTCGATACAAATTTTTCGACCCCCATTTATCCCCCATTTATACCAGGTTAGCCCAAAATCGAAAGGTCATTGTTATTATTCTATTTTATTATTAGTAATTATAATAATATCCGTTATTATTAAATGAATTTGTATAATATATTATAATAGTTATTATAATTAATAAATACGAATAGATTTCATTCAGTTTTGTATTACATATACACCATTTAAATAAAAATTAAAAAGTAACCATTGAGTTCGGAGTTTTTTTTTCATATTTTAGTACATTTTCTGCTATTTACGTTTATATTGTCCTGACTTATTTTCAATAACATCAATTTTTTTTTTTAAATATAATTTTCAAAACCGTTATATTAATTTGCTGGTGGTCAAATAAGATCCAATCACAGAAATGTGTAGAATTTTTTTTTTATAGAATAGGAAGGCGGACGAGCATATGGGCCACCTGATGGTAAGTGGTCACCAACGCTCTTAGACATTAGCATTGTAAGAAATGTCAACCATCGCTTACATATCCAATGCGCCACCAACCTTGGGAACTAAGATTTTATGTCCCTTGTGCCTGTAATTACACTGGCTCACTCACCCTTCAAACCGGAACACAACAATATCAAGTATTGCGGTTTTGCGGTAGAATAACTGATGAGTGGGTGGTACCTACCCAGACGAGCTTGCACAAAGCCCTACCACCAGTTAAAAAAGAATTACTGCAATCTAGTACAGTCGCTTAGTGTGCTAATGTAATTATATACAAGAAACATAGTATCCCAAATCCTATAGCTACAGTAAAGTAACAGCCTGTGAAAGTCCCACTGCTGGGCTAAGGCCTCCTCTCCCTTTTTGAGGAGAAGGTTTGAAGCTTATTTCACCACGCTGCTCCAATGCGGGTTGGTGGATTGATTGATGTATTATGTTCTTTACTAGCACAAGCATTACATAAATGGAAGGAAATAGGAATATGAGTAACTCCTTGTATATGAATTTTTGAAAAAAGAACAATAGCTGTATTAAAAAAAAAAACAAAATACACTTAATTCAAGTATAGTCCACATAATCTCTTTTAAAACATATTAGAATATTGATTTAACTTTAAAGTAACAATCGACTCGGAATGTAGATTTTACCGAGAGTAACTAGAAAAAAACTCAGTTATCTCATATTATGTAATCGTTACATGAACGATGTAAATCGAATATAAAAAAAAAAATTGAAAGTTATAGACTCATCATAAATTCAATCAGCCAACTATCGAATGAAACCGTTTTTTATTGAATAATATAAAGTATAAATTACAATTTCATATTCCCAAATAAATATTCCAGACGAAAATAACAATTTAATATCAGCCCTTATAAAGCCAGCTGACAAAAGTAGCTGTGATTGTGTTTCAGCGGTTTTTTGTATATAATTTCTAGAGTCCATTGACGCGGACGAAAAACATTGTAATCAAATAAAATTTGTATCTATTTATAATATATAAAGAGTAATAAAAATACTGACTGTTTGAATGTAAGAGATTTAAATACAATACAATGAGAATGGAATTTTGGCAAATACCTTCTTCGCAATATGAAAAGATTTTCCGTAATTTTGACTTAAGGTCGTACCCCAAAAACCACTCTAAAGCTTCATGCATTTAACCGAGGCAAATAAAAGTTAAGCTGTAAATGCCCCAGTGCTGGCCAAATTCCTCCATGTTGAGTAGATAATCCGTCGCCTGATCTAGGCTAGAAAGTTGACAGGTTAAAGAACTTTCGTAGTACAATATACAACTCTCGTAAAAGCTTAAAGAAAGAACGTGAAAGAAAAACAAAGCCTTTGTTATACTTGCTCCGCATCACACTTCTACGTAGTCTTAGCTGTTCGCTTGTGTTAAAAAAACTGTTTTTGTATATCTCCCTTCAGACCAGCGTGAAAGGAGAAAGGCTTTAAAACTCACCAAGACGTACTGACCAGCGTAAAATTCAATGTCAAGAACCCTTGTTTGAAAATTGTCAATTAATTGGGGCCTCAAGGACCACCAGTGAGCTAAGTCTGGCTGAATATTTTAGTTATTTTTTTAATATAAAATGAAAGAAAAGATGTTATAATATTATATTCGTATAATATCTATAGGGAAACCAAATAGTAGTATTTTTCTTTGATCTTTGATGTCTTTGATGATTACAGGTGGTAAAGCTTTGTGCAAGCTCGTCTGGGTAGGTACCAGTCACTCATCAGATATTGTACCGCAAAACAGCAGTACTTGGTATTGTTGTGTTCCGGTTTGAAGTGTGGGCGCCAGTGTAATTACAGGCACAAGGGACATAACATTTTAGTTCCCAAGGTTGGTGGCGCATTGGTGATGTAAGCGATGGTTAACATTTCTTACAATGCCAATGTCTATGGGCGTTGGTGACCACTTACCGGCCCGTATGCTCGTTCGCCTTCCTATTTTATTAACAATTAAAAAATATTTCAAAAAAAATTATAACGTCCCTAGAAAATCATACTGACACAATATGTGTTTAAACTGCCTAAAATGTTCAAACTCAATAACATGACTACCAATTTCGATGTTTATCGTTATTCTTAAATGGTATTGAACCGTATCAAAATTAATAACGTTATTATTAAGCAATCTCATCAAACATTTCATTTCACAGTGAAACGGAGCAGAGCAGATTTTTAGCAGAGCAGAGATGTATTCACAAGAGCGAACACATACAAATAAATAAATTCTAAATTATATTATTACAAAACATTTTTACAGACATCAACGTCAGATGGAAATAGAGCATTATTTTTTTTCATCGTATAACCAACATATTACCTTGAGAGGCATCATCGTGAAGTAATTCAATAAGAATATTTTAGCCTCCCCTATCCCATATATCTTGATGTCCTATTTAAATCTGTTTCACGAGGCAGGCTATCTCCACACTCGAGTGGTCTGATTCGAAAACGTTAAGGCGCTACGGTTTCCGCTACAACGAATTTTAACACTGATTTCAGATTTATAACTGTGAGTAAGAAACGCACATTATATGACTTTAAGTTATAGTTTAAATCAAGTTATAAACGTCATATATTGTTCTTAACTGTATAATATATATAATAATATATCAAGAATGTTTCTAAGTTTCCTTGGAGTTTAAATTAAGGCGGTTTTTTGTCCACTGGCGTTAGAACTCTATCAAATTATTACTCTTGTTATTTTATGTATTAATTCTGTTCTATTATTATTTTTCATTTTGTCATTTATATTTTAGCATTAAATCCATGATGCGTTTTTATAATTAATCACGAAATTTAGCTAGTTTATTGTTATATTTTTTTATATTTATATTTTAGTGTGTGATTGTTAGCAAACCAAATAAATAAATGAAAAACTCAGTAAAGTATCAATCCATATCAAAGTAAGGCAACAGACCTGTAAATGTCACATATGCTGGGACCTCTTCTCTTGAGGACGAGGTTTGGACCACCACGCTGCTCCAAAGTGGTTTGATGTTTACAAACTATTGAATTTCAATCAACACATGCATTTTTCTTACGATATTTTTATTCACCATCTGCTATAAAATGATATCCATATTTAATATAAAATCCCTATTAATAAGACTATGTCCAACGACTGGACTTCTACGAAAGAACTCTAAGTGTTCAATTCAAAACTCTTTCTCCTATTGCATCATGTCACTTGACTGTTAACTTTTCTTTATATAAGCTTAATATTAAATACAATGTGAAAGTGTCTGTAGCATATGATTTTATATGCATAGATAACATACATTACACAAGCATATATAGCTATGTAGTCGTACATATCACTTGTGTTGATAAAATTGTCAATCAGGTACATTCAATGGAAGCGTTCGCTCAAAATGGAATCCAGCGAAGGTTAACCTTTTATTCAAAGGGAACCCGTCCCGGGGGTATTGGGTTCAATTCCGACAACTTTGCGAGCACCTGCCACCTAATTTGGGCCCCTGTAATCTTCATACATATAAATTCGTGTTAGTTTTCTTTGCTAGACCTATTTGTAAAAGTAAGGTAGAATGACAATGTTTGTTTTATTTAAAAAAGTTTTTAATGCTTGAGAAAAGATTTTAGAGTAAAAACATAAGCCAGTAATATTCGCACTACTAGGACTTAGGAGGGGATACCTTTTCCCCAGCAGTAGGACTTCATTCTTTTTATAATTTAAAAAACACAGCCCGTGAAATATCTAAGCGAGCTAAGGCCAGCTCTTTTGAGGAGACAACTTAGACTTTACTTATCATGCTGCTCCAATAAGCGTTTGTAGATTCAGAAGTAGCAGATTTTCATCCAACACATGCAGATTTCGTCACTATTTATTTTTCTTTGACACGAGATGAATCATTAACAAAAATTAAACACATAAAAAATCTGTGTTGCTTGCTACGGTTTAAACCCGCAATCAAGAATTAAGATTGACGTACTTTAACCACTGTGCCATCCGGGCTTCTTATGTGTCTCTATTTGACATGTTTATATGGAATTTATTCATGATTATTTTATGCTTATTGTAAAACATTTAGGTTCTTTCTCAAATAGAACAGAAACTTACAACTATGATAACGCCACACATTTTAATAGTACACAGCTAAATGCAAACAATTAGAATTCAAATAACGTTAGAAATAACCAACTTAATAACCATACAGTAGGTATACTTACTACCAATATACCTGCTGGGAAATCTGTAGCAAGCCTTTGATCGTGTCACTTTGATGTCTTTTGATTGAGCTGCACACGCTACCGTTAAGTCATAATATCCAACAGGATTACAGTCGAAATTGAACTCTTTGACAATATATATAGAGCTCAATGTTGTGTAAATCATTGAATTTGCAGATTTGTTCCTATAATATATTTTTTACTTCACATCTTGATTCCATAATGAGCAACGGGAGCAAACAAGTGTTATCATTACTTTCTGCGGCGTGAGCAGTGTCTGTCGGCTTGGAAACATCTTTGAAGTGTAATTCTAAATATAGACGTATGTTTTGTGCTTCAAGACTCCTCGTGTAAGCAAAATTATACAGTAATTTTCTGTGGTTTTGTCTTTCAACTCTGGTATTGTGATTAAATCCTAATCAAATATAATTACTATTTAATTTATCAAAAGTCAATTTATTCTATATTATTATAAGAGCATACTTGCTCCTATAATTATTTCTGACATGACAGTTTTAAGTTAAATCTAAAGGTAGCCAATGATCTAAAAAAAGTACTTTACCTGATTCAATTTTATATTGCCCTGTTACGCTTTGAAAATATTTGAATATATTTGAATATTTTCAAAGCGTAACAAGGTTATAATTGGTCTGGCACGTTAATACTTGACCAAAACTAAAAAAGTAGTACTGATAGGAAGTGGTACCATTACCCATAGACATTGAGATATATATATATATATTGACTATATATTTATTAACGATAAGATATCATATAACCATCGCTTTCATCACCAATACGCCACCAACTTTAGGAACGAAGATGTTATGTCCCTTGTGCCTGTAATTACACTGGCTCACTCGCCCTTCAAGCTGAAAGACAATAATACCAAGTACTGCTGTTTTACGGTAGAATATCTGATGAGTGGGTGGTACCTACCCAGACAGGCTTGCACAAAACCCTACCACCATGTGACACGGTAGCTTCCGTTCGCGGCTTCGCCCACGTGTACGAGCTTGCACATAGCCCTACCACCTATTTAATTTAAATGTCAAAGTCAAAGTATAATCCTTAATTAATATTTAAGCATTAATTTGATTTTGAATTTTAAATTTGACTTATTTACTGTGTAAAATTTATCATAGTCTCGGAAGGAAAAAGCTCTGAAAAAATCGTGAAGAAATCAGTATGTGTCAGGTGAAGTTCTAAGACATATGTTTTAAAAATATATATATAATACCAACGTGGTATTGGTGATGGTATTTGATTACGTTTGTTGATCGGAATAGTTTATTATTTTACTTTAGATCATATACCACCTCGCTACTCTAAGCCAACAACAAACAACAAATAATTTGGCTAAAGAAACATTAAACAGCCTTATTTCTCCCAATTTTCTAGTCTTTCGTCCAAAAACATTTTAATACATTCACGTTACTTTGTCTCTTCATTTGCATAAAATATTTATCCTCTTTCTATGTAATGTCTCTCCGCTGTCTCATTTATTTTGATTTAAAATATTCACGTTTATTGAATTTACGCAAAACAAATAAATTGAATCGACAAGTTTCTGAAAGTGTTACGAATTGTTTGAAATTATTTAAAATATATATTTGTTTTTATTAAAAGTATTTTTGTTTAATAATATATTGTTGTCGACTTTAATATTCGTGTTAGCATTTTTTTAATGACGAGGGCGTGACGTCGGCTTGGCTGACGGTCACAATCACCATTTTCGTCAGCGTCGCTCATACTCACAGATGATGTAGTAATACTAGAAAAACTTCAACATCCTTGTATAAATATCCTTTTGCTTATCAATATGTCATATATATGTTACATATATACAGCTTTTATACAAAAGGGCTCCGTACGTTGGGGGGCTCTAATTCACTGCCTATAAAACATACATACGTACATACACACAAATATATTTACTCATACACTTACATATTCATTATTATTTTATATGCCAATTATATATTTTAAGCATAATTATATAGATTCATATAAATGACTAGCAGTATCGTACGTCAACAGATATACAAAGTTACTATAACTTTCGCATATACATATATGCGAAAGTTATAGTATTATATACTATATGAATGTTCTAGAGCGACATAATGACTAGCTTGAAAAATAACTTAAATAATAAAAATAAATCCAAATGTGAATAATATATTTTTTATACATGTTTAATATACCTAACGATATCATTTACAAATTTAAAATATTATTTATTCAAGTAGGTTCATAAAAGCACATCGTCGTTTATAGCGTTGAATTAAATGTAAAGCTATCACCAGTTCAGAATGTCGATTCTACCGAGAAGAGCCGGCAAGACATACAGACACATTTCCGGATAGCAGAATAGTCCATCAATACCGTACCGTAACCGTAACAGCCTGTGAATGTCCCACTGCAGGGCTAAAGGCCTCCTCTCCACTTTTTGAGAAGGTTTGGAGCTTATTCCACCACGCTGCTCCAATGCGGATTGGTGGAATACACATGTGGCAGAATTTCGGTGAAATTAGACACAAGCAGGTTTCCTCACGATGTTTTCCTTCACCGTCAAGCACGAGATGAATTATAATCACAAATTAAGCACATGAAAATTCAGTGGTGCTTGCCCGGGTTTGAACCCACATTCATCGGTTAAGATTCACGCGTTCTTTCATCATTCACTTACCAGTGGTAAGTCCATCAGTAGTTTGTCGAAAATATATAAGTATATAGTATAACAAGAACAATTAAGTTGCTCAATATTGAACAACCGCTAGAATATTTAGGAAGCAGGCTCGTGTTTAAATAATGGTCATACAAAATTAACTGTATTCCCGGATTCGCTATAAATAATTCTTAGAATAATTTCAACCTTCACACAAAATTAACTTAAAAAGGTAACGTACTTAGATTAGAAATATTTTAGAAGTACTGTTTGTTATGTATGGAATGTATTTGATAAAGTCAAAGCATATAATTCTTTATTTTTCTTAGAAAACTTAATACTGGTCATATTAACTTATTGAGAACCGAATCCGATTAAAAAATATATTTTGTTTCAGTATGTAGTTTCCACAAACTGCATAAGTATATCTAGTCTCATTTTTAATGGCGATCTGGTGCTTTAATCCAGTACACCATTTTTTGCATACTAGGCAATAAACCAATGAGACAGGCAACTTCCACACCAGTGTTAATACGGACACTAGTTATGTAGTAACAGAAAAACAAACAAGTAAAATGTATCCTCCTCTCAACACTTCTCCTGCTTTTCTTTTAGTTAATATGATAGATAATTCATATTTTAATATAATTTATGTTTACTTTGTAGCAATAAAAATGTTTCTCTGTGTCTTTTTCCCTCTAAGATAAGGAAAAGTAGTACTAAAAACGCTAGCTATACAAGTGGTTCACTCATTCACTGGTGGTAGGGCTTTGTGCAAGCTCGTCTGGGTAGGTACCACCCACTCATCAGATATTCTACCGCAAAATAGCAGTACTTGATGTGGTTGTGTTCCGGTTTGAAGGGTGAGTGAGCCATTGTAATTACAGGCACAAGGGACATAAAATCTTAGTTACCAAGGTTGGTGGCGCATTGGCTATGTAAGCGATGGTTGACATTTCTTACAATGCCAATGTCTAAGGGCGTTTGGTGACCACTTACCATCAGGTGGCCCATATGCTCGTCCGCAGTCCTATTCTATAAAAAATCTATACCACTTCTAACCCTAATTCTTCTAAGGCCACAATCACGGAACCCCCACATTTCCCGACGGCCCGTCACTAATTAAGAAGGGAGTTGAAACAATTAATTAAGTGTAATAACAAAACTTTAATTAATTCCAGAGAGCCGCGGGTCACACTGGAATGGACAATCTATTATAATCTTCAGGAAGTTTATTTATATTTTAAATTTAACTTTCTACGTAGATGTCAAACATGTTGGTAAACAGGATCTTCTGCCTCTGACCGCTCGATAGGAGATAAATTTGTTAAACAAACTTGCATTTGTTCGTTGTGGTAACGCGTCCAATATTACTTGACCCTTAAGTTGAACAGGCTCTACTTAATTCAAACGTCAGAGTATATCGGTTCTATCATCACAAGAGGATGATGGAATTTTTAATGATATTCAGTGAAATATAAATCCATGAGTTGAGATAAACAATGTTAGTTTATGAGCGTAAGTATATAAGCGTTTATGTCAGAAATATTTCAAAATACTTTGAAAGAATTAATGATTCCTCGTTCGTTTAAAAAATTATTAATAAATTAAATATTGATGTCGTTGCGCCGAAATAAGGCAGGAATTATGTAACCTATTACCAATATAATATATTCGAAAGTGTGTTTGTCCATTTGCTCGTTTCTTTGTTACACGCTTTCACGTCTTAACTATTCAACTGATAGTCTTGATATTTTGCATACATGTCCAGGGTACAGAAAAGGATGTAGGATACCCAACACCTCACCTTCTTCTCAAATTCGAGCGAATTCGCGGGTGCAAACTCGTAAGATATAACTGAAAATGACAATGATTAACCTCCTTACCGGTTTCAGCCACGGCAGCAAATCTCAAAGGAGATTAGCCAACGATTAGAACATCCAACAAAGTAACATAGTTAAAATACATAAAATACATGAAATAAGAAAAAAAATAAGTTAATTGTCCTTAGTTATAAGACACTAATTTAGCTTATGTCCATTCTTAGGATTCAAGCTTGTTGCATACCAAATTTCATTAAAATCAGTTTAGTGGTTAGGGTTAAGGCATAACAGACAGGCAGAGATGCTTACGCATTTATAATACAAGTAAAGATTACGTCATTTAAAAAAAATATTTATGGCAGCTATAGCCAGAAAAATTATACTTAATACTAAACTAAGTTAAAAAAAAACAACAAATAAATTTAAAAAAAACCAGTAAAATAACTTTTCTTTTCAATTTATCTATTTATTATAAATTATTCATTTAGATAATTTCATTAATATTTATCGTAAACTTACTAACAAGGGAAGTTACATAAAAGCGTGTAATCTAACGTTTATCGTCCGTATTTGATTAAAAACGTTTTCGTTGTAGAGGCATTCGCTTTAGTTAAAAGCGTCCGACATCAAAATTGCCATATAAAGAGGTCGCGTGCCAGTTTATTCTATGTTAAAGTTAATTTTATCATGGAGTTATGTAAATGGACGGAATTAATGATAAATAAAAAACAAATCAAATATTTAATTATGTATATATATTTACATATCTTAATTAGTAGCAAGAAATATAGACCGAAGACTTTGATACTATATAAGGCTAGAAGGATAGAAGGTTGTATTTAAATATTTGTGATGACGTACCTACCTAGAACAGATAATACAAGTTGGTAGGAACAACTTCGAGAAGGAAGCCGATCGAAGAATTCGCTTGGGATGGGCAGCATTTGGCAACCTTCGTCAAGTCCTCAAGTCGTCTATACCGCAATGTTTGAAGACGAAAGTCTTCAACCAATGCGTCTTACCTGCTATGACATACGGTGCCGAAACGTGGACACTAACTGCGGGACTAGTCCACAAATTCAAAGTCGCTCAGCGTGCTATGGAGCGAGCTGTGCTCGGAGTATCTTTGAAGGATAAGATCAGAAATGAGATTATCCGGAAAAGAACCGGAGTCACCGACATAGCTTGCAAAATTAGCAGGCTGAAGTGGCAGTGGGCTGGTCACGTAAGTCGTAGGACTGATGGCCGTTGGAGCAGAGGAGTCCTTGAGTGGCGACCCCGAATCGGCAAGCGCAGCGTAGGGCGCCCTCCAGCCAGGTGGACCGACGACCTTAACAAGGTGGCGGGCACTAACTGGATGCGGAAGGCGGAGGACAGAGAGCTTTGGCGCACCTTGGGAGAGTCCTATGTTCAGCAGTGGACAACGATTGGCTGTTGATTGATGTCGTCACTTATGTACCTACATTTAAAATAAAAGTTAGTAGGGTACCATATTCGCATCTGTTATTTAACTTTTTATGGAACATTTGCTTAAACATTTTTATTTATTTATTTAGGATCTCCAGAAGGATACACACGTAC